>NC_136965.1:15872238-15897238 GCF_032717465.1 Coenobita brevimanus | reverse complement strand
TACAAACGAGTTTTAAGAAGAAACTTGACGAAGTCTATTGATACTTTAACATCGTCATGCATTCCTGTAATTCTTTTGCACAAATCGACTGTAAATTAAGGATTAAATTCAAATTTTATGGCTTGCGAGTGTATGGAGGGAGGAGAGGGGCTGGTGTGTTGTTGCCAGTTATGTAATATTTAGTTTGTAGGATACTGCTACGAGCATTATCATAACACCTAGAGCTCATTCAATGGAAAAACGTTACTGTAATGTGTGACTAGCGTTCCTTTAAGTCAGCAGTAATATTATTATTCATTATAATTTTTCTGCTGCAAGTAAACGTGGCACAATTGCTTACATATGATGACGTGAAACAGTGACACAGGATTGCCAATGTAACGACTATGCAGCTAGACCTACTTTTTGCTTCTACCTAGCGGCACTATTTAACATCTGACAACATGATATCTAGCTACATTCTGGATATTTTTGCCATTTTTAGGTGATATTCTTGAGATTTAATCATATTTTGTAGGGATGTTTTGCAGTGCTTACTATCTAGCGACATTCTAGCAAGTTTTCAGGACTAAACTAATGAGATCGATTATAAGGACTTGACAACCCTGCGTTCACTGTAATTTGAGCGGGAAAATTTGCAGGCGAGGCACACACTTCAGATACTGTTCTCCACGTTCAGATGTTCACTGGGTTCAGCTTGTTCATGAAACAGCATGCCACGTACGTACAGCAATGAAGAATATGCAGATATAGTCTATTTTTACGGATTCTGCGATGATAATGCCAGTGCTGCAGAGAGGAATACAGATGGAGATACCCAATCGCGCCACGTTTGCTTGCAGCGGGAAAATTGTTATAAATAATATTCTTCCTGACTTAAAGAGAGGCTAATCTCCCTTTACAATAGCTTTTTTCCATTGAATGAGCTGTGGGTGTTATTATAATGCTCGTAGCAATATACTACAAACTAAACATTACATAACTGGCAACAACACACCAGCCCCTCTCTCTCCCTACTCTCTCGCAAGCCATGAAATTTGAATTTAATTCTAAATTTACAGTCGATTTGTGCAAAAGAATTGCATGAATGCATGACGATGTTAAAGAATCAATAGACTTTGTAAAGTTTCTTGTTAAAACTCGTTTGTACTGATAGGATATGGGATTTTTATGTACATTACAGTATAAGCTAATAATACTCGTCTCCCGTCGCCCTGCGAAGCTCTCACACAATGGCACCTATGCAGCCACTAAACTTTTACACCCAAACAGCCGAATGCTGGGTACTGAACTGGGGTCACAGAGTATATGTTATAGAACAAAATATACTCAAAATTGCATGATAGATCACTGGTGTAAGTTTTTGTCATACGTCGCGTTACACCATGTATATATACATGTATATATATTTAAATATAGATAGATAGATATACTAGCAGGGGTACCCAGCGTTGCCCGGGTCAATAAGAGGAACACTCTTATGCTATTTGTTGTAGTTCAGTCTTTTTTGCTGCTCCACAAAGACCATGTACAGGTCCTCTCTTGCTTTTGAAGAGGGATCATAAGAGGTCCAGGAACTTTCTATTTCAGCTTTCCCAGACTAACGCACAGTATTTGTGTGCACTTGTATACTATTACCGGTGACCTCAAATGACCTAGGAGGTCAACCTCACATAGCTTATGTCCGAAATGGAGGCCATATGAGTCTCCATGTCAAATATTGGGCTGTAGGGGTACCCGACGTTGCCCGGGCCAAAAAGACGAACACTCAACCGGTGACCTCAGTGACCCAGATTTGAATTTTGATCCCCCTAAAACCTTCCTTGGGTCATAAGCATTCCAAATATGTTGGTTAAGGCAGAGTAAAGTAAACATTGAAGCAGCAGTTTGTGAAGAAACAGACAGGCAGACTGAAATTGCCCTTTATGTTGTATATAAAGAGATAGATAGATAGATAAATAGATAGATAGATATACATGTATATAGATAGTTACCTAGCTAGCTAGCTTGATAGATAGATAGACAGATAGTAGATAGATAGACAGATAGTAGATAGATAGACAGATAGGTAGGTAGATAGACAGACAGACAGACAGACAGACAAGCCAGGGTGGAAGGCCAGAAGGCAGCCCAATATCTTGCCATCAAGTCCACCTCCAATATCCATAGTACTGTTGCCAGGATCTCCTTGGTTACTAGTCACATCTCCTTGGTTACTAGTGCTGATAAATGCATGGCCATAGCACTCCACATTCAGCTGAAAAAGATACTTCCAAACTGATAGATAGATAGATAGATAGACAGATAAATACATACTAACTTCACACCAGACAAACAGACAGATCCAGAGAGATAGACACTAGAGAGTTATTTACCAGATAGATAGATCCAGATAGATACATACATAGACAGGTTCAGAGAGAGAGAAAGAGAGAGGACATGAGATAACAGACAGATTAAAGGAAACACACACACTGTCTCTCCCATTCTCTCTCTCTGGGTCACAAAGAATCAAACAGAACCGACTCACACAACATTATCTTACAGGCTCACGCACACTCAGTTTCACGCACACATGAACGCACACACAATTACGCGCAAACACACACACACACACACACACACACACACACACACACGCACACACACACATGATCAAGGGTAACAGTTGGTTGTTGTCTTTCCAAAGGTGAAAAAATAAGAGAGAGAGAGAGAGAGAGAGAGGGAGAGAGAGAGACTATAAAGGATGTGGAATGGAAGGGTAACAAAAGGTAATGAGGAATGGAAGATAAAAGACGAAATTAAATTCAGGTTGGTAGGTAGGTAGGTAGGTAAATAGGTAGGTAGGTAGGAAGGTAGGAAGATGGGTGGGTTGGTAGGCAGGTAGGTAGGTGGGTAGGTAGGTAGGTGGCTAAGTGTGTACGTAGGTGGGTAGGTATGCAGGTAAGCAGGCAGGTAGGTAGATAGATAGGTAGGTAAGTAGGTGGGTGGATGAGTAGGTAGATAGAAAGGTGGGTAGGTAGGTGGCTAGGCAGGTAAGTAGGTGGTTGGGTGACTAGGTAGGTAGGTAGGTAGGTGGGCGGATAGGTGGGTAGGTAGATAAGTAGGTGGGTGGATGAGTAGGGAGGCAGATAGGTAGGTAGGTAGGTGGGAAGGTAGGTAGGTAAGTGGGAAGGTAGGTAGATAGGCAGGTCGGTAGGTAGATGGGAAGGTAGGTAGATAGGCAGATAGGTAGGTAGGTGGGAAGGTAGGTAGGTAAGTGGGAAGGTAGGTAGATAGGCAGGTCGGTAGGTAGATGGGAAGGTAGGTAAATAGGCAGATAGGTAGGTAGATGGGAAGGTAGGTAGGTAAGTGGGAAGGTAGGTAGATAGGCAAGTCGGTAGGTACGTGGGAAGGTAGGTAGATGGGAAGGTAGGTAGATAGGCAGGTAGGTAGGTGGGTAAACAGGTGGGTAGGTAGGTAGGCAGAAAGGTGGGTAAATAGGTAGGTAGGTAAGTAGGTGTGTAGGTAGGTATGTACTGTAGTAGGTGGCTGAATCGGTAGAGAGGCGACCTGCAGTCCTGATGGACCCAGGTTCGAATCCCGGCTGGGGCAGGGAACAGTTTAAGGATTTGAATTTCATAAAAGCAGACTTTCTTGATCTACCAGATGACTCGCCAACATGTATAAATACCCCCGCTAATACCAATACACCAGTCCTGTATGAGACAGCCATAGCATGTATTCAATATGGACGGTGGGTGTTAGCGCCGAAGTGGTGACATGTAGAGAGGTGTATGGTATGTAGGAGGACTACTAGGCCTTGAGAGCAGGCTGTGAAGCCTATGCCCAGAGTCGGAAACATTTAAAAAAAAAAAAAAAAAGTCGGTTGATAGGTAGGTGGGTAGGTGTGTAGGTAGGTAGGTAGGTAAGTTTTTTATGCAAGGAAGAAGGAAACAAAGGCCAGGAGCCTGCAAACCGTTCCTGCCAAGACAAAATATTACAAAAGAGAGCCAAATTCAAGATCCGTTCATTTCGAAATGCCTGGACACACTGCGTTCGATAAACTGAAGATCATACGAAGTAGGAAATACAGACAAAGGGAGACAGTTCCAGAGTTGACCTGTTGCATAAATGAAGGACTGGGAGTAACGGTTAACTCTTGCATTAGAGAGTTGGACAGAAAAGGGGTGAGAGTTTGTTGCTAGACGGGTGCTACGTGCCCGTCGTAAAGGTGGAGGGATGCAAGCAGACAGTTCAGAGGAGCAGTGACCATTGAAGTAGCGATAGAAAAGAGATAAAGATGCAACAGTGTGGAGAAGAGACAGAGGTTGAAGGGAGCCAGTAAGAGGAGGAGGGTTAACGAGACAAAAAGCCTTTTAATCCACCCTATTGAGAAGAGCTGCATGTGGGGAGCCTCCCCACACATGAGACTTGTACTCTATACAGGGGCGAAAAAAAATTAGTGTATAGTCAACAACTGTGCAGGGGTAAAGAAGGTACAGAGTCGGCTTAGCACACTTAATCTCTTGGAAGCAGATTTTACAAGAGATGTAATATGATCTTTCCAAGATAAGTCCCGAGAGAATGAAACCCCAAGCATGTTCAAGGATGATGCAGGATTAAGCTGAATATTATTAAACATTAGTGGGTATTCCTGTGGAAGATTTTGTCGGGTTGATAGGTGCAAAAACTGAGTCTTTGATGCATTAAAAACAACCAGATTATTTTTACCCCAGTCAGAGATACAAACCAAGTCAGACATTAGGCATGCCATAGCCTCATCTCTTGTTTGTTGAAGTAACTGCTGAGATGGACGTTGCGGGAGCTGAATGGAAAGGTGAAGGGTGGAGTCATCAGCATATGAGTGGACAGGGGTAGATGTACAGCTTAGAAGGTAACTGATGAATAAAAGGAAGAGAGTTAGTGATAGGACAGAGACCTGAGGAACACCACTGTTGATAGATCTAGAAGAATGGTGGCTGTCTACAACAGTAGCTATAGAACGACCAGACAGGAAGCTATTGATGAAGGCACAGATAGAAGGATAGAAACCATAAGAGGGCAGTTTGGAAATTAAAGATTTATGCCAGACTCGATCGAAAGCCTTTGAGATGTCAAGTGCAATGGCAAAGCTTTTGCCAAAGTCCTGAAAGGAGGATGACCAGGAGTCTGAAAGGTAGGTGAGAAGATTGCTAGTGGAGCGTCCCTGACGAAACCCATACTGACGATCAGAAAGAAGGTTGTGGTAGGAAAGGTGCTTTGAAATTTTTCTGTTAAAAATTGACTCGAAAACTTTTGAGACACAGGATGTTTAAGCAATTGGATGATAGTTAGAGGGTTGGAAATGGTCACCCTTCTTTGGGACTGGCTGAATGAGAGCAAACTTCCAGCAAGAAGGGAAAGTACTAGTTGACAGACAAAGGCGAAAGAGTTTACCAAGGCAGGGTGTAGGCACAGAAGCACAGTTCTTGAGGACAACAGAAGGGACTCCATCAGGCCCATATGCCTTGTTAGTATTGAGGCCTCTGATGGCAGAAAATACATCAGCTGAAGAAATTTTAATGTCTGCCATGAGGAAGTCAGAGGGGGGGAAGTGATGGAGGAACAACACCGGAATCGTCTAAGGTGGAATTGGAGGAGAAAGTCTGAGTGAAGAGATCTGCTTTATCAGTAGAAGAAATGGCTACAGAACCATCAGAGTAGAAAAGAGGAGGGAAGAATGATGAGGTAATGTTGTTAGAAAGGTGTTTGGTACGGTGCCAAAAGGAGCGGGAAGAATTCGAGTAGGAGAGTTGACAGCATTTAGTACGGATGACACTATTTTTAGCAGAGCGAAGAACAGACTTAGCACGATTCCTGGTTGAAACATAAAAAAGATGTGACTCAGGGGTGGGTTGGCTCTGGTACCTTTTATAGATCCTCTCCTTGTTGTGGACAGCATTAGAACAAGCGTGATTCAACCAAGGCTTTCTTGCATTAGTCACAGGATTTTTTTTTTTTAATGCGAGGAAGAAGGAACCAAAGGCCATGAGCCCGCAATAAGAGCTCCCTCCAAGAGAAAAACAAAATACAAGAGAGAGCCTAATTCAAGATCCATTCATTTCGAGGTGCCTGGACACACTGCGTTTGAAAGACTGGAGATCATAGGCAGCAGGAAATACAGACAGAGGGAGACAGTTCCATAGCTGACCTGTTGCATAAATGAAGGACTGGGAGTAACGGTTAACTCTTGCATTAGAGAGTTGGACAGAAAAGGGATGAGAGTTTGCTGCTAGACGGGTGCTATGCGCCCATCATAGAGGTGGAGGAATGCATGCAGACAGTTCAGAGGAGCAGTGACTATTAAAGTGGCGATAGAGAGGGAGGAATGTATGCTTCCAGTGGGTTGATAGGTAGGTCAATCTCTTTCCATCTGAAACTTACTGTACCTCGCCTCATCGTGAACTTTCCACATCCTCTCTCTCTCTCTCTCTCTCTCTTATCCACCTGCGTGCCCCTCCCTCTCCCTCCCTCCCTTTCCTGCTCCGCGTGCGAAGGGTATATGGAAGAGAGGGGAGGGGGGATGAGGATGTGGTGAGAGAGAGAGAGCAGTGCTGTGCTGCCTCTTCTGTTGGTCACACACACTCCCTACTCGCTCTCACACCGTTTGGCTGTACCAAGACAGTTACACCTTCTCAAGCAAATTCACGCACACACGTAAACGTCCTCATGCAATTTAATGAAGTCCTAGATCGTGTCTCGACGTATACGGGACCCCTGTTACTTTGTAACGAACTCAGTCCATTGAAAAAAGGAAAAAGAAAAGGGAAAACTTAATGATTTAAAGTCTTCGCTTGAGTATGTGATGTTTTTTCAGCTACCCACACCGCACGCACTCACGCAAAGTTCCTCACGCAAAACACCCAAAGTCTAGGATGTGCTTCTTATTAAATTGGACTCGTGTGAATTTTAAACCAGCCGAATGGAAGAAGGAAAAATTATATGAAGCATCCGCTTTACGTGTGTGTGTGTGTGTGTGTGTGTGTGTGTGTGTTTCCTAAGTCCTCCCACACCGCACGCACTTGCGCAAAATCTTTCGCAAAATATGGAGACTCTGCCCTGACCTCTTTCTAAATTTACCAGAGTCAGCTTCTAACTCAAGACTGCTCTATAAAGAGGGAAAATATAGAAGATAGCTGTGTGTGTGTGTGTGTGTGTAGTTACCCAGGCGATATTCTTCACGCTGTGATGCAATGCTCATGTTTTAGTTTTTTCTGTTTAATCTAACCTAATCTAACTAACCAGGTCATCCAAAACGAACCTAGGCCATGACGGAGCCTACACGTGGAGCCACTGTGCAGCTGCGGCGTCCACAAAGGAGCCAAACTTGCCTATATTTCCCTGGTGTGACCCTGGTGAGGCGGTGTGTACCACAAGGGGGCGCCGGATCCCTACACGGTGTATGTACTGTACTGTACCTGTAGGACGGCCCCACAGAACCACTTGCCTGCCTGTGGTCGACGGGTCTGCTCTCCAGACAGTCAGGGGTTAAGCAACAACAATAACGACAACAAGAACAACAACCTAAACTATTATCTATTCATGTTAGGTAGGCCACTCTCGCGGCCTCACTCCCATTAACTCCAGTTCCCCCCACGCTCCCCCCAACCCCTCCTCCCCTTCCTCCCTGCAGTAGTAGTTGTAGTAGTAGTTGTTCCCTAGGCAGTCTGGCCGAACAGCCCCGAGCCCCTTAGGAAGGCCGAGACCGGGCTTTCCCACAGAGCTCTCAAAGAGTGTATATTGTATTGCTGGCGTAGGTGATTGTGTGCAATGCAGTCTTCAATAATGTGCTTAATAGTATGGGATGCTGTGTTGCATCCTGGACAGGCATCAGCAACGGAGTCATCTAGCCTCTTCTGGTAGCTTAAGAGGGCTGGATGGTGCCCACATCTCAGCCTGGGCAGGTGGACCCTGTCCTCACGAGGGAGATAGGATTCAGAAGGGTGGATGTCAGGAGGCCGTGCATGCAGCTGTGTGTTGTCTTTAAGTGACTGAATGGAGCGGCGAGTGATCTGAGTGTGGATATGCTTCTGGAAGCTGGTCTGAGGTGGGCGAGGGGGGAGAGATGACGGTATCGTGTGCTGGGTGTTTTTTGATGTTCCTTGGTGTGGGTGGATGAGCTGCCATGTAATGCAGTGGATGTTGTGGGTTTGTGGAAGTTGCAGCAAGAAACTGGGTGCCTCTCATGTCTAGGTGATCCTTGACTTTGAGGACTTTGGTTTCTTGATGTAGGTGGTCTGTGGATGTGGTAGCTGTGCAGCCTGTGATTATTTTTAGGGTCTTGTTCTGTATGGTCTGTAGAGTGTTGTAGTGTGTTTTGGTGAGGTTAGAAGCCCAAGCAGGTCTTGCATAATTCATCACTGAACGTATGTACTGTTTGTATACTGTGGTGGTGGTTTCTTTGTTGTGTCCGAATGTTGTATGGGCAAGTGACCTCAAAGCATTGAGTCTTGGTTATTTTATTTTTAATGTTTTTGATGTGTTGTTTAAATGACATTGATGTATTGTATGTTACACCAAGGATTTTGGGTGTGTGTGTGTGGTAGGAGAGTGTTGTTTATGGTTAGGTGTGGGATGTGAATGTGTTCTGCTGTCCAGTTTGTGAGAAGGGTCATTGTAGATTTGGCTGGAGATATTTTGAGCCTGTTTGTGGTGAACCATTCGTGTAATGTGTTAAGGTAAGGTTGAATGATGTGTGCAGCTGTGTTTGCATTTTGGTGCGTACATCTATCTATCTATCTATCTATTGCCAGACGCCTCAATCCCATTTGAGGTGGCCACAGACAAATCGCCTCCAAGTCGCCCTGTCCCCTGCCATTTCACTGCCCTGCTCCCAACTCACACCCCCCTCTCTCATATACCTCCATCTCATCCTTGGCCTCCCCCTCCCTCATCCCCCCTCCACCTCACTCACATACACTCTCTTTGTCAGTCTTACACCCTCCATCCTCTCCACATGGCCAAACCACCTCAGTGTGTTCCTCATAACGCTTCCTATCACATCCACATCCACACCACAACGCTCCTTTATATCCTCATTCGTCAGCCTGTCCCTCCATGTGACTCCACAGGCTCCTCTTAAATAACTCATTTCCACTGCTCTCACTCTTGACTTGTGTCCTTCCAACAACGTCCAAGCTTCAATTCCGTACGTTAGAGTTGGTATCACAATACTGTCATGTAGTAACTGTTTCACTGCCATGCTCACTTCCCTGTTTCTTATCACTGCTTTCAAAGAACCAGCAACCTTTCTTCCCTGCTGTACCCTTTCAAGCACTTCACCCTCCAAACCTCCATCCTTACTCATCACACTACCCAAGTACTTAAACGCACTCACATTTTCCAATTCCTCGCCATCCAACCTCGCTGTACATTCACTGACTTCACCTCTCTCAAAGACCATCACTTTACTCTTCCCTATATTCACCTTTAGATTCCGTTTCTTACAAACTCTCCCAAACTCATCCACCAAGCCTTACATGATGCGTACATGTAAGTGTTATATCATCTGCATAGGAGGCTATGTGTATCTGTGGTGTGTGGGTATGTCGTGCATGTATAGGTTAAAGAGTATAGAGGACAAAACAGATCCTTGGGGGACACCGTTTGTGAAGTTTCTGATGGTAGAAGACTGACCGGCAAATGTTACTTGTGCACATCTGCCTGCTAAGTAGTTTGCCAGCCATCTTTTTGTGTTATTATGCATGTTTGTGTTGAGTATTTTGTTTGTGACGTTGTGGCGGGGGATGGCATCAAAAGCTTTGCTAATGTCTAGTGTGATAAGGATTGTTCTGTGTAGTGGCCTAGCTGAATCCATGCCATCGAAAATTCTCTGTGTAAGGTCTGTAAGAAGGGTGTTTGTGGAGTGTAGTGACCTAAAGCCATGTTGTAACTGGGCTAGGGGAATGTGAGGTGTGACTAGTTGTAATACCAGTCGTTCAGTGTCTTTAGAAGGGGTGCAGAGGAGTGTGATGGGGCGGTGTGAGGAGGGTAACGTGGGGTCTTTGCTGGGTTTAGGGATAGTGATGATAATGCCATGCTTCCGGATGTTGGGTATTATGTTGTGTGAGTAGCTGTACTTTGATATGTTGGTGAGTGCTTGTATGCCTTGTGGTCCAAGGTGTATGAGGTGAATGTTGCTTATGTTGTCTGGTCCACAGGCAGATGAGTGTTTGAGGTTGTTAATGATGTGCTTCGTCTGGCTGTAAGTGAAAGGTGCGTAGTTTGGGTCTGTGGAGAACTGTCTCTTAAGTTGGATGATACGTCGGTCTTCGGGATAGGGGTTTAGATGGCTGACTTGTGAAAAGTGATTGAGGAGAGTGTTTGCTTGTTGCTTGTTTGAGGGTATGGTGTCTGTTGTTGTGATGGCAGTGTGTGATTGTGTGCTGTTGCTGTTGGAAAGTGTGATGCTGTTTAGTGTTTTGTAAGTTTGCTGATGTTTGTTTTGTGGTCAAGTGTTTGGAGGTAATTTTTCCAGTTTAGTGTTTGCTGTTCTGATATTTTTTTGTTTATCTGAGTGTTGAGTTCTTGTATTTGTTGTATGGTGTCTTGTGTATGGGGTGTTGGGGAGTGTCGCAGTGTGTCCCGTTGTCTGATGAAGCCTTGAATTTCTGGTGTGAAGTTGGGGTTGTCTCTTTCTGTTGCCTCTAGGGATGTGTCTTTTGTCTGCGTTTTGTATATTTGTATTGAAAGTGTGCACAGCGGTGTTGATGTTTGTGATTTGTGTACTGTTTAGTGTTTCGAAATGTTGTTCTGTTTCATTTACAAAGGCCTCCCAGTTGGCTCTCTTATAATAATTATAAAAGTAAGGGCACAAGCGCCACCGCACCCAAATCCGAGTTGCCAGTATTGCATTTTTTCTCAGGGTTTCCTCTATCCAACAGTAGGTCGTATATGCCCTTCCGATTATTTTTGTTATGGTCTAGTGAGCCCTGAAACACCCCGCGATTTTTCTACTGTATACACCCTAATACAGCTCTGCCAGAACGCGCCGGAGTAAGGGCACAAGCACCACTTTCCCTTTAAACTAGGAGTACTTTGGTGTGTGTGGGCAGCCGTGCTTCCTTCTCACTCTCACGTCTCTCCCACGCACCACGCTGGTGGATCTCAGCAGCCAATGAAAATTCGCTTTGACTGAGCTACCGTTGTTTTTGGGTGACTGATGCCACCATCCAGTATAAACGCAATCAAAACACCAGTCTCTTCCCCGCGCCTTTTTTTAACAGAACACTTTGAATGTTTCATTATTTTTGTTGATTTTGCCAGAGTTTCCATTGTGTTGTTGTACTGTGGTAGCCATGGGTGATAAGAGTGATAAGAGTGAGCACCAGGAGGCTGTTGTTAGTGAAAATGAGTCTGGTGTTAGTAAGAATAGTGAGTGTATTGAGTTGGGTCCTTCCCGTGGCCGTAAACGCACACCAAAGCCAGACACGTGGAAAGCCAATGTGGTGAAAAAAACTTCGTAATGAAGGTAAGGCTTACACCAGCCATATGACTAAGAAACTGGTGGAAGCACGAAAGATAGGACCTCCATGTGCTGATGGTTGTTTCAATAAAGTGGCTAGGAAGCGGAGAATAGTCGGCAGGGTTGGTGAGCACCGCATAAGTGTTACACTCCCCTTCCTTTGTCTGTCTGTCTCTCCTCACTCACCTGTCTGTCTGTCTGTCTGTCTGTCTCTCTCTCTCTCTCTCTTCCTTTTTTATGTATGCCTGCCACCCTATTATAGTCTTTTATGACTATTTATGACTTTTATTCTAATCGTTTTATTATTATGACATTGCGGTATTATTCTGAACATTGTTGATTTTTTTTATTATTATTTACCATTATTATATGAATGATTATCATGCGTATGCTACTATTATGGCATTATTATAACATCTATTCTGATGTGTTGTAATGTCAATGGTTAGGAGATGGAAAAAAAATGATTTCAGCAGTAAAAGAGATCTGATTTTGCAAAGTATCAGAGCCACATTACCTGACGTTTTATGCTGCAGCAAAGGCATAAAGCATAATAATGAAATAATTTTGGGATACTTATTAGAGGGATAAATTTTCTTTAAATTGGTGCAAAGTAGATTGAATTCGTAGGTTTGGTTTGGAAGATCTTGCTGTTTCAAAACTTTAAATGCGTTTTTCTCGTTTTTTTTTTTTTTTTTTTTTTAATGGCGCTTGTGCCCTTACTACAGCGTGTGCCTCAATTAGTGTATGTGTGTTTGTGGCCAGCTGGGGTGGTTCTGGTTTTGGTAGTGATGATGATTGGGAGGTGATCAGAACCTAAGGTTTTGACCACTCTCCATGATGTAGTGGGGGCGAGGTTTGGGGAGCAGAAGGTGATGTCTGGAGATGGTGGGAGGAACAGGGCTTGGTGTGTGATATGGGTATGTTGGTCTGGATTGTTCAGTATGAAAAGATGATCTGTCTGGGATTGTAGTACCAGCCCTCTGTCTGTGTCAGAGTTGTTGACATGCCAGGCCGACGACTTAGCGTTGAAATCACCACCCATGATGATGGGTATGTTGGTGATGTGGTGTAACTGTGGAGAGTAATTGTGTGGTACTGTGGCGGACGACTGGGGGGGAATGTATGTGTTAGCGATTGTTATGTGTGATTTGTTACCAGTGCGTATTTTAACTGATTGTATTTCTGTTGTGGTGTCATGTGTGGGAGAAGTGACTGTGTGTGCACTTCTATCTGCAAAGTTGATGGATTTGTGTACCAGGGTGATGAGTCCACCGCCACCGCCGTCGGCCCGGTCTTGTCGAATGGTGGTGAAGTTATGAAATGTCGGTGTTTTCTGTGCTCTGTGTAGTTTTGTTTCTTGTAAGATGGCAATGTGTATGTTCTGTTGTTTGATGAATTGTGTGAGGTCTTGTTTTTTGGTGTTTATGCCATCTATGTTTAACTGAAGACACGGCTGGATTAAGCATGTGGGAGGCCCGGGGCCCGCTTGGAAGGAAGGCCCCCTTTCCAACTCCCCCAATGGCATACACCACAGACTGGTAACCTAAATCCTAATATATAAATAGGATACTTTTAGTTAGGAAATACTGAACGGGGACTATTCATCCAATGCTGTAATATGTAATGCATAAACACGAAATGAAATGAACACAAGTTGCTCTGGTGGGAGGCCCCCTCTTGGTGGGTGGCCCAGGGCCCGGGCCCCTTGGGCCCCCCCCCCCTTAATCCGGCGGTGGTTGTGTGTGCGATGTGTGTTGGCTGCTGCAGCACGGGGGGAGGTGGTGTGGGTGCAGGGGAAGGGGTAGGAGGAGGTTGCATACTTTTGTGTAGCATACTTTTGTGTTTATTTATTTAAAACTATAACAATACAATACCTTGTCATACTAAGTATTTAATGAATTATACATGTAAAAGGCAAAGCCATCAAGCTATTCTGCACAGACAGAGAAGCACTGACTATTAACTTACCTTAAGGAAACAATAATTTTGCCGACACCGGTCGCGTAATCCTCAGATAACCCATCTGCCATCTTCATCATCCTCATCATTCAAAGTTCCAACTGTCACCTCAGTTGCCTGCCAAGCGTCAAGCATGGAGGATGCTTGTGTTGCTAGCACGTCAGCAAGACATCCTACGCTCCATAGACAAGAAACTTAATACTGAATGTCTTTCAGTATTTCAAAGCAAACGAAAACTTGAAGAACATCAAGGAAGGCGAGACCAAGACAGCAGAAGCAGTCACCGTACTGTAAGAATTATCAGTCAAGGAAGGACGAGTGAATCAAGAGCAATGCTGGGAACGCTACTCATAAAAAGTAGCGGCGCTCCTATTCCCGTTACTAGCTCGAAAAAGTAATGGCGTTACTGGTTTCGCTACTTGATATGAAATGTAGTGGCACTCCCGCTCCCGTTCCCGCTACTTTGGATAAGAAAAACGAACACGAAGGAAAGGTTAATAATAACCTGTGATATAACAATACACTACATACTGTTTTGATAATACTAGTCAGTCTGAGTGGTTATACCAGTAATGTCAATATACTCTTATACCGAAAAAAAAAAAAAAAAAATCATATACATGTCGGTGTCACTTTAATGAAGCTTGGAGCCTAAGGTACAGGAAAAAGCTATTTACTGTATAATGTAACAAATGTTCTTTTACACTGTTACCTAGAATACCTACTGAAAGTAACATACGTAAATAAAAGGCAAAAAAATGTGGCCTATCATTGATACATATTATATAGATTTATTATATTTTCAATGATACCTATTTAAGATATGGACGAAAAAGCTGGGGCTTTCTTTTGAAGGCTATTTATACAATAGCAATGTTTTTTTCCATTACTTTAAACTGAAAGTAACATACTGTTACGAAATAGTAACGTAGTGAGTAAGAATTAGTCTGAAACAGAGTGGGGGAGAGAGCGCGAGTTAGAGACGGGGATAGTTAGAGGTGTGTGTGTGTGTGTGTGGCCTAAAATTGCAATTTCTTCATCTCGAATGTTGAGTTGTAACAACAGAATATTATGCTAGCCACGAACAAGTGCTGTTTCATAGACGCAACTGAGACGCGTGAAATAAGCTGCAAATGGACGAACATATGAACCAAGTTAAGGTGAAAGGAGTAGAATACAGAATCCTCCAAGATAACATAAGAGTTTTCGGATTAAAAAGAACTAGAAAAAAATCATCATCATCATCATCAAAATCACCACACCACCACCACCACAACCAGCATAATAGCCATCATCATCATCTATCTACTACTATTATGTACTGCCAGACGCCTCAGTCATCACCATCATTAAATTTCTGCATACCTTCACTCTTACAAACATGCAGACAGTTTGGGTTACACACTGATATACGTACACAGTAAATACGCACACAACACGCACACAAGTACGCACACACTGAGAGTGCACACAACAAACACGCATACATTGAATACGCACACACTGAACACGCACGCACTGAACACGCACACACTGAACACGTGCGTACTGAACACGCACGCACTAAACACGAACACACTGAACACGCACACACTGAATACGCATAATTTGAATAAGTACACACTGAACACTCACAATTTGACGACGTACACACTTAGCACGTACACACTGATGCACGCACACACCGATGCAGGCACACACCGATGCACGCACACGCTGCGGCATGTACGCACTATACACGCGCACACGGATCAGGCACACACTAATGCAGGCACGTATTCATTCACGCAAACACTGCTACAAGCACTGATCAGAGCACGCACGCACACTAATACACACAGGCACTGATACACACAGGCGCTGATACACACAGGCACTGATACACACAGGCACTGATACACACAGGCACTGATACACACAGGCATTGATAAACACAGGCACTGATACACACAGGCACTTATACACACAGGCATTGATACACACAGGCACTGATACACACAGGCACTGATACACACAGGCACTGATACACACAGGCATTGATACACACAGGTACTGATACACACAGGCACTGATACACACAGGCACTGATACGAGTACATAGATACACGGACACAATGATGCACACGGACATAGGTTCATGTACATACTGATACACACACACACACACACACACACACACAGCCAGTAAACAGGTGGTAGGTCCTATTTAGGTGACGTGTCGGAGTGTGGGGATAGACAGATGGGATATATATATATATATATATATATATATATATATATATATATATATATATATATAGAGAGAGAGAGAGAGAGGGGGGGGGTGAGAGACATATGGTAAGTCAGGCAGGGAGATGGAGGGTAGATTGTTGTTGTTCGTGTTCCTCCTCCTAATTCCCCTATTCGTCAACGCGATAGGATGGCCGGGGATACTGCAGCGATGGAAGGCAAAGCGGCAGAAGATAAATTATATAATATGGTGATCCCTGAACCTTACCAGTATCGAATCGTTCGTATTGTATCTTTATCAAGGATCAACCTTTTCAACCTTTACTTTGTCGAAGATACATGATGATGCTTTTCGATGTTTATTTGGAAATATATCGTTCCATTTATTTCTTTGCCTAAGCTGTGCATTATTTAATTTGATATATTTACCTCCACCAATGAAGTACGTGAAGGTTATGTGTTCACCCTTGTCTGTTTGTTTGTGTGACTGTTTGTGCGCAAAGTATCTCAAAAAGTTGACAGTGGATTTCATGATATCTGAGTCAAGGATGAGCTGATTTAATTTTGATGTGAATGCGGATGATGAGGCAGGAATAAACCGTTAATTTTATTGGCATCTTCAGAGGCATGCCTTATCTGATTTGTGTAAGAGAGCAGAATAAGACTTGCATACTTACGTCAACGACATTGGGCGGAGGTTGGTTTATAAATCAGAAATTATATTGGCGTTGATGGAGTGCCTTTTAGTTTATGACGTGATAATTTAATATATGAAACGACAAATCTCACTTTCTGGGTTATATGCTTCACTTCAAACACTTTTCAGTATCTTATTCAATTCAAGCAGTATATACAGTGTCAAGTGGTAAAATTAATGCATCTTAACCCACTGGGATAGGAAGGGCAATTCAGTTTCTTTCTGCCACCTCTTGACTATTGTATTTGGCTTGGAATAGATTTTTCAATATGGATGGGTTCGGTGTAGCCACAGTAGACCCCTTCAGCGCGAGAGACCATTCCTAACATGAATAAAGTCTTCTGGTACAAGCAGGAAAAAGTTGTATATCACGTCATCCGGAGTCGTGAGGTTAGCAGACCGAGTACAGAATTAAATAAAGCAAACGCCAGTCGTACCTTCTTTACCCCTGCACAGCTGTTGACTTTATACACGGGTGCTATTCGCCCCTGTGTAGAGCACAACTCTCATGTGTGGGGAGGCTCCCTACATACAGCTCTTCTCAACAGGTTGGAGTCAAAAGCTTCTCGTCTCATTAACTCTGCTCTTCTCACTGGCTCCCTTCAACCTTTATCTCTTCGCCGAACTGTTGCTTCTTTATCTCTTTTCTATCGCTACTTCAATGGTTGCTGCTCCTCTGAACTGTCTGCTTGCATCCCTCCACCTCTAGAACGGGTGCGTAGCACCCGTCTAGCAACAAACTCTCATCCCTTTTCTGTCCAACTCTCTAATGCAAGAGTTAACCGTTACTCCCAGTCCTTTATTTATGCAACGGGTCAGCTCTGGAACTGCCTCCCTCTGTCTGTATTTCCTACTTCGTATGGTCTCCAGTCTTTCAAATGCAGTGTGTCCAGGCACCTCGAAATGAACAGATCTTGAATTTGGCTCACTATTGTATTGTTTTTGTTTTTTCTTGGAAGGAATTGTTTGCGGGCTCCTAGCCTTTGGTTCCTTCTTATTCGCATAAAAAATAAAAATAAAAACATATGCCCTCAATACGTACCAAGTTAAACAGAATCCGCCAAACACTGACGTCAGTAACTTCCTTGGCATAATTTTTACCTGAAACTGTAACTGCTATAACATTTTCAGTTCCCTTCTACCTAACTCTATACATCAGGAGTTAACTACTAGCTTTCAGATCCCTATGCATCTAACTGATTAACTTTGAAACTGCTTGCCTTATTCTTAATTTCCCTCTCCACATGGTCTAAAGTTTGTGTGTGTGTGTGTGTGTGTGTGTGTGTGTGTGTGTGTGTGTGTGTGTGTGTGTGTGTTTGAGAGAGAGAGAGAGAGAGAGAGAGAGAGAGAGAGAGAGAGAGAGAGAGAGAGAGAGAGAGAGAGAGAGAGAGAGAGAGAGAGAGAGAGAGAGAGAGAGAGAGAGAGAGAGAGAGAGAGAGAGAGAGAGAGAGGTAGATAGATAGGCAAATAGACATATATAGACAGGTAAATAGATAGGTAGGTAGACAGATAGATAGGCAGGTAGATAAATAGATAGGCAGATAGAGAGAAAGAAAGCAAGCTTATCTTTTTAACTGTCAAATCTTCGTTCAACCCGTAATCAAGTTTTCACCATATATCATATCACTTCCACTGCGTCAATGCACGCTGTGTATCTGTTACCTACAGATAACAGGTGATAATCTCAGTGTTATCAATGGTTACTAAGCTGATAAAGAAACTCTATATCAGTCAGTGTCATGTGAGTACTTGTGTTGGTGTCTGAGGGAGTGTAGGGGTGTGCAGCTAAGAGTAAGTCCAGAATCATTCTTTACAGATAGACAGATAGATAGAAAGATAGATAGGCAGATGGACAGATAGATAGATTGATACTAAAGGGAGTAAGTTCATCCTTCATTTATCAGGGCATCCTCTTTGGCTCTGAAAATGCCTGGTATTTGCAAGACCAAAATAGCTTCATCATTTCAATAGTTTAAAAAGATCATTACCACTCGTAAGATTATTATTATTATTATTATTATTATTATTATTATTATTATTATTATTTTGTTAGTGTCTGGGTGCTTGAGGATACAGTCCCCTCCAGTTCTCCGTTTACAGGCTTCAGGTTTAAGGGTTACGTGGCAGTGCCGTGTGTGTGTGTGTGTGTGTGTGTGTGTGTGTGTGTGTGTGTGTGTGTGTGTGTGAGAGAGAGAGAGAGAGAGAGGGGGGTAGAAAATAGGTCGAGTAATGAAATCTTTATACAAGGACGATGCTGACCATAGTTTCTTGATTTAATGGTATCGTCCATGTTATAACTCTCATAACAAATCCACCAAGTAGTCACCTGGTATCCCTTATTTAGCACGTGGACATATAAATATTTACGTGTCTTGTGACGGGGTGGAGGGCAGGTAAGGGGACTGGCAGGAGAAAACAAGGAGTCGCTACAGACAGCATACATTTTTCTTATTATTATGCAAGGAAGAAAGAACCAAAGACCAGATGCCCACAAGACTGTCCCAAGAAAAACTAAAACAAAATAACAAAAAGCCAAATTCAAGATCTGATCATTTGCTGAGAGATATATCCTGTCTACACTAACTTGACCTAAAATTCCCATCTCTTTACCTTTAACGCACTGTTGTAGCAGTAGATTAGCACTAAAATGTGCTTGTAGCCGTGAGGTAGTGCTATGGAGAGGATGTAGAGCCGTAGCATTATCTTTTTCTGCCACTGAGCTATGTGAAATAAACTGAAAAAGGACAAAAACCTGCGCCAAGTTAAGCTAAAAAGGGTATAGTTATAATCTGGGAATTTATTTTCTTGTTTGATTGCCCTGTCATTCAGATAATAGTTATTCTTGTTTAATATGGGTGTAATGTCGCTAAGGCAGACATTGAGGTTGACTGAATTTTCTTGTAACAACTTCAATTGGCCTCTAAAATCAACGACAAACAGACTGGCCATAAATACGAGACAGTCACACACATATACAAGCCCCCCTCCTCTCTCTCTCTCCCTCTCTCTCTCTCTCTCTCTCTCATGATCCGCTTTTCAGAATCAGTAGTGTATTCACTGTTTCATCATGAGCAAATGTATAAACTATCAGAAATTATAGTTTGGGATGTAACAGCATTTCAGAGGAACATGGGGCCAGGGTTCGAATCCTGGTGCGGGCAGCTGGTGTCACTCAATTCATGTGTCCATCCACCCTCTATGAGTTAGTGGATAAAATGAGTACTTATGGGAGGCAACTGTGGTAACTGGGATGATGCAGTGGCCTTGCATCCCAGGGTATTAGATAAAAAACCGCAACAGTCTTTAAGGCCTAATTTACGGAGGTGAGCACCATGCCTAAGCGCATCATGACGTCATCCCCCACCCTTACCCTTACCAACACCGCCCATCACTGATATTTTCCTCCTGATGTCAAATCCTCAACACCGCAAGAGGCACGCACTGAATAAATTAGTGTATGAAATGTTTATCCCCAGTGACCTAACTTACTAAGCAAAGTTGAGTCAGAGGCCATCACCTGCTTGACCTTAATTAGCAACAGATAAGGAACAGACACAATAGATAACACAGCAGATAAGGTGAGTAATTCAGTACATATTCCACATTACCAGTCTTGCGCAACTATACCTTTTTCACTCTAACCTGGCCCAAAATTGCCAACCCTACACTTAGGGTGCTGAGTTGTAGCAATAAATTAAAACTAGAATATGGTACTAGTCACAAAGAAGTGCTGTGGAAAGGCTGTAGGGCCATAGCATTGTCTTTTTCTGTCACTGAGCTACGTTAAATAAATTCCGTAAGGATGAAACTTTTGGCCAAGTTGAAGTGAATGAACTATCGGCATAAAGGCCTTCGACGCGTTGCTTTGGCCACACATCACCCAAATTCCAACGTTAACAGCATGATTTGGTGGTAGGTGGGGAAGCGCATCATCCATTCACTCGCTGTAGCACTGCCTCTCTCTCTCTCTCTCGCTCTCGCTCTCGCTCTCTCTCTCTCTCTCTCCCTCTCTCTCTCTCTCTCTCTCTCTAATCTCCGAAAGAAGGATGGTTAGTTCGAGGCGGAGGGTATCCTCAGCCTGCAGTCCACTTGGTTCGCATGCAAATGAGCCAGGGATTGCATCTGCTGCTGCTGCTGCTACTGCAACTATTATTACTACTACTACTACTACTACTACTACTTCTTCTTCTTCTTCTCCTTCATCTACTACTATTACTACCACATGAATAATAACAACTAATATTACTACTACTACTACTACTTGTACTACTACTACTACCGCAATAACAACGAGAACAACAATAACTACCACCACTACTACTACTACTACGATTACTACTACGACTACTACTACTACTACTACTACCGCAATAACAACGAGAACAACAACAACTACTACCTCTACTACTACTGCTACTACTACTATTTTTTTTTTTATATACTCACCTCCATCCATTGGTAAATTATACTGTCAAGATCAAAACCAACCTTGCTAATGCAGTTCACCATTTGGAGTTGTAATGTGAATGTTAACACTAACCCTCATATTACAATCCGTTGGCCCCAAGCACGCCAACGGCTGTGGTTACCAACTATCTACTATTAGTATTATTTTATTTTTTATTTATTGATATTACAGTGTAATTAAAGACCTTAAACTATTGGAGTCGCTGGTCTATGCGACTCTCGACCACTGTAGCTTTGTAATCCATACCCGCCAGAGAGACAGGCCTGAGGGCTGATGATCTTGTGCCCCTGAGACATAGCAGAGCAGATCTCACGAGGGAGAATGAGAGTCGACATCTCATCCAGGCCATAACAGAACTCTGTGGTTGACGTTTCTTCTCAGAAAGAACCTCTGCCAGTCTCGAATAGAATCTCACTGCCTCTGGACCCATTCCACCTGATGTCGTGAACACAAGGGGAGTGAATCGACCGTGGTCCACATGTTGGATCCTTTCTTGATAATTTCTATTTTTTTCTTGTTCATTCCTCTTGTGTGCAGCTTCGAGAGACAGTTCACGATGACATGCTGCCATGGGATCGAATATCCTGATGTCGAAGAACTCCCTCTGCCCACGTGTTCAGAAACCTCGAGCAATGACATCCACTCTTGCATCATTTGATGTGTTTGCTGTTCTGTGGGTGAAGTGCTCGCCGTCCAGGGGTAGCAGAGCTGGCTCAATCGTGACATCATGGCATATTTCCTGCAGCACTTGGCAGTGAGGTCGCGTACTTCATCGTGTCGGATGCAAACAAAGCCTCCCTTCTTGCATACCATTGCATGGTTTGCATTAAAGGCAGTGCCACAGGCACAGTGTTGAGGTAGGTTCTCTATTGGCCACCCATATCTCAAGGCTATGGCGTCAATAAATTCTTGTTTGTTGAAGTGGAAGCCTTTTGGCTTGAGAGGCAGGGTTGTGAGCCAGTTCGATGCCCCAACCTCCTGTGCAATTTCAACTCTTCTGCACTGGTCTGGTGTTAGATGTTCGATTATGTGCTGCAGCTGGTCTTTTTGTCTTGCTTCTCGCTCCTTACTTATCTGTGTCTTTATGTCTTTCTGCCTTTGGTGGTCGATTTCACTCGTCTCAACCTGGGCGCAGATCTTCTGTGACAAGGATTCGGTGAGCCTGAGTGAATTTCTGTGTTCATAGCTTGCCACGGCTACTGGATTTATAATGCCAAGGCCTCCCATCCTGGGTGGTAGTGCTAGAAGGTCTCTCTCTTCTGGTGTGGGGATGTGGCCATTGGTTAAAGATGGGAGGAATGAATCCCTGATTGCATCCTCCAGTGGTTGTAGCCGCAACTCGATGTCTGGTAAAATGGGTGATATCTGAGAGGCAACTTCGGTGATGAAGAGATAAAAGTCACCTAAGGGAGATGGGGAGAAGGTGTGTGTGTGTGTGTGTGTGTGTGTGTGTGTGTGTGTGTGTGTGTGTGTGTGTGTTGAAAGTGTGATGGATGCCAAGGAGTAGGCAGGCTGGGCTTCGATGGCAGTGTGTGTTTAGTTAGGACGGACCTGATTCGGAACTTGATACAGTGTGTTGATTGGTAGGCATTATCGTGGTGTTCATTTAAAAAACTTCCTCCAGGCACAAGAAGACGGACATCATCATCATCATCATTATTATCATCACTAATCATCATTATCACTAATCCAGAAGAACAAAGTAAGAAAGTAGTGTCCTCATATATTTAGTGTCTTCAATGCAGTAAAAAAGATTAAAAAAAAAAAAAAAAAAGACAAATAGTTGTACTGCGCTCGTCAATGTTTTCAATACCTCCACAGAGACCAGATCATCTCCCGCTGTACAATCTAAAAGTTACCTGCCATCAAGAAGGTACCACTAATGGCAGAGAAGAAGATGGAGGGAAGATCTGCACTGGAACGCAATCAGGTTTGTGAGACGCAGATATCTGCCAGGCAGATGTATACACCAGGCATAGGCATACACCAGGAACAGACATACAGCAGGCACAGGTATGTACCAGGCACAGGTATACAACAGGCACAGGTATACAATAGGCACAGGCATATGCCAGGCACAGATATACATCAGGCACAGGTATGCACCAGGAACAGGTATACAACAGGCACAAGTATACGCCAGACACAGGTATATGCCAGGCACAGGTATACACCAGGCACAGGTATATGCCAGGCACAGGTATACACCAAGCACAGGTACAGTATGCACCAGGCACAGGTATACACCAGGAACAGGTATGCACCAGGCACAGGTATACACCAGGAACAGGTATACCCCAGGCACAGGTATACCCCAGGCACAGGTATATACCAGACACAGGTATATGTCAGGCACAGATATAAGCCAGCCAAAGATATAAACACATACAGGCACAAACCAGGGACAAGCATACACCACATAGGCACACACACAACACACACACACACACACACACACACACACACACACTCACGTGAGTGAGTGTGTATGTGTGTGTGTGTGTGTGTGTGTGTGTGTGTGTGTGTGTGTGTGTGTGCTTGCGTGCGTGCGTGCGTGTGTGTTTTCAGTACGTCTAATTCGTGTAGTAGTCTGGTATCTTTCTTGCAACATTGCTTTTACCACTTGAGGGAGTCCATGAAAGTAATGAAAATCTAGACCAGTGCTCTTCAACCTTTTTTGGCGTCGTCCACCCCTAGTGTTGAATTTGTAAAAGCTGTCCACCCCAATCGGTTAACTGTATAATCCTATGATCCTAACCTTATATATTTACTTTTTTAGATTCTTGAATGTACAAATATGTAGGCAAGTAAAAGCAATTTCACTCATTATAAATTTGCAGTTTATTATTTTTCCATTATGCATTTCATATGATTACATAATGCAGTCTCATTACAAGAGAAAATACAACATCAGTGCAATAAAAAAAAATGGCATCTCTCCTAATGAAGCAAATCAATAAGCAGTATTGCGCATAATATGCGTTGTATTTGATATACTCCAAAAATCAAATTATTCTTCATTTTTAAATCTACATATGCAGGAAAAAATAGCTTCATTCACTTTTTTAATTTCCAAATTTTAGTTATAAACTCTTCCATATAATTATTCATTCATTCAAAATATACATAACATAATTTCATCACTGAAGTTCCAAAGCAAATAAATTGTCTTCATAAATTTTAAAACAAGAATAAAATTGCAAACAATACGTTTTATATTTGCCATTGTAACAAAAACGTCATGAATCTTCCTCCAAAAAACAAAAAAACAAAAAACAAATATTAGTGGCTTGGCTGGTGTTGCAGTTTGTCTGCTATCAGGTTGAATCGAGGCACCAGGCGATTTTCCAATGCAACCCGCATCACTGGATCTAAATTGAGAATGGCATTCCTTTTCTTTGTCTTGATTAAAACTAAGCTTGAGAAGCCTTGTTCACATAAATATGACGTTGGCATCTGGACAAACTTTGCTGTTGCCTGATCAGCCAACTCCTTGTACTCAGGATTATCAAGCAGGGAAATCCAGAAATCCATAGGGTGGCCAAATGTCTTGAAATCTGCTTTTTGAGAGTAATCCACTTTAAGCTCCAATAGGGCATCAGAATGATCGGGTCTATCATCTGAAAATGGATTAAGTACCCACATCTTGGAGGCCAGATAGTCATTCTCACTGTCTGGGAAATAACATTCAAGATTTTCCTACATCAATGTAAGGTGTTTGATAATCATTTGGGACATTTGCACCTCCAGTGTCTGCCCTTCTTCCTGCATACCATGTTCCCAGCCACATTCTTTCATATACTTATTAAATATTTCAAAGTCAGAAAAACATCTATTTCAATGTCAGAAAAACATCTCTTCTCTACATTGCTTTTCCATTTTTTCACCTTCACTTTGAATCCATTTATTTTTCCTATACTTGTAAAGATATCCCCACCTTTGCCTTGCTGACTGATGTTCAACTTGTTCAGATGGTCAAACACTGAGGCCATGTAAGACAGCTTTGCCAGCCAGAATGTATCTTGACACTTAACTGCCATGGGATTTGCTTCCTCAGTAAAGAAAACACAGAGTTCTTCTCGCAGTGCCAATACTCGATTGAGAACCTTCCCGCGTGATAGCCAACGCACTTCAGCATGCAAGAGAAGTTTGGTGAAGT
>NC_136965.1:15804738-15869738 GCF_032717465.1 Coenobita brevimanus | reverse complement strand
CTCCTCAAAATGTTCTGTTACTTTTCCATTTCCCTTTCACTTATTCTCTTTCTCGTCTTCATCTTGGTCTCTAACATTTTCCTTTCTCACTCTCCTCCTCTTGCCTCCCCGCTCCCCCCCCCCCTCAGCTTCTCCTCTTCCTCCTCTCTCTCCTCCTACTCTTCTTTCTTCCTTCCACCACAGCCTTAATCCTTCCTTTTCTTCCCTACCTCATCTTACACCTCTGCTCTCCCTCTCTCTCTATGTTTCTCTTCTCTCCCTCCCCCCTCTCTCCTCCATCACTTTTTTCCTCCTTTCTCTCCTCCCTCCCACGTTTCCTCCCCGTCTCTCCAAGATTGGATGTGTCTCTCTCCTTACAACTTTGCTTTTAAATCCTTCGACAAAGTTGCATAAAATATAGTCAGGTCCTTCCGACGTACAGAGAGAGAGAGAGAGAGAGAGAGAGAGAGAGAGACCTCGTGTAAAGGATGACTACGGTATATTTCCCCACTGCACACATATATTATTCACGTGTCTTATTGCACTTTCTCTCGCCCTGTCGCGCATTTGCAAGCCAGTTGTTGGAAAAAGAGGTAAACGAAATAGAAAGGTTAGCAAAGTGGAGATGCTGTAGTTGTTGTTGATCAACCCCAGTTCGTCTGGCCGAGTAGACCTATCAATCACAAACAAGTAACTACCCCTACATGGCCATCCCGTGCAGCAAACCGATGCTCCCTTGTGGATGACAGCGCATCGCCACACCGAGGTGCGGGGAATAATGTGGAGGTTTGATTCTTGGACGGACACTGCATTTACATCGATCCACCCAGTTAAGAGACACCTAAGTAGACTCTACTTCATCCCGTAATCTGGCTATATGGTTACCACACAGCGTTATAAATGGTTTCCTGTTACAGGAAACCTTTAGGTTCCTCACTCCGCATACAGCCACCTGAAGTAGATACAAGAGTAACAGAACGTGACAGGAAGGCTGGAAGAAAGAGGAAAGGAGGAGGGCAGGCACAGGGATAGAATGATAAAGGTGAAGGAAGAAGTACACACCACATCAGATGAGTGGATGATAGTCGTTGCCACCTACCACAACGAGGTGGAGAGGTGGACTACGCAAGCACAGTGATATAGTAGTGCATGGTGGTGGTGGTGGTTGTAGTAGTAGTGCATGGTGGTGGTGGTGGTTGTAGTAGTAGTAGTACATGGTGGTGGTGGTTGTAGTAGTGGTAGCAGTGCATGGTGGTGATGGTTGTAGTAGTAGTAGTACATGGTGGTGGTGGATGTAGTGGTAGTAGTACATGGTGGTGGTGGATGTAGGAGTAGTAGTAGTGCATGGTGGTGGATGTAGTAGTAGTAGTAGTACATGGTGGTGGTGGATGTAGTAGTAGTAGTAGTGCATGGTGGTGGTGGATGTAGTAGTAGTGCATGATGGTGGATGTAGAAGTAGTAGTAGTACATGGTGGTGGTGGATGTAGTAGTAGTAGTAGTGCATGGTGGTGGTGGATGTAGTAGTAGTGCATGGTGGTGGTGGATGTAGTAGTAGTAGTTGTGCATGGTGGTGGATGTAGTAGTAGTAGTAGTGAATAGTGGTGGTGTATGTAGTAGTAGTAGTGTATGGTGGTGGTTGTAGTAGTAGTAGTAGTACATGGTGGTGGCGGATGTAGTAGTAGTAGTAGTGCATGGTGGTGGATGTAGTAGTAGTAGTAGTACATGGTGGTGGTGGATGTAGTAGTAGTAGTAGTGCATGATGGTGGTGGATGTAGTAGTAGTAGTGCATGATGGTGGTGGATGTAGTAGTAGTAGTGCATGGTGGTGGCGGATGTAGTAGTAGTAGTAGTGCATGATGGTGGTGGATGTAGTAGTAGTAGTGCATGATGGTGGTGGATGTAGTAGTAGTAGTGCATGGTGGTGGTGGATGTAGTAGTAGTAGTAGTACATGGTGGTGGTGGATGTAGTAGTAGTAGTAGTGCATGATGGTGGTGGATGTAGTAGTAGTAGTGCATGATGGTGGTGGATGTAGTAGTAGTAGTGCATGATGGTGGTGGATGTAGTAGTAGTAGTAGTACATGGTGGTGGTGGATGTAGTAGTAGTAGTAGTGCATGATGGTGGTGGATGTAGTAGTAGTAGTGCATGATGGTGGTGGATGTAGTAGTAGTAGTGCATGGTGGTGGATGTAGTAGTAGTAGTAGTGCATGATGGTGGTGGATGTAGTAGTAGTAGTGCATGATGGTGGTGGATGTAGTAGTAGTAGTGCATGGTGGTGGCGGATGTAGTAGTAGTAGTAGTGCATGATGGTGGTGGATGTAGTAGTAGTAGTGCATGATGGTGGTGGATGTAGTAGTAGTAGTACATGGTGGTGGTGGATGTAATAGTAGTAGTAGTGCATGGTGGTGGTGGATGTAGTAGTAGTAGTAGTGCATGGTGGTGGTGGATGTAGTAGTAGTAGTAGTACATGGTGGTGGTGGTTGTAGTAGTAGTAGTGCATGGTGGTGGATGTAGTAGTAGTAGTAGTAGTGCATGGTGGTGGTGGATGTAGTAGTAGTAGTAGTACATGGTGGTGGTGGATGTAGTAGTAGTAGTACATGGTGGTGGTGGTTGTAGTAGTAGTAGTGCATGGTGGTGGATGTAGTAGTAGTAGTACATGGTGGTGGTGGATGTAGAAGTAGTAGTAGCACATGGTGGTGGTGGATGTAGTAGTAGTAGTAGTTCATGGTGGTGGATGTAGTAGTAGTAGTAGTGAATAGTGGTGGTGTATGTAGTAGTAGTAGTAGTAGTGCATGGTGGTGGTTGTAGTAGTAGTAGTAGTACATGGTGGTGGTGGATGTAGTAGTAGTAGTGCATGGTGGTGGTGGTTGTAGTAGTAGTACATGGTGGTGGTGGTTGTAGTAGTAGTAGTAGTGCTTGGTGGTGGTGGATGTAGTAGTAGTAGTGCATGGTGGTGGTGGATGTAGTAGTACTAGTAGTACATGGTGGTGGTGGATGTAGTAGTAGTAGTGCATGGTGGTGGTGGATGTAGTAGTAGTAGTGCATGGTGGTGGTGGATGTAGTAGTAGTAGTACATGGTGGTGGTGGCTGTAGTAGTAGTAGAGCATGGTGGTGGTGGTTGTATTAGTAGTGCATGGTGGTGGTGGATGTAGTAGTAGTAGTAGTGCATGGTGGTGGTGGATGTAGTAGTAGTAGTAGTGCATGGTGGTGGTGGATGTAGTAGTAGTAGTAGTGCATGGTGGTGGTGGTTGTAGTAGTAGTAGTGCATGGTGGTAGTGGATGTAGTAGTAGTAGTAGTGCATGGTGGTGGTGGATGTAGTAGTAGTAGTAGTGCATGGTGGTGGTGGATGTAGTAGTAGTAGTGGTAGTGCATGGTGGTGGTGGATGTAGTAGTAGTAGTAGTGCATGGTGGTGGTGGATGTAGTAGTAGTAGTAGTGCATGGTGGTGGTGGTTGTAGTAGATGTAGTAGTAGCTGTAACAGCAACAGCTGTTGCAACTCCAGGCTCATCTGCAACGTGAACCCTTTGAACCGCAGGTTTGATGTGCCCTTCCCTTGCAGCCCACCTTCTTCCTTTCGGGGGACGGGGAAGTACTTAAGGGACGTTTGTATAACCAGGCAGTTGAGACCCCCTGGTTATATCGGTGCCACCACATGAAGGCGTCCATCTGATGCGCTACAGAGACAATACAAGAAGCAGTGCTAAAGCACAGCAAACCCGTCCCAGGCAGTCATTTTAGTGCTGGCGTATAAACACAACAGGATATCTAGTCAAAGATGTCACATATCAAATATGGAGGAAATCGGGTGAAAATTGACGATTTTATGCCCATTTGAAATTTTAGGCCCGACCCACCTGACATTTACCCCCCACCATTAACTGGGGGTGACCCCCCTGATGTAGCGAGGCATGTTATAGGATGCAGATTTGAAAGATACATCTTTAGATTTTGGTTTCACGTCGATAGGGCGAATCTGAAGGGAGAGATGGCGAACAAACGATTTTTACCTGTCCTTTTTTTTTTTTTCTGGGCTTACAGGCTGTTCCTTGGCCTAATTTGGACCAAAATTTAATCAGGTTATCAGAATGTCATAGCCCATCATCAATGTAATTTTAGTCAAAATCGCACCGGTAGTTATTGCGTAAAGGTGTTAACAGACAGACAAACAAACAGCCAGCCAGCCAAAACGAGTGAATGCAATAACCGGGAAGGGTAATAAAGCACAGACACGCAAATATCAGAACGAATACGATAACGCAAAGTTGGGGGGGTGAGTATTTTTATATATATATTTAAGTCCTGAGTAAAACCACATGAAATAAACAGACTATTGGTGTTTGGAAGAGTAACGTCTAATATAAGGCACTATGTTAGGGGGAAGAAGGGGTGTTAGATCTATGGTTTGCTTTTCATCTGAGAGAAATGGACAAATCAGACCACTTAAATACTTAGGCCGGTATTCTCGGCAGTTAACGAGGCTCCTTAGCACCTCTCCCGTAGCGATTATTGCTGCATATCGTTGGTTAATGTCAATGTATATGTTATGAGCGTATGGTTGTATTGGAATTATTTAAATGACAGAAGAGGACAGTAAGGTTTAATAAGCAAAATAAATCGCTGAGGAAGAGGTGTTAGGGAGCTTCCTTAACCGACGAGAATACGTACCTTGGTCATAGTTGGGTGAAATTTGATGCCTTCAAGAAATATTCTCACCGGTTAAGGAAGCTCCTTAACACCTCTTCCTTAGCGATTTATTTGGCTAATTAATCCTTACTGTCCTCGTCTGTGTCATATAAATCATTCAAATCCCACCATACTCAGAATATATAACATACAACTTGATATTAACTACCCGTATCCGAAAATGAATCGCAAAGGAAGGGGTGCTAGGGAGCCGACAAGGACACGACTTTAGTTATAAGGTAGGAATGAGTCTCCTTGGTTACAAGTCAAATGTCCTCCCATCTGACTTCATCTGGCCACCAACTGAACAGGAAGAGGTTAGGGATCTTTGTCAGGGGAAGTTAACATAATATACCGTTTTTACTCTAACTTGGCCGTATTAGAAGGATTTCCTGTACGTGACAGATGAGGACAATAAGGTGTAATAAACAAAATATACCGCTTAAGAAAAGGTGTTAGGGCTGGATGATGTCCTCATGGGTGGTGTGTTTGTTCGTCGATGGATCAGTAGGGGGAATGATGTAAGGGTACTGAGAGAGAGAGAGAGAGAGAGAGAGAGAGAGAGAGAGAGAGAGAGAGAGAGAGAGAGAGAGAGACTAAGTGTTCTCAAATTGTAAGTATATAGATAAGTAGATAAACAGACAGATAGATACAGAGATACATGCATGCATACATAAATAGACAGATAAATAGATAGACAGACAAGGAGACAGACAGATAGATATATAGGTACAGACAGAAGATAGATACATATATCCCCACCTTTTCCCATGAGAAAAAAATCTTTGCATAAAAGATAGGCAATGTGCAAGGCAGAATTCACGCTGCCACAAACATTAATTCCCGCCGACAGTCACAACCACATGGTATATCGGTGTTCTGGGACCAGGCTTCAGCTCTCCTGTGGTGGGTGGTATGATGAGCACGTTCTAAAGTGGTATGAAATGTCCACACCAGTATTTATGACCAGCTGGCTTGGTGTACCCGGTGTGGCAGGGCACTCAAAAATTGCACTACATTTTCTGGCACGAATATACCATTGCTACCACTACTATTACTACTACTACTACCACACAGTAGGCTACACACCACCACCACCACCACCATCATCTCCACCATCACCTGCAACTAGTAATTGCCACTACCACCATCATCATTACTACTACTACCACCACCACCACCTAGTATTTACCACTTTCACTACCACTACCACAACAACCACTGTCATCATTACACTAGACAACACCACCACTACTACCACCACAACCACCACAACCACCACTACCACCACCACTATCATCACCACCACAACCACCACACCACCACCACTGTCATCACAACCACCTCTACCACCACCACTATCATCACCACCACAACCACCACACCACCACCACCACCATCACCACCACAATGGACAGCTTTAACCTCAATGATAAAAATAATGCTACATGACGTAACGTGATTCTAATGCTGACCTGACGCGATTCTGGTGCTGACCTGACGCGATTCTGATGCTGACCTAACGTGATTCTGATGCTGACCTGACATGATTCTTATGCTGACTTGACATGATTTTAATGCTGACCTGACGTGATTCTGATGCTGGCCTGACGTGATTCTAATGCTGACCTGACGTGATTCTGATGCTGACCTGTCGTGACTCTGATGCTGACCTGACGTGATTCAGATGCTGACCTGACGTGATTCTGATGTTGACCTGACGTGATTCTGATGCTGACCTGACGTGACTCTGATGCTGATTATTTCCCCACCTTCTCCTGAAACTCTTATTATGACCTAATACACTCATCCCTCATTATCCTTCTTAATTTTGCCTTACACTATATGCCATTATAAATCATTAAGTTTTGAGTGTCACTTCTGTCTCATCTGACTTGTCTTTGGGTTACCTTACCTTGCCTAACTTAAACTAACTTAGCCTAACCTAATCTAACTTAATGCAATATAACCACTGTCACAATAACTGCACAGCCACCACCATCATCACCATCACAACCACCACCATCATAACTACCATACCAATTCTATCACCACCATCACAACTACCATACCACCTCTACCACCACCATCACAACCACCTAACCACCTCTACCACCACCATCACAACTACCATACCACCTCTACCACCACCATCACAACTACCATACCACCTCTACCACCACCATCACAACTACCATACCACCTCTACCACCACCATCACAACTACCATACCACCTCTACCACCACCATCACAACCACCTAACCACCTCTACCACCCCACCATCACAACTACCATACCACCTCTACCACCACCATCACAACCACCTAACCACCTCTACCACCACCATCACAACTACCATACCACCTCTACCACCACCATCACAACCACCGAACCACCTCTACCACCACCATCACAACTCCCATACCACCTCTACCACCACCATCACAACTACCATACCACCTCTACCACAACCATCACAGCCACCAAACCACCTCTACCAAAACCATCACAATTACCATACCACATCTACCACCACCATCACAATTACCATACCACCTCTACCACCACCACATAAACCACCACCACATAAACCACCACCACAACCACCACCACCATCATCAAAAACACCAATACAACCACAATAGTGACCACCACCACAACCACCATTACTATCACTACCACTACGTCCACCAGCAACACCACCACCATCGCTGAAATCACCATCACCACTACCACTACCACCACCACTACCACAACCATCACGACCACCACATTCACCACAGTCACCACCAACGCCATAATAGGTACAAATTTGACACGTAAAATCCATTACCATTAAAAGAAAGAACAAGCAAGGAAGTTCATGTTTCAGGCTTCCAGCATTGGTTGTCCCGCCTCTGTTATGCATTCTAGTTTTATTTATTATTATTTATTTTATTCATCGGTTTGATATTCATTTATTTGGAGCGTATATGTCAGTAGTGGTGCGTGTGAAAAAGTGGTGGCTTTTGAGATAGACAGATAGACAAGAAGAGTGTGAGTGAATGGGTGGGATGAGAGACAGACAGACAGACAGATAGACAAGAAGAGTGTGAGCGAATGGCTGGAATGAGAGAGAGAGAGAGAGAGAGAGAGAGAGAGAGAGAGAGAGAGAGAGAGAGAGAGAGAGACAGACAGACAGACAGACAGACAGACAGGCACAGACAGGCAAGCAGACAGACAAGCTGCCATATGGGCAGACAGACAGACAGACAGACAGACTGACAGACAGACAGACACACAGAGACAGACAGACAGACAGACAGACAGGCACAGACAGGCAAGCAGACAGACAAGCTGACATATAGGCAGACAGACAAACAGACAGACTGACAGACAGGTAGACAGAATGACAGGCAGATAGACAGACAGGCAAACAGACAGAGAATGCTACAGACGGATATACAGACAGAGTGACAGACACACAGAATAAGAGACAGACAGACAGACAGGCAAACAGACAGAGAATGATACAGACGGATATACAGACAGAGTGATAGACACACAGAATAAGAGACAGACAGATAGACAGACAGATGGAAAACACACAGAATGAGACTGATATAGAAAAAGATAGACAGATCGACAGACAAACATAAAAGAGAGTTAGACACAAACAGACATGAACAGCTATTCACTTACAGACAAACAGCTACATAAATTATCCGATCATATATGGACGGTGAGTATTAATGCTGAAGTGGTGACAAGTCATGGTGGGTGGGTCACGGGAGGACTGATGGGCTTAAGGGAACGAGCTAGCAAGTCTCTGCTCAGGGTAGGATACGTATTATATGGAGAGAGAGAGAGAGAGAGAAAGAGAGAGAGAGATTTGAGAACGTGGAAAACTTCGTCTCTGTTGGTCTTTCTTCCTTCGCTGAGTATATTCTCCCACAATCAGTTAAATATAATATGGATAAAAATATTGTAGGTTTGAATAATTACTGAGTAATCGTGCCACATACTAACCTCATATTCACTGCATTTACCCTTTCGTGCTGGTAAGCCTGATAAATCACTGAAAAAAAATTAATCACCTACGTTAAACTAAGATTCACTTCGTTCATTGTAACAATGACATGGTCATTTGCTCAGTTATCAGTGCAATTCCAGCGCCAATTTTAGATGTAATCCTAAATATTGCTATAGACTGATAAAATAAAAGCAACCATAAAGTAACCCTAGAGTAATCCTTAAATAAAGAGGTAACCCTAAAGTAACTCTAAAGTAAAGGTAACCCTTAAGTAGCCCTGAAGTAACCCTGAAGTGAAAGTAACCCTAAAATAAAAGTAACCCTAAAGTAACCCTAAAGCAACGCTAAAATACAAGTAACCCTAAATCTTGCTATTCATTGGCCAGGATCAGACTATATTAGGGTACTTACTTTTGAATCAGCGAGGCCCCGTATAAATTCCAGTATTTGTAGTTTGTACCAAGAGCCTTAGTAGTATAAGTATTTCTGCTTCAGTGTTAACTGTCCTGTTTTTGCCTTGCCATATGTAATTTCTTATCAGTTAAATACTATACATGCATAACTTCATATGTGTTCTGCGTTTTAATTTGGATTATATTGTTTGCACTCAATTTCAAGTATTGTATTTTCAAACCTGCAGTCAATTAAATATATATCAATCTATCTATTATCACGCTGCACGTATTCTTACATATCACTTTATTTTAGTGTTTACTGTTCGCCTGCATCTCGGCAACAGTGCTAATCCTTTTTCCTTCACTACACAGCTCACTGGTTCATAAATGTTCTGAAGCGTTTTCCGCATATCAGTTCAGTACTTATGTATTAGTATGAAAACAAAAAATAAATAATCAGACTTAATTTATAAATATCATTACCTAAATAACCCCAAACGTATATACAAATATTTACATACTTACATTATTTCCAAAACAATAGCTATATTTGTTATGGATTCGAAATTCTCGAACCCTCGAATCCCGTGAGTAGAAGTAAACACATGGACGGATCCAGGGGTTTTGCCATACAGGCCAGGCAACATCCCTGCTTTGTCACGCTAACGTTTAGCATGCAGTGATCTATATGCAGTACACAGGCTGCCTCTTTCACTGGTTATAACGTCGATTTCTCCCATACACATACTATGAAACCATCCTTGGTGGACAAACGTTACTTAGTTGGCTGAGAGAAAGGAGGATACCAAACCCTTGTTACTCTGGAAAAGTGATATGGGCAACGTCGTAGAAACATTCCAGGATCCGCCTCTCAACAAAGATCTGAACGTCTCGATGTAGCTTCGTTGCTTAATCCCGCTATATATATTAAAAAATAACCATATAAACTTAAAGTAAGTACTGTATTGCATAATTCTATTCTGTGGCATATATTTTCCACAAACGAAGCTGTACAGTAAGGGTGGTGAGACTTGGGAGGTGTGCGTGGGGGCAAAGACATCAGTGTAAGACAGCTCTGCATTTGTTGGGACACAATGCAAGTGCGAGAGGAGTGGAAATGAGTTATCTGAGAAGAGCTGTGGAGTTAAGTGGAGAGACAGACAGATAAATGAGGAGGTTTGAGAACATTGTGGCTTTTTTTTTTTTATGCAAGGAAGAAAGAACCAAAGACCAGGAGCCCGCAAATCATTCCTATCAAGAATTAAAAAAAAAAAAATAAATACAACACAGAGCCAAATTCAAGACCAGTTCATTTCGATATGCCTGGACACACTGCGTGCGAAAGACTGGAGATCATAGGAAGTAGGAAATACAGGCAGAGGGAGACAGTTACAGAGCTGACCTGTTGCATAAATAATGGACTGGGAGTAACGGTTAAGTCTTCCGTTAGAGAAATGGACAGAAAAGGGATGAGAGTTTATTGCTAGACGGGTGCTACGCGCCCGTCGTTGCGGTGGAAGGGTGCAAGCAGATAGTTCAGAGGGGCAGTGACCATTGAAGTAGCGATAGAAAAGAGATGAAGATGCAACAGTGCAGCGAAGAGACAGAGGTTGAAGGGAGCCAGTAAGAGGAGGAGAATTAATGAGACGAAAAGCCTTTGACTCCATCTTGTTGAGAAAAGGTGTGAGTGGTTGTGGTGTATAATGATAGAATCACCCTCAGGTGGGGTCCTTTGGGGAGAAAGGAGAATGAGACTGATTAGGAGAACATTTGTGGGTGATGTGGAGGAGAATAGAGGGAAGAGGGAAAGGAAGACCGAGGACGAGGAGGAGGAAGGGGACGGAGAAGTATGTGAATCAGAGTATTACTGACTGGAGTAAGAGCAGCCTGATTACGCTAACTGGCTAACAGGGGGAGATTTTTTTCATGGCCACCCCATCCAGGATTAAGGCGTTTGGTTATAGATAGACAGACAGACAGATAGATAGACAGATAGATATACTGATAGATAGACAGACAGATAGGTACACAGATAGAGATACATATATAGACTGGCAGATTATTCCCTTAGTACTGTAATGATTAATACTAACTGCGAGTTGCCACGCATGGAAAACGAAGTGTTGATGCGTACAGTGGATTCATCGTAATTCGCTGATCTCATGTTCTGCCTCAACGTTAGGCCTTTTTTTTTTTTTATGCAAGGAAGAAGGAAGCCAAGGCCAAAAGTGCGCAAAATTCTTCCTTCCAAGAAAAAACAAAAACAAGAAAACAGAGCGCCAAATAAAAGTTCCTTTTTTGTGTGTGTGTGTGTTTTCCGAAGGGATGAACGAACGAGTAAAGTCTTTGGAACGTGTACTTCTTCCTACTTATTTTCTCCACTTACCTACCAACTTTCCTACCTTCATCCTTACCTTCCCACACACTATTTAACTTTCTTCCTACATTACCCTCAGTGCTTACCGCCCTGGTTACCTCACTTACCTTCCTGCCTACGATACCTCCAGTGCCTATCTCTCTATCTACCTCTCTTACCCAGTTCCCTGCTCTGTCCCTACCTACGTCTCTTTCTATCTTCCTGACTACCTACCTACCTCCCTATCTTCCTGACTACCAACCTACCTCCCTATTTTCCTGACTAACTACATACCTACCTCCCCATCTTCCTGACTTCCTACCAGCTCCCTATCTTCCTGACTACCTAACTACCTACCTTCTTATTTACCTTCCTACCGACCTTCCTGTCTACCTCCATCCCATAAAGAGGTAACGCACAGGCGAGAATTTATTTATTTATTTACTTTGTGCAGTTTGTAAAATGCGTGGCTTGAAAAACAGTGCCCCGAAAGAATACCATAGTATCCCCAACGACAGGCCAAGCCAAGAACAACGTAGTGTGCCCACAGATATGCCGACACCCCCACACGGACCCCACGGGGTAGCCGCCACCAGCCACCACCACTCCGGGCAACAGCGACACATCTCTGCCCGGGCCGTGCGCCCCTGTGACATGCAGCCACCACGCCGCCGCCACCGTAGGAGAAGGACACTACCTTCGCGTAGTGGAATTGCTGAGCTGTTTAGGGGTGGAGTTAGAAACTATACTCCAGACTGCGCCCCTCTGGAAGAGACGATCTATGGTCGCTCCCAAAGTGTTCCGGTAGAGACGATCTATGGTCGCTCCCGAAGTGTTCCGGTAGAGACGATCTATGGTCGCTCTGAGAGTGTCGTGGTAGAGACGACCCATTGTCGCTCCCTCCCTCGTGAGACGATCTACGGTTGCTCCGAGGGCGTGCAGAATAGAGAGACGTCCCCACGGCAGGAGACTGGAGCCCAGGCTTCCTGTCCCAGAGTGACCCAGATAGGCCTCCCAGCCTCCCCTGGTCTCTGTACCCTACGCCTGGCTCTTGAGCAGGCGCACCTGACGGACCCCAGTGGAAGTTGCTGCCGCAGCTCTCCCTTGTCGGCGCCCCAAGACACTGGAGACCGCAGTCCACAGTCTCTCTCGGCTCTCCCCAGGACATCCGGGCGTGATCTCTCTACGCCCCCACGACGCCGGGACCTAGCACAGAGGTTCCTGGAGCTATTCGGCCCCAGTCCTGAGGGCCACACGCCGGAGCCAAGTCCGGAAGCCACGGGAAGTCCAGGACGCGAGAGGACGCCCTTACGAGCTATCCCGTGCCCTCTCGGCACGCCTCGCATTGACGGTGCCCCTAGCCCAGCATGATCACCGATGACATGTTCCTGCCTATCCCCCTGATGAATACGTGTGATATTGTAGCACGAGTAATTTAGGTTCAGTGTGATTTCCCCTAATGTACGTATTATGCAGTGATTTCATATAGTGAATATCGGGGTAGATCAGATCACAGTGAGAAGTTAAAGGACGAGAGTGTGGAACAAGATCTGATTGACTATACGTGTGAGTGACATCTCGGTTATATAATTAATAAGCCTGTGCCTATACAGACATACCCCCATTACTGTGAAGGAATTTTGTGAAAGGAAGTATTAATAGTATTCTCTCCTTCCCCCACGCTGTGAAACAAGATCTGATTGACTATACGTGTGAGTGACATCTCTGTTATACAATTAATAAGCCTGTGCCTATAAAGACATACCCCCATTACTGTAAAGGAATATTGTGAACGGAATTATTAATAGTATTCTCTCCTTCCCCCATGCTACCAATAAATCTTGTTCACCACCCGCTCTCACTCCCATATCTCAAGTAAGTGTGAGTCAAGGATGAAATCAATTACCAAAGCATTTTGGCTAGTGGAAACCATACAAACTTCACGGCTAATGTCTGCCGCCTTCCAGTATTACCATAACTTTCGCCTAGCCGTCACAAGTCACTCCCCGCACCTCCCCTATCTCCTCCTAGTGAAACTCAACCCCCTCCCGCGTCCCCGCGCGTGCGCCTATATTTACTGCACTGCCGATACGTTAGGATTGTTAGTGTTGTCATTAGTATCAGAGAAGCAAGTATCCTGTGAGATACTCATATACTAGATAAGGTTTTATATTGCTATATATTGTGCTGTAATATCTGCTGATTTGTCCTGTGTCTGACTGTGGTAATATACGTGTAAAGGTTGTTGCCTAGAGTTTTTGTGTCCTGCCTCTCTTTATTGCACTAGCTCCGGTCTCGAAAGAGGACCCCGCTCCACGTTAGGTGAAATAGGAACGAGAAGTCGAGCCTAATTTCACCTAGCATTACAGTTTGCCAAATTCCAGTGGGTTATGTTAAAATTGTGCAAGGATATAAAGTACTTTCCAGGTCATCCCAATCATACCATACCCGCCTAACATCTAATTTCCGTAGCATTGCATTCCCTCAAATATTACCCGTTGCCAGGTATAAGTGATCGAGTCTAATTTATGTAGCTTCAGTCTTTCTTTAACACACTAGAGTAAATCTATGAAACGGATTATAGTTGAAGTGTTCTTGTTTCACATTAATTTTCAGTATCAACTCCAAATACTGTGTTTGCCACAGGTAATAATTGTGTACCACTGAAACATGTTTTCTCTAATACAAAATTCTGTTTTCTTTAATCAAATAATGGGTAACAATAATATTTTGTTCCTATGAGCTTCAACTTTCGGGTCTAGCTTACTTGCACTACATGTAGGCTAACACATACAGCGAAATTTCAATAAATCCTGCTGTAAACACTCATTCACTCACTCGGGATGAGTGCCACAGAACGCATAATCTCACCCTCTGTTTCCATCCACGGGGACTTCTTCGTGCAAGCCTCCAAACAGCAATTCTTTCCGGTTTAAAGATCTATCAACCACTGACGCAGCCAAAGATGGGGGAGCCCAGGGCCTCTTCTCACCCCTTCATTGCTAACAGAATAAGCTGAACTGGAAGGTAGTCATTTATATATATCCTTGTTTATTCACTCAGGTATAGATTACATTTCCTGGATTATTTTCTGTATTAAACACGATGTATTTCTTTTGTCAGTCTATATACTATTATGATAATTCCCAAGCAGTTGTATCTCAAGAATAATGACATCCAAAGTTCACCCCCCTCCCTCATATAAAATCCTGGCTCGCGCCCCTGCTCCCAACAGAAACGATCGACTTGCTCCATCTGTGAACATTACTAATGGCTGCCCATCATAGTTAATGACGACGCTACTCCAAGAAAGCGAACTGATGACAGGGTGATGAAGGAATTAAGTACACTAATGTTGATACCATTGCAGGTAGTTGTACAGTATATACCGAGGTCATAGATGTTACATACGTGGCAAGAGTGTTGGTCTCCATAGGGTGGGACGTCTGCCAGGTCAACAAACACTATGCCGAGAGAGAGAGAGAGAGAAAGAGAGAGTCATTCTAAGAAGGGTCAAAGGGTCAGAGGTTCTAGTCCATTTGAGCCTTACTAGTGCACGCCCTTGACACTGCATTGTGTCCAGGATGTGAGGAGCGTTTTCCCTCTCGCATCCTGGTTAGTAAGTTTTCAAGGTGAACTGTGTGTAGATCAGGTTGAACACCATAATGATTGGGTTGCTGCCACGTGTTCAATGACTGTAGGTCGAGTGCTACACTTGTTCAGGAGGGCCTATACCACTGACTCTCTACTGGTTTTCTCCCCTTAGTTAAAGGCACATACATAACCTGCATTGGTAATCAGTGGTCTGACATTCTTATTGTGGATTGAAACCAGTGGAGCTTATTTGGAGCATGAGTCCTTATTGGTGGTTGTATTCTGTGACAGATTTCAATGTGAATTTCTCTGCCTTTCCATGCTACGTCCAGGATTCATTGCAGACTTTTTTATGTGCAACCCTCCGAAAGCTTTGTGTGTTACAGTTACAGTGCAAAATAAATCGATAAGGAAAAGGAGTTAGGAAGTATTTTAACCTTAAAATATTACTGCTTTTGGTCTCCTGCTTCCCAGGTGGTGTTGCATCTTGTGTGGCTCCGTCTGAAGTGGAGAAATGATGATGCTTATAAGTTTAACTTCGCATGTGGGGCTGGAGGGAATTTCCTTGATTGAAAGAAGACATGAAAATCCCAAGACGCACCAACAGCCAACCCCTCTTAATCCCTGCCCTCTTCCTGAAGTCGTGGCCCCGCCCATCTTCACCCACTCTCCAGGTGGTGGGTGAGGGCCGGGGGTGGGACTCAAGAGTCAGGTTGCTTGGTGACGTGTATAGTAACCTTTAAGCGCTTGGTACAACCTGAAACCCTTGGTTCCGTGATTGATTCTAACCAATACCACTGGGTGATGGAAGATGGCCTCTCTTCTGACTAATGTAATAGGTAGACCACAGAGCACATACTTGCATATGAAGAATAATTCACAAAGACGTGTGCTATATAATATGAAGTATAACTTGCTGGGTAAAAGGAAAGAGGTATTCCACTTTTTTTCCTGGCGAGTTATATTTCACACATGTATTACGTATATATTATTTATCACATGCACACTTTCCACATATAGATGCATATATACATGCGACACATGTGAGTGCTGCGATTGTGTGAATGAGGGAACGAATATCTGTGTGTATACGAGTTAGTGGCATTAAATAGGCCATGAGAGTCCCACTGCATGATTATATATAGACTTAATACATATTTACAAAGGTGCTAATATCTTAACTGGATGCAGTGCTTGCTATACATGTCTGAGGTAAGAGCGTCTTGTGTAACTGTCTACAGGATAGCTCTCTCTCTCTCTCTCTCTCTCTCTCTCTCTCTATATATATATATATACTGTATACATATAAGTAATCCCTGTACTATCCAGACTCCCACTTTCCGGACATCCCACTTACCGTACATTTTGGTCCCGGGATTCAATATTCCCAAAATAACTCTAAAATCGCAAAAAATTGAAAAAATTGGACTTTTTTTCCTCCGTAATTTGAACTCAGCGCGCGTGGCATGGATCAGCTGCGTATTGGTGCATCTCTATCCACTAGAGTGCCCCTGCATCCTCCCCAATTATTGCCCATCTCTTGTTGTGAGTGCAAGCTCGTCATCATGGCCACCCACGTGCTTGCTTTTGTGGTGGTGCACTACCTACAGCAGGCTCTGCTGCTGCTCTCCTGCCTCTTCTTCGTGTGTGTGATGATGGCCCCGCCGCCTGAGAAGAGGAAGAGAGTGGATTTGACTCTGGAGAAGAAGGAGATATTGGAGAAGGTGGAAGCGGGATGGTCAACCTCATGCATCCTCTGTGGATTCAATCTGGCCCGATCTACTTTGTTTGATATCAAGAGATCCCGCGACAAACCCATGCAGTACATGGCTGACTTCTCGTCGAAGAACAAAGACAACACGGAGAGGAAGATGATGTTTACTCCCCAGTATGCTGAAGTCGACCACTCCACGTTGATTTGGTATCGACACCAACGTGCTACTAGTGTGCTGGTGCGTGGCACGGAGCTGAAGGCTGCTGCTGAGAAGTTTGCAAGGCTTCACGACGCCCCAGACTTCAAGGCATCCGAGGGTTGGCTCTTCGTGTTCAAGTTACGACGTGGCCTTACCAACCGTAAGGCCCATGGCGAAGCTTTGGACACCAACAAGGATGGAGTAGAGGAGTTTCGGCTCAAGGTGAAGGGCTTGATCGACAGGGAGGTCCTCATTCTCGGTCAAGTCTACAGCGCTGACGAAGCTGGTTTATTCTATCGCTCATTGCCAATGAACACTCTAGCCAAGGAGACAGAGAAACGTGTACCTGGCCACAAGCTCTCCAAGTAAAGGATGTCTGCTTCGTGTTGTGCCAATGCTAACGGCATGCACCGGCTGATGCCCGTTATTGTTGGCCGTGGAAAGCAGCCTCGGTGTCTTCGTGGGGTGATGGATGTCCTTCCTGTCGTTTGGTACCATTCTTTGAAGGCATGACTCACTGCCCAGATCTTCAAAGACTGGTTCCACCGCCATTTCGTCAAGGAGGTCATCCATTACCAGACGGAGAAACTGGGAATCCCGCGTGACCAGATAAAGGCCCTTCTTCTCTTTGATAATGCACCTGCTCACCCGTGCAACAAGGATTGGTGGCTGAGAATGGGCGCATTAGGTGCACGTTTATGCCACCTAATACGACTGCTCTCATCCAACCAATGGACCAAGGAGTGATCATGGCAACGAAGAGGCTGTACCGAAGGAAATTTCTGGATGAGGTGATGGTTGTTCTAGAGGGCGGGGATGAGCGCAGGGAGGGACGGGACACGCGAGCCCAGCGGACTTTAGAAAACCTTCGCTGCTACAACATCAAGTCTGTAATCTACAACTAGGCCAGTGCATTGAAGGAAATCCATGTCAAGACTCTGGAAAATGGTTGGTCTCGTCTGCTTCTCGGAATGGATGTGGAGCACAATTTCCTAGGTTTTGACGTGGATGACTTCCATGCACGTCTACGTGCACATGGCGACGATGTTGATGTGGACGAAGTGCGTGAGTGGTTGGATGACGACGAGGGCGATCCTGGGTATCAGTCCATGTCTGATATCGAGATCGCATCTTCAGTTGCAGGTGTCAGTACCCAGCTTCAAGATTCCGACAAGGACGGCAACGATGATGCGGACTCCTCTCAGAATGACACTAATCCAGCCATCCCCAAGCTTGTTCTGTGTCCATATTATAATTACAAATCATAATAGACAAATAGATAAATAGATATATAAATAGACAGATAGACAGCTCTATGCAAGCCTGGGAATGGGAAATGATCTTGCAAGTTACACTGAGGAAAAGCTGACGACAGACTAGGAAGTAGGAGTCAGGAGATGATGCAGTTAGTTGGTCAGCGATACACCAGGTGAACACATATACACACATACTCACACACAGGCTTCTAGAACTTTCCAGCCACAGGGAACACACGTGATACGTCTCCTGTTTCACCAGAACTTAGGAAAGAGAGCTCAGAAGGAGAGAGGCCATAGAAGCGGCAGGGAGTGGCAAGAAAGGCTTAGCAACTTGGAAGAGAGAGAGAGAGAGAGAGAGAGAGAGAGAGAGAGAGATAGGGAGATAGCCAGTGGGACTCTACTTTATACTTCGCTCTGTGTGTGAGACTTGTTAATATTTCCAAGACAAATAAAAATAGTCCCATACTATTCTTTACCTCTCCTTGTCATTGAATGACAAATGGGAAAGAAGATTATCTACTTACAAAGCTACTCAAGTATAACAACCGCTCGTCCACAAGTCTAATATATATAACTTCTCTACAAGTAACTACAAAAGTCTTTTTATGACATTTGGTGGCAGCAAAAAGAATGCACCTCGTCTTCGAATCAACAGTGAATTTCTACAAAAGCAGGCGACACTCTACAAGATTAACTTCAGTTCTACGGTGAACGAACTACAACCATCTACAATCAACTACAAGTAACAACTCTACGAGTCGTCTGTATAATCTTATACACGCACCTACAAGTAGCGGCAGTCTTCATCCTACAACGAGTAAATCACAAGAAAAAAGGACCAAGAATACATCAAGTAAGAAAATACAAAACAAACAAATGAAGAGCGAGACACGACTCATAACTCATAACCACCAGACCTCAACCTCCTCTCTCTGCTACATCCACCCAACCCCCACCGCTGACGCAGGAGTGAAGAGGTCAAGACGATGAAGCAAATACCAAGTCCATATTCACAACTCATCTTACTCACTCATCTTCACTCAAGTTACTCATCGCTACTCATTTACTCACCACAGCTACCAGTGTGGGAAGCCGACGTCACCATGTGCTGAGATGACATCACAACGCGAGTCTGCCATGCCAAGCAACGTGTGACTGACACCAGGCACTTCTCACCCACTACTCATTACTCATTATTCACATAGCTCCTACTCATACTCATTTATTTTCACAGTTGAGTTGGAAATTCTATGCTGAGATTTGCCTGGGACAGCTGTTAACCACCACAAGCACCAGGCCATGAAATTTCCTGAGTAATATCGTCCATCAACACAGCACTAGAATTATCAAGAGATCTTCAATCAAACCTGCATTTTTCTTCCGAGATCGACTTTTGTATCGACACACCTCTACGATCTGTATCAAGTGGGTAAAATTATACTTACTCATTTCTTCTCAGTGCTAAAATTAGCTATATTCAACTTTTTTTTTACTTATTTCCATATATACACTTATACACTCACTATCTATCATTTATTTCAACTTATTTACTCATCGATTTTTTTTTAGGACATAAATAAACAAGAGGCGTATTTCATAACACCATATCTTAATGACAGGAATTTTTTTGCCACCACCCACGTTAATACCAGATGACACACAATTTGCCACAACAACAGACTCACAATTAAGAGAGCACCAAGGCAACACACCAGATGACACACAATTTGCCACAACAACAGACTCACAATTAAGAGAGCCCCAAGGCAACCCACCCCTTGTACAAACCTCACCACACACTAAAGATCAAGAAACAAATACGGCAGTTTCAGATGATGAGTGGGAAACCCCCTCTGACGTAGCAAGTGTGGACTTTGTCGCTGACTTGCACACATATGCCAATATACTTAACAGAGTTCACCGGTCCGGTCGTACATATTCCACCATTCCCTTACACAACGATAAACACGTCCAAGTTGAATTAACAGAGCAAACAGTGAAAATGAATCAAGAAACAAATACCGCTGATCTAACAACCACACCTCAAGTGTTTGTGTATCACGAGGATAAAACTGCCCCAAAATTCTCTGGCACAGACAAAGATCGCATTGATGTCATTTCATTAGTCAGTCAGTGCGAACAAATGTTCATCAAGCGCCACATACTAGATGAACAAGAGAAAATTAGTATTTTTTCATCTTGCATAAGCCAGGAAAGATGTCCAGCAAGCAATTTGCTTCGCTCAGACAAACTCCATAGGGCTAGGACATATGATGAATTTAAAACTGAATTTTTGAAGAAATTTTCTGGAGGTATGAACTTCTTGCCAGGTATAATTCCAGAATTACATAAAATTGTAGATCTTGTAAGGGAGCACACTACAAACCATGTGCTCAGTGAAATAACTGCTGATGTCTCCACAATCAAAAGAACATTGTTAGTTACTTTGGAAAATTCTAATTGGATAACAGATGATGGAAAGATGTCCCCAGACATCGTTGTGGACATCATTGGTTATGTAGCTGCCTTGTGTAAATTACCTGATAGGACCCTTAAGATCGCCAAGACGATCGCGTACACCCCAGGAATGTGCTTGCTAGACTTAATGAACGAGGTAGAGATGCAGTACAGTAAAGCAGGTGTGGTCGACACACATGCACATTCTGGTAGAATGAGGGTACCTGAGACAGTATCAGCTGTGAAAACATCTACACCGACCCCAAATAGAGAACAAAATCGATCGTGACCAGAAAGCAGGCAGACCAAACAACCAAACATGACAAGGCCTCGATCACAGACGCCAGGCTACAGGCAGTTTCATAAGTTTTTGCGCAGCCCGAGCAGGTCTCGCGCCATAAACAACACTTCTTATGGGAAATCACATCGTAGGTCACAGTCAAGGGATAGGTCCATTCTATGTCATTATTATGCAAAACCAGGACACACAAGGTATGAATGCTTTATCAAAGCAAAGGAGGACAAACAAAAGACACAAGGATTTGGTCCTTACTGTAGGCATCATAGATACCAAGGGCACTGGACCAGTGATTGCAAAACAGTAGAAAAAATTGTGTCTGTGTTCAAATCGGGGGAAGACCAAGTCATGACAAAAAACAAACAAACGTAAAGAAAAACAAGTCTAAACTTCACATAGGAGGCATGTTGGGAAATGAGTGTATCTTGATACCAGCTGTATGTGAGGATCAAAACGTTTCCTTATTTTTAGATACAGGCTCTCCAGTGAACTTAATAACACATGAAGAACTAAATAGAATTCTTAAAAATAAAAAGAAAGTAACTTTTCTGGATGAAGCTGATTTAGATTTATACACAGTAGATGGACAAGAAATTACAGTGAAAGTTATAATAAGATTAAATATCAGTTTCACAGAGACTACAAGACCATTCCCTGCATTTTTCTATAGCGTTGAAAACTTAGCAATTAAAGCTCATATGTTACTGGGCTTAAGATCCATGAGAGCTGAGAACATAACCATACTCCCACAAAAAGAATGGAATAGACTTTGACAATGAATTCATAGAGGAAATAACTTCAGAGCCCTCACCGATTGGTAGAAGAGAGCCAAAAAGAATTGGTAAAATTAAAGGCCTAAACAAACATACACAAACAGATGAGTGTATAGATCCACTCCCACCACCAACCCCATCCTCCAGAATTAGTGACCCAGATAACAGTACTAATTTATCAATTTTTCCAGCCCATCTCACTAATGATTTAGTTATACCACCTAATTCATACATGAAGGTTACCATAAAGAGCAAATTACGGAATAGTACTGTTCTTGTCTTAGAAGAATTATGTAAAGTAAAGGGATTGTCAGTAGAAAACGCATTATGTCATACAAACGACGAAGGGCAAACTCAGATATTCATAATTAATCACATGAATGGGGAAGTTCAGTTGAAAAAGGGAACTAGCATAGTTAATATTGAAAAATGTCCCAGCCCTGTGAAGGAAATAGTTATAGCTGGAGTGACAAGTGAGATAAAATCTACGGATAGAGAAAGAATAAAAGAGAATTTAATTCACTCAGGTGAATTTGATGAAGAAAATGATTTGTTAACCCTGCTGGAAACACACAGGGACACCGTAGCATTGCCTGGAGAACAATTAGGGTGTACTAACTTGATTAATCACATGATTAATGTGCACCCAGAAACACCACCAATTTTCGTACCAGCTTACCGCATACCACACTCCCAACGTACACTTGCAAATCAGTATGTCGATGAAATGTTGAAACTTGGAATTATTGAGCCTTCAGTCTCCCCGTGGAATACCCCATTATTCTTCGTGCCCAAACGAAATAGAGAAATGCGTGCGGTAGTAGATTACCGTAAACTAAATAATCACACAATCCCAGACAGATTTCCCATGCCATTGCTAAGCGACGTTCTACAGAATATTGGTCCTGAGAATAATATATTCTCGACCATCGATCTCCTAAACGGCTATTATCAAATTCCGGTATCGAAGGAGTCATGTAAATACACTGCCTTTTCAACAAACAGAGGCCATTATCAATATACAAGAATGCCAATGGGACTGAGGACAGCCCCAGGCACATTCCAGCGTCTTATGAATTACGTATTGTCCGGCATTTTAGGACAAGGAATATTTGTTTATCTTGACGATATTATAATCGCAACGAAGAATAATAAGGATCATCTCCGGAAATTAGACTTACTCTTACAAAAGCTTAGTGATGCTGGTTTAAAAATTAAACTTTCTAAATGCAAATTTTGCTTTAAGGAAATAAATTTCTTAGGCCACAAATTAAGTTCTGATGGTATTCACACCACTGATGACAAAATACAGGCAGTGAGAGATTTTCCTGAACCCACTACGACTGACGAAGTTAGACAATTTTTAGGTCTGGCTGGGTACTATAGGTCATTCGTACCATAGTTCTCTCATATAGCCTTTCCTCTATTCCAACTACTCAAGAAAGATGCTGTATTCCAATGGGAAGAAGAACAAAAAAGGGCATTTAACAATCTACAAATTAAACTAACAAATGCACCTTGTTTAGCATATCCAGATTACACAATATCATTTCTTATTTGTACAGACGCATCAGTTAATGGATTAGGGGCTGTACTGATGCAGGAAGATAAAAGAGGAAAAAATCAACCAATTGCATTTGCCAGCAGACAAACAAGAGGTGCAGAGACAAATTATTGCACTACAGACTTAGAGGCACTTGCAGTGGTTTTTGCATTACAAAAGTTTTGAGATTTGGTGTATGGTTACGAAATCCACTTATTCACCGACAATAAACCACTGGTGGGTATGTTTAAAGAAAAACTCCTTTCTGGGAGGAGAGCAAGATGGAAATGTACAGTTGAAAACTACAATGTACAAATTCATTATATAAAAGGTAAAATGAACATAGTAGCTGACGCATTATCTAGGAACCCGAACACAATTCAGGTCGCGGCGTTAGATGTCAAAGGAAATATCCCAAACCACGAGGATATCGCAAAGGCACAAAGACTTGACCCAATATGGTCTAAAGTTATATACAAGTTAGAAAGTGGAGATGACATACAATTACCCAAACTGCACGTCCCACTCGAACAATTCATAATGGTCACTAATACATTATACAAAATTAACTCTAAACAACCAAAACGCCAAAGAAATACTAACCAGTTGGTAGTACCTAATGACATGATACCCCAAGTATTACGAACGATACACGATAGCCCACATGCAGGACATCCTGGAAAGGATAAGACATTCAACCAAGCCCAGCTGTTATATTACTGGCCTTCATTACGAAAAGATATAAACAATCATATAGACAGATGCGAATCATGTGCAAAACACAAAGGATACCCAATCACACCTGCACCGATGGGTAATTACCCTGTACCACATCAACCATGGGACGTTGTCGCGATTGATTTACTCAAGATGCCATTATCATACAATAATAACTTATACTTATTCGTAGCAACGGATCATTTTTCCCGTTATGTCATTTTAGCTCCACTTAAAGATAAGACAGCAGAGACAGTAGCAAAGGCAATAACAGATAATGTAATGTGTCGCTTTACTACCCCAAAGGTACTAATAAGTGATAATGGAGGAGAATTTAATTCAGAAATCTTACAAGAAATATGTAAACAATACAACATCAAAAAGGTTGACGTTTTAGCCTATCACCCAGCATCGAATGGGTTGGTAGAGAGACAAAATAAAAAAGTATTAGATGTGCTACGACACATTCTCAGTGAAAATTATGCAAGCTGGGATGATTGGATTCCCAAAGTAGAAGCCTCAATTAATGGATCTATAAATAAATCCATAGGTGACACACCACATTTCATTATAATATGGCACAGATAAAAAATTACCATATGAGCTCCTAGAAGGTGACAGTCTGCCTATATACAATTACGATGATTACTCTAAACTCCGTTTACGTGAATTCCAGGACATTCACAAAAGAGTCAAAAAACAATTGACGATGTCCAAGGAAGAAATGACGGAGGCATTTAACAAGAAGGCAAGAGATTCACCTATCAGCTTAGGAGACATTGTTTACGGTATCATTCATACGAGAGACAATAAATTATCCCCAAAATTTGAGGGCCCATACAGAGTAATTAACATAAAAGCAAAGTTTTAATTAAGTCACTTTGAAGTGGCAAGGAGAAACAAGTTCATATTGACCATTTAAAACGAGTTTCAAGGGAATTATCCCATAATTATTCAGCCTCGGATACAACCGAACAGGCGAACGTACCTCAAGAAACCAAGCAAGAAAACAACAATGATTACAAAAAGAAATTAAGGTCATATACCAAACAATCGAACATAGGTGCAACTGTTCCAATCAAATCTACAGTACATCATTTACGAGAATTAAATATCGATATAAACTCCTTCTATAAATGAAATAACAATCAACCGTAATGCACATCATCACTATCATCGACCACAGCATGACCATATTAGGAAATTAATAGATTTTTTTTTTTTTCGGTAGGTTACGATGAAGGGACTTATGATATGGATTCTCCTCTACATAGCAAGAGGATATGCGCACTTAGACCCCTAACACATAGTACGACAAGGATGCCTCATAGCTCCAACGGCCACGACTACAATCGTTAAGGACGTCATGAGTACCGGTACTGAAATAAGTCTAAATTACTTGTATGAATTACCTACTTATCTAGACAGACTTGCGACGCCGATGCGAACTCTGGACTTCATGACAGGAAATTATGTTTCACAAGCACATAACACCAAGGAAGTGAATGAAATGGTAAAGTTAGCGAAATGGAAACTAGAACAGGCAAAGTCAACTATGCTCATCATGATCCAAGATCTCCCATCTTATGGAACGGAGGTACTGAGCGACAGGAACAACATCACACGTACTCGCCAAAAGCGCGGTTTGTTCGACCTGGGTGGCGCAGTTCTTGGGAACATCTTTGGATTGGCTACAGAGGATGACCTTAAAGAAATAAACAACAAATTTAATAAGATAGCTCAGGTACTAACATACCAAGATAAATTCATCACAGGACAGAACTCAGCAATGAAGACAATTGTGAAAAATCTGAAAAAAGCAGAAAACATAGCTCTCGAGAGTGTAGATAAAATAAATGAAATGGAGGGAAACATTACACTTTTCCAACACTTCTCCATCATCACAGAACATATTGACACGATTCTACTACAATTAGAGAACACTAGAGATCGTTTCAGGGCGCTTATGCAAGGAATTTCGAATGCTGGTGATGACAAGATCACATTTGACTTTCTCCCAGTTCATGAGCTATGTCAGATAGTTAGTCAAGGCATACATAAACATAAATTGAAGCCGTTGTTCCGCAGTAGAGAATTCATGCAATATTATCCATATTTAAAAGCAACACTAACACCAACATCAGTAGTAGTTCATGTACCATTCATAACTGAAGACCTGTTCACAGTATACCAAATACACCCCTTCCCCTATAAAAATAACAACACTTTGGTCATCATCAACATCAACACAGACACCGAACTCATCATGGTCTCCAAGAGACGGGACACTGTCACTTTCGCAAGTGATTCAACGATTGAACGAAAGTGCCGCACATCCTTACATGCTGTTCATCTTTGTCCTGAGTACATTTTCACGTTTCAGCCTACTGATTCAGTCCCTTGTGAAATGGCTGTCATCAGAAATGACAATATTCATCATCATTGCAACTTCACTTTTGCTCCAGATAAACTTGTACACCATCAACGCATTTGACACTCACAGTTTTTTTTATTTCCCTCATAATACATCAGTTTACATAGTATGTCCAGATATACCACCATCTCATACATCAGCATCAGGATTATACATAGCACCAGACTACTGTGCGGTATTTACACCAGCCATGTCTACTTTATCCACCATCAATCACTACGCCATTCTCAGTCATACACACAAACATTTCCACCCACTGCCTGATATGGACTTAAACATGAGCACAAGTATTAAGTTGACTTCACCAAAGTTTGAAACTATGCAACTGATCAATGAAAAAATGAAGCCCTGGGAAGATTTGAGTTTGAGTATGTTCAGCCCATATTATGTGTATAGCCCAGCACCTACTCTCTTTATAATCTTCTGCATTGTATTTGCAGTACTGCTGTTCGCAATGCACAGAATGCATGCAAGAATTGCTAATTTGGAGTCATTATTTAGTGGGGGGAGAGTTAACATCCAAGTTAACCCCCCTGAATGAAGTGTACATATTTTGTATACAGTATTAATTATATATATATAAAAAGAAAAAAAAATACAAAGAAGAATGACCCATGCATGGCATACCAGTACCTTTATCTTTAAATGAAATATTAATAACTCTTACCATAATCTTAATTTTAAACTATTTTTTTTTTCTTGCATGTATGCATTTCACTACAATAACCCAAGTACATACTGTATTACAGTTAAATAATTTACTTTTAATGCATTTATTCAAATATGTATACAACTTGTTTAACCAGCCCCGTCCCGTCGACGTATGGGTACGTTGCAACGATTTGCATTTGCCAGTCCCAGCGACGTACCAGTACGTCGTGCAATTGCAATGTGCATAATTTCGACAATTTTCAAATTTCGCGCTTGATTTGCGGTACGTACCCTTGCCTGACCTTCCCCTACCTGCCACCAGGCGGGGACAATCGGCGACCCCTCACGACCCGCGCTAGCCCACCACTCGTCCACTCACCTGGTAGCCATGGTCCTGCTCAGACATGGCTAAGAGAGGTCTCTCAGACAGTGAGATTCAAGTCGCCCTGGACACCTTTACCGGCGACAGTGATTCCCCACTGGACGACGAGGAGATGGACAAAGATTATGTGCAGCCAGAGGAGGAAGAAACCACCAGCAGTGATGAGGAAGTTCCGTCACCCAGGAAGCGGCAGTACATGACTTACCGTGCTGCTAGAGAGGGGCAGGAGGCAAAGAAGGCACGTGGTATATCCTATCCCTATCCCCAGCATGATTTGGAAGGAGAATTTGAGGTCGAGGACGAGGACGAGGACGGAGCCGTGGGACGTGCTGCCATGTGGTATGAACGGGAGGTGATTACACATCGTGGCCCAGAGCGCACACCACGTCGTATGAGCAGGTATGGGCCTAGCATTCTGTTTGGGGAGCTAGGAAGTCAAGTGGAGGGAGTGGGGAGTGAAAGGGAAAGTCCAGGGATTAGGGAAAGTGAGAGTGACGTGAGTGAGTCATTGCTCTCCCTACATAGTGTGAGGCGGCATAGTGGATCACGTGGGCCAGTGCGGGTGCGTTCCTTATCACGTGGGGTTGTGACGGAGGGGGAAGGTGGGGAGGAACCACTCCAAAGCACATCTTATGCTCCCCAATATCCCCTAACACGTGGTCGAGCTAGGTTGCATAAGAGAGCACATGGTGTGGTAATGGAGGGGGAAGGTGGGGAGGAACCACTCCCCAGCAGGTCTTCTGCTCCCCAATATTCCCCTATTTCATCCCCACAGCCCCCTAATGTTCCTCAAGGCCGTAAGGGTAAGGGAAAGGGAAAGGGTAAAGGCAGAGGGAAGAGGAGTGACAGTGGGGAAGCCCTCCGTAATCCTTCTCCCCCACCTCCCCAACCAGGATCTCCTCCCCACCCAGACGAAGGCGGTGATGGGGCTGATGGGGACGAGGGATTTGTGTCGTGGGATTGGGAGGATGGGAGTGATTTTTCTCCCCTCATTCACCCCTTCACTGAGCAAGGGCGATCTGGCTGCATTGCACCAGGAATTCACAGTAATTCCACCAGGTTGGATTTTTTCCACCTGTTTTTCAGTGAGGCATTTGTTGAGCAGATTGTACACCAAACAAACCTGTTTGCAAGCGCCCAGCGCTTAGAGAGTGAAAGATTGGGAACAAGGAGTTGGCATTCTATGATCTATGATTACCCTGTCTCCCTTCCAGAAATGTTCTTATTTTTTGCCCTGGTCCTTTTGATGGGTATTAAAAGAAAGAATAGAATTCCTGCATACTGGACTAGGGACCCTGTTATGTTTACCCCCATATTTGGTCAAGTGATGAGCCGTAATCGGTTTCAACAAATTCTAAGTCGCCTCCATTTTTATGATGCTCATGACCCTGCAAATGCAAACAACACTGACAAAATGAGGCGAATTCGGTTGGTCTTTGATCACCTCAGGCAAACCTTTCGTTCCTCATTCTATCCCTATAGAGATCTCGTAATAGACGAGAGTCTCATGTTGTGGAGAGGCAATATTTCATTCAGACAGTATATACCCAGCAAAAGGCACCGTTTTGGGTTCAAGATCTTTGTTATGTGTGACTGTAGGACTGGATACGTGCAAGACATAGTCTTGTACACCGGTGCACAGACAGACATAATAGAAGATCGAATTATTGGACTGTCGGGAGCAGTGGTAAAGACGATGATACAAGACTACCTTCATCGCGGTCACGTTCTCTACCTCGACAATTGGTACACTAGCCCTCTTCTCGCTCGTTATCTTCACACACATGAAACGGGAGTCTGTGGAACCGTAAAGGTGAACCGGCATCACATGGCCAAGGTAGGGCGGAAACTTGCAAGGAGTGAGGTTGTCTTCTTCAAAGCCAACAACATCCTTGCCACAATGTGGAACCACAACAGAGAAGTAAGCCTCTTGTCCACGGTTCACCGCCCCTTGATGCACCGTACTGATTCAGTAGATTACCGTAGCGAGAGCAGGCGTCGTGTCTGGAAACCTGAGTGTGTTATGGATTACAATATAAACATGCACCTCGTGGACCAGTCAGACTCCATGATATCGACGGTAGAGTGTGCCAGGACAACGATGAAGTGGTATAAAAAACTGTTCTTTCAGTTACTAGATATCACTGCTCTGAATTGCCACCACCTTCACGCCATGACCACAGGAGTTCAGGAAACATTTGAAGGGTTTGTGAGGGAGCTCACAAAAGAAATCTTTGCAAAGTATGCTGTTGAAAGGCCCCAACATCGCACCCGCACTGCCCGTATTGCCCAAACTCCCCAGAGCATATCCGGCCTCCATTTCCCCACTCCTATCTCTCCCCAGCCAAACAGACCTAGGCCCCAACGCAGGTGTCACGTTTGCAGTAATTCCCAGGTGAAACTCACGACACAGGGGAAGGACACCCGCTATGAGTGCGTGCAGTGTGACGTGGGTCTCTGTATTCACCCATGTTTTAGTGAATATCACACGTTGATGCAATTTTAGTATGGTGTGAATGCGAAAGGACGCTGAAATTATGAGGTAAATACGGCAGACAGACGCTCAGTGAAATTATCAGTCAAGTTGATCTCCAAATATTAGTATAAAGTGCATACGGGTCGAACATAAGTGAAAACATTGTGTGTAAGTATATAAATCTGCCCTAAGTTGAAACTTACATAGAGAGGGTTGTATGATGCGATATTCTGTCGCCCAGTGCAATAAATACGGCCCGTAATTATATAATTATTATTATGGGACATTCTTAAGGGTATAATATAAGTTCAAATTATTGTATGTGATGATATATATTCTAAGTCAAATATTCATAGCGTGTGTATAAAGATAAGATTTCCTGACGCTCAGTTGAATGAATAAGGCACGTATTAGACAACATAAAAGTCAGCAAGTGATAAAGTGAATAATTAGTATATAAGTGTGTGAGTGAATTAGTATATAAGTGTGTGAGTATTATGTTTGTCGAAACATTCCTTGCGAGGGTATTTTCAGGCGATATTCTCACGCTCACTTGAATAAATAATGGCAGTAAGTATGTACAGTGCATTATAGGGGTGTAAACGTGTGTAATGTAAGTGGGAAATTATAATTGGAGTGAATAAATAAAGTAGATGATGAAACACGAGTGTTTGAGATCGTGGTTGCTACGTGAATATGCGCTAGCATATCGCTAAATGCCCTCGTAATGAATGAAAATAATTGAAAACCTTTACAGTGGTGGAGGAAAGGTTCTATGTAAAGGGGAAAATAATTGGAAAGTGATAAAACAATTTGGTATGTTGAAATACGAGTCATAGCGAGTGCGCTTACTAAGCTGATGTGCGCTATACTTATGCTGCATGTCATCATAATGAATGAAAACATCTGAAAACACTTACAAACAGTTGTAATTGGTAAAATGTCATTGAAACAGAAGTATACAAGTAGAAAAAATGATAGGTTGACTCATACCAGAAACTTAGCATATAGCATGTTACGACATGGACCAAACTCGCTATGCTCGCGCGATGGTACAATGCTTATTTTTCATATATATATGTGTCTGAAATCCATTATATTGTTACTGTTATTGTTTATTAGTTCAAATTCAATAAATATAGAGGTGTTGTGTGTTGTTTCTCCCATTATTCCTTACCATAGAAAACGGAAACGCATATCCAGCCCATTAGAGAACACCATACCTGTGGGGGGGAACCGCACCTGTACGGACCACTTATAGACCGCGGGAACCACTCTCTTTGTGATTTTCCTTCATTTCTCGACCTAAGCGGAAGTTTTAGCAAAAATAAAAAAAATTTCTGAAAAGGCTCGGGACTGGGGGATGTCATAGGTGCGGAAAACCTCGGGACGTGACGGGTTAAAGTGTAACATTACTGAATAATCACTATTTACTATAAATATTATATGTATACAATATTATAATCAATATTATGTACTAATAGATTAGCATATGTCAATGATAATTGCTGTCGGAGGACCTTCAGCTGCGCGGCCGAGCATATGTTATGAAGCCATATTATAATTACAAATCATAATAGACAAATAGATAAATAGATAGATAAATAGACAGATAGACAGCTCTATGCGAGCCTGGGAATGGGAAATGATCTTGCAAGTTACACTGAGGAAAAGCTGACGACAGACTAGGAAGTAGGAGCCAGGAGATAATAAGGTTAGTTGGTCAGCGATACACCAGGTGAACACACATACACACATACTCACACACAGGCTTCTAGAACTTTCCAACCACAGGGAACACACGTGATACTTTTCCTGTTTCACCAGAATTTAGGAAAGAGAGCTCAGAAGGAGAGAGGCCATAGAAGCGGCAGGGAGTGGCAAGAAAGGCTTAGCAACTTGGAAAAGAGAGAGAGAGAGAGAGAGAGATAGGGAGATAGCTAGCGGGACTCTACTTTATACTTCGCTCTGTGTGAGAGACTTGTTAATATTTCCAAGACAAATAAAAATAGTCCCATACTATTCTTTACCTCTCCTTGTCATTGAATGACAAATGGGAAAGAAGATTATCTACTTACAAAGCTACTCAAGTATAACAACCGCTCGTCCACAAGTCTAATATATATAACTTCTCTACAAGTAACTATAAAAGTCTTTTTATGACAAGCTTAGCGCACTCCGGGAACAAGTAGAGTTCGTTCTCGACTACCTGGAGCACCTGGACTGCGACAGGGAGATGGGGCCCTTGGGACTTGTGGAAAAAGTGCGTGCTTTCAGGCAGCGTATCATAAATCGCCAAAATCGTCGTTCCTTGCATCAATCAACCATTGATAGCTTTTTCAGACCCGTAACCCCCGATGTGCCCAGCCCTGGCTCCACACCATTGCCTCCCCAGAACAAGCCCCCATCCTGCGAGCCACAGCCCAGCACATCAGGCACGGTGGAGTCACCACTGGACGTGAGTTTGCGCCTGCCTTCAGAGTCGTCAGCAGTGAGTAGTCCATCACCACGACTCAACGACGCACCCCCAGGCGACCTGCATCAGCTGCTCTCAGACTCTGACAGTGACTAAACAGCAAGAACTCTCCACTAGGCCACACGGGAATTTACAGTGTTGTGCAGTGAAGAAAATCATGCGTAGTGTTAAGAAATTGGAATTGTGAGTGCAAAGACTTAAGTGAAGAGTGCAACACTGATTTTATTAAAGTTCAGTCGAGTGCAAATTAGACTAGAGTGTGTAAAGAAAATGGATTTATGAGTGCAAAGACTTAAGTGCAGAGTGCAACACTTGTTTCATTAAGGTGCAATGCAGCGCAAGTAAGACTAGAGTGCACAGCGTTAAGAGAATGGAATTCTGAGTGCAAATGACTAAGTTCAGCGCAAGACTTCATGTACAGCGTACTGCAGGTGCTTCAGGTACTCCTTTTTACTGTCAGAGTCTGAGAGGAGACGGGTTATTCATCGGATGGCCAGGGACTTGTAAGCACCCAGAATGTGTCATATTGTACTGTATTTTCCATACCTACCTCTAAAACCTTATTTCACTCTTTCATGTCCCTTATTGGTGTGAATAGGGTCTTAGGTGCTATGCATGTGCAGTAGGGAGGTGTTTTTCAAAGTTGGGCTAGGTTAGGGTCCATAAGTAACCAGTCCAGGAGCCAGGGACTTGTTGTAAGTACCCAGAATGTTTAATATTGTATAAACTCACCTCTAAAACCTCATTCTCTGGTTCTTTTCCACTTATTTCAGTCTTTTATGTCCCTTATTGGTGTGAATTGGGTCTTAAATAGGTGCTATGCATGTCCAGTAGGGAGTTGTATAGGTGTTTTTGTGAGTCAGGGTAAGTTAGTGTCCATAAGTACAAGTTCAGGAGGCTGGGGCCCACTTTCCGGACGGGATCACTTTCTGGACATGCTTTAGACTCTATTGCATTGGATAGTGGAGGGATTACTGTATATATATATATATATATATATATATATATATATATATATATATATATATATATATATATATATATATATATATATATTTATTTATTTCACCAACTTGATCATTCAATCCTCTTTTTCCGTCCTAAAGAATGGGTGAATAGGGTTCAGAAAACAAGGGGTGAGAAAAACATGATACAAGAACCGCACTCTTTTTACTCTAACTTGGCCTAAAATATCCATCTCTCCATCTTGAATGTTTAGTAGTAGCAGTAGATTAAGACCTGAAGACGGTGCTAGTCAAGAGGAAGTTCTTTGGAAAGGATGTAGAGCCATGGCATTGTCTTTTTCTGTCACTGAGCTACGTGAAGTATGCTGCTAAAGAACGAAAACCTGGACCAAGTTAAGGTGAAAAAGAGTACAGTCAACAGCATGCCAGGGTAATGGGCCACACGCTCATTCATTCACCATTGAAGTCCCCGGAATCCTTATTCCATATCACATTTATTTTTTTGTTTATTATTTATTTTATGGATATACTTTATGTCACCTAAAGAGTATATTTCCGAAGCATTCAAAATTAAATACTGAGACAAATATTATTAACAAATAAGAACCAGACAAGCAAAAATGGCGAGTAGCAACTTAAAAAAAAAATAAAAAAATTAAAACGTTATACAAAGTTATAAATTCTTAACTCAAACTTTCTAAACCAGAACTGTCATTGGTGTGGCCAAGAATTTTCATGAGAATTATAAATATGGACGTATTGTCTTCAGATTTTATATTTAGAATACATACTCAGAATTTATGCTCAAAATTTATACTCAGTATTTATCCTCAGAATTCATACTTAGAATTAATACTCAGATTTATACTTAGATTTATGCTTAGAATTTATACTCAGAATTTATTCTTAGAATTTATACTTAGAAGTTGTACATAAACTTATACTTAGGATTTGCACTCAGAATTTATACTTAGAATCTAAACTCTGAATTTATACTCAGTTTTTACTTAGAACTTTTACTCAGAATTTACACTCATAATTTATACTCAGAATATATACCGAGATTTTATACTGAGAATTTATACAAAGGATTTATGCTGAGAATTTATTCTAAGATTTTATACTCACAATATATGCTCGGAATTTGCACATAGAAATTATACTTAGATTTTATATTGAGAATTTCATTGCCCACAGCAGGATATAAAAATCTCCACTCAGAGAATTATTCCTTCTGATCTAAATGCGACTTGATAAGTGGATAGAATTATAAAACTTTTTGACACCTCCTGTATCAAAAAGGATCCACAGTGAAGGCCAGCATTCTCGTCGGATAAGGAGAGTCCATAACACCTCTTCCTAAGCGATTTATTTTACTTATTGCTCCTTACTGTCCTCGTCTATCTATCTATCTATTGCCAGACGCCTCTATCTCGTAAGGGATGGCCACAAAGAAATCGCCTCCATGTCGCCCTGTCCCCCGCCATTTCACTGCCCTGCTCCCAACTCACACCGCCCTCTCTCATATACCTCTCCACTCCAGCCCTCCATCTCATCCTTCTCCTCCCCCTCCCTCTCCTCCCCCTCCACCTCACTCACATACACCCTCCTCGTCAGTCTCTCACTCCCCATCCTCTCCACACGGCCAAACCGCGTCAGTGTGTTTCTCCCAACGCTTCCTACCACATCCACATCCACACCACAACGCTCCTTCACACGCTCGTCTTTGTCCATTAACTCATTCAAATACCCTCATACTCACAATAAATAATATACAAATTGATATTAATTACTATCCAAAAGTAAATCGGTGAGGAAGAGGTGTTAGCGAGTGTCCTCAAGCGACAAGAATACCGGACAAGGGTCCGTATTCTCGTCGGTTAACTCCTAACGTCTTTTCCTAAGAGATTTATTTTTCTTATTACACCTTACTGTCCAATTCTGAGTTATAAAAATCCTTCAAACATTGCCATTCTGAGCATAAAATAACATACAAATTGTTATAAGCTAGTCGTACTCCAAAATAAATCGCTTAGGAAGAGGTGTTAGGGGGGTCTTCCGTGGTGAGAATTCGAGTCAGTATATCATTCCAATACCGCCATACTCAGCATATCAGACAAATTTATATTCACTCCCGTATCCCAAAACAAATCGCTGAGGAAAAGGTGCTAGGGGGACCTCTTGAGCTACTCCTATTCTCGTCGTTTCAGGTTTCCAAACACCTCTCCCCCAGCGATTTATCCCACGTAGTGCCTTCCGGTCTCACGAAGGATGGCCCAGACGTAAAAAATTCCGAACATACAGACGGCTGCGTAGGTGAAGAAGAGGCCAGCCAGTGTGAAGCCGTCTACCATGGTTGTGTAGAGTTGTATGTTTAGGAAGTGTACCAGAGTGCTGACTGTGATGCATGCACTGGACGCCTGTTGGCAGGACGAGGAGGAGGAGGAGGAGGAGGACAAGGAGGAGGATCAGTATTAGGAGGAGGAGGAGAAAAGGAAGAGGAGGAGGACGAGGAGGAAGTGAAGAAGAAGAGGAAGAAAAGACACATTATTCAGTGTTACCAATGAAGCAATATTGATGCATCCTTGCTATGGGAAGTCGACTGATTGGCCGGTATTCTGGTATGGTTAAGAAGGTTACTAACACTTCTTCCATAGCGATTTATTTCTGGTTTTGCTCCGTTACTCTATTCATGTGTCATTTATGCAATCTATGTTGATGTTTAAAAGATATAAGCAGCAAAAAGAAAACAAATCGCTAATTAAGAGATGCTAGGGTGTCGAGAATACTGTACTGCCCTTGCCTTAAAAACAAAGTGTATCGAAGAGGGGGCTAATTCAGTCCATAAGAAGCCCAGCCAGTTTCGAAAGTCACTCCTAAATTTTAAAATAATAATAATAGTCTTAAACACATATATATATATATATATATATATATATATATATATATATATATATATATATATATATATATATATATATATATATATATATATATATATATTGTACAGTAGAAATTATATATAACATTGAGGAACCTAAAATGTAATTCCATATACGTGTGAACTTAGCTCGTATTCTAGTGGGGTAAGGAAGCTCCCTAAAACCTCTTCCTTAGCGACTTATTTTTCGATATGGCTGGTTAATATCCTTCCGTATGTTATTTATGCACAGTATGGTGATGCTCGAAGGTTTTACCTAACACAGAATAGGTGTTATAAGTAAACTGAATCGCCTAGTAAAAGGTGTTAGGGAGCTTCCTTAACCAACGAGAATACCACCCCGTGCTCTGTGACTTTCATCCGTATTTTGGTAGGCTAAGGAAGCTCCCAAACACCTTTCCCTAAGCGATTTGTTTTGCTTATTACACCTTGCTGTCCTTTTCTGTGTTAAATAAATCCCTCTGATGTCTCCATACTGTGCATACATACCGTACAAAAGAATATTAACCAGCCATATCCAACAATAAATCGCTGAGGATGAGGTGCTGGGAATATGTGACCTTGACCTTTGACCCCTTTTTATCAAAATGGAATCGCATTATCTTTACTTAATTCCCAATCATTTTATATAATTCACCTGACATCAAATAAGAACTGTTTGATTTTCCTTCCAACTCTATTAACACAGACACACACACACACACACACACACACACACACACACACACACACACACACACACACAGAAACTAAACACTACACCCCCTTCTACTCAAAAGTCCCTATCTGTGCCCTGATGCTACAGAGAGAGAGAGAGAGAGAGAGAGAGAGAGCAAAACAATACACCTGTACCTGTGCCCTGATGCTGGTGGGGAAATATTCGAAGGTCACAAGGTAGATCACTGAACCGATGCCGAAGCTGCAACTGAAGGCCACCAACATGAAGCAGACCAGCGCCACCCACGGCCACGCAGAGATAGGGGGCTTGAGGCTGTGTCAGGGAAAGCAAGGAAGAGAAGGAGGCTTAGAGTAGTGCCTATTGAGTGTGCAAGGTGGGAAAAATAATAATCTTTTTCTGCCCATTAAGGTGGAAAAATAATCCACACAGAGGGAGAGGGTTCGAGGCTGCGTCAGGGAGAACATGGAAGAGAAGAAGCCTTAAATCAGTTCCTATCGAGTGTGCCAGGCCGTTTATGTGGAAATATGATTATCTTTTTTTGCCCACTTAGGCGGAAAAAATAGTCATATTTTTCCTCCCCCCAATTACGTGGAAAAATGATGATCTTTTTGCCAAGTCTATCATTCCACTGACTACTTCACTCTCTGGGTAGGTGTGTGGGCAGAAAAGAATACCAAGCCTCTCTCAGTTTAGGAATAATAGCAGCAGAGGGAAGAGACGAGAAATTAGGGAAATAAATATATAAGGTCTCTCTCATTTAGGGAATATTGGTCAAAAGAGGAGAGTGATGAGTAGATGAGTTGGATTATTAGGAATGTTAGGTAGAGAAACATACCAAGTTTCTCTCAGATTAGGAGTATTAGCCAACCAAAAAAAGTGACAAGCAGAAGAGGTGAAACAGGCTAAGTTTATCCTCAACATTAAAAAAGTCAATGATCTAGCCAGCAAGAAGTTAAAGAAAAACCTAGTGTAAAAAGAAAAGAGATAAGGAAAAGGAGAAAAAAAAAAACACAAGTGTCTGGGTGAATTAACAGAAAATATCAGGTATTAATGGGGGGTTGATGTGATTTTATCTGATAAAGTTCAACTTGCCTGGTACTGGTTCCATAGACAATGTGTGAGATGTTAGCTTGTGGCGTGATGGTGTTAAGCTGCATATGCACTTTCGGTGGAATCAAGTATGTTATGGTCCCCAGCGCAGTATAAGCCAGCAGCATCACCACCAAAGAGATGATGAGGCACCAACGGCGGCCCAGTTGGTCCACCAGTGCAGTCATGGCCAGACTGCCACACAGGAACATTGACATCACTAAGAACAAACTCAGGTTGGTGTCCAGCGTCACCCCGGAGCTTACCATCATTCTCAGCATGTTCACTTTTATCACGCCCTCGCCTACAAATGTAGCAATGACGTGTAGGCCACATATAACCACCTGCCTTTTAATGACGTCACTTGTCAGGAGAGCAGCCCATCTTGAACTGCCATCCTGCTGCTGATTAAGATTTTTCAGATGATTCAGCTCCTCGTGCACATCGTCACTGGAAGGTCTCAGACGCTGAAGGATTGACAAAGCTTCAGTCTCCTTTCCATGGATGGCAAGGTAGTTCGGGCTGTCCGGGAAGACAAACAAGAGTCCAGCACAGAACAAGGCAACAACACCAATGTTGACGAAGCTGATGTGATACCAGGGAAGTACCATGCCCAGCCCAGCCACCATCATGAACCCAAGGCTTTTCATCACATCCCAGAAGGCGAGCGCCAGACCACGGATGTTGGTGCTGGCGATTTCAGTCATGTAGCTCCTTCCACCAGTCATAAGCATGGACGATCCTACTCCCACCGAAAGTCTGCAAGAGACAAATAGATTTGAGTTTGTATTTTCTCAGCCAGTTACAAGAAGGTCTTGTTATAAGAGCTGAATTCCAGGGGGCATAGGGACTACACAGCATCGCTTTCTTAGCCAAGTATTTTGTCTATTACAGCTAGGTATTCCCCTGTGGACTATTTATGTAGTTTTAATGGCGACAGTTCCATCAGTCTTAATCAAGAGGATCTTGATACGTAGTGCATGACATAGATGGAGTAGGATTGTCAAAAGGTCGCCAAAGCCGCATTAAAATACAGAGCTAAAGCAGGTTTGTGTTGCAAGAAATACATCACAACCTTTTCCACAGTAACCTGGGGAAAACCGGCATAACAGCTTAACAGTAAACAGTGAAACATAAACGGGCTAAGTTTGTGGAATTTCCTGTCCTGTGGATTTGGTGTGTTTCTTTGGCGTGTTCCTGCCAAAAGTTCTGAAACCTTCTCTTTACCCCTGAAATTCACATCATCATTGCCTCCGTCTCCCTTGTCTTCCTCATTCCTTCCAGCTAGGTGGCAAGTTTCATGCCTATTTTTTTTCTTTTTTTTTAAACCTTCGTTTTTAACCCTCTCGTTACCATTTGATGCCAGCTGCGTCCTACCGGGAGCGAGTACTCGGGAGGCGGGCCTCGGCGACCAAGACCACACACTGAGAGACCCCCACTTGTCACCGTGCTATTCCTGTGCCCTCGATAGTTCATAAACATTTTATCCTCACACCCTTATTGATGCTTCGAAAATCGTGTTTTTCTTCTCAGTAATGCTGAATAAATGTACTTGCTTGTGCTGTTGTAAAAATGATCAGCCGAACGTAAATTATGCCTTAAATTAGTTTTTTCATTTTTTCATTTTTTTCTCTCATAGAAATATTATTTCTTATGGTAAATGTTACTGAGAGATAGTTATGGGGAATATATCTGGCTACATTTTGGTGTATAAAGAATTACTGTAGGTCAATTAGGGCCGATTTTACGGAACGCGAAAGGAAATTAGCTTATGCCTCAACAAGGCTCGTAACGCACTGACCGGGGCAGTGGGGCGACGCTGGGTGCAGAGTGGGTTGAGCGGGGCAAAAGGGTACACAGGGACGCAAGTAGTGTTTTGTTCTTGCCCAGAAATCATTCCATAACCAAAGAAACAGTGGCCGTTTCGTTCGACACAACTGGAGTCGAATGATAAGGAGCGGTTGAAATGTGCACAGACGCAGCCTGCAGCAAATGGTAACGAGCGGTTGAAATGTGCATTGGACCCATAAACACCAAAGAGTTAATCACAATACAAGGATCTGGAATTGGAAAGGGAGGGTCTTTCTCCTTCTTCTTCTTTTTTCTTCTTCTTTTCTCTTCTTCTTCTGCCTTTTCGTTTTATTATTCTCCTTTTCTTACTTCTTCCTTTTTCTTCTTCTTCTTCTTCTCCCCTTCCTCCTCCTCCTCCCCCTCCTCCTTTTATTCTTTGTCATTTCCTCTTCCTCCTCCTACATTTTTTGGAACCATAAACTGAGTTGCACAGGACCTGCACGGAAGCTGGTGAACTTAAGAAAACTGGCCACTTCAACAGGATATTCTCAGAGATCTGTCACTGAAGTTATGCTGAAGGTTTGCCTGCGAATTGCAGGAGTGAGTGTATTGTGATAACCAAGCTCCCTATTCTCGTTGGTTAAGGAAGCTCCCTAGAATCTCCTCCTTAGCGATTTATTGCTGGATACCGCTAGCTGATATCAATTTATATGGTATTTATGCTGAGTATGGTGATATTTGAATGTTTTAAATGACCCAGAAGAGGATAGGAAGGAGTAATAAGCAAAATAAAAAACCTACGAAGAGGTGTGGGGGAGCTTCCTTAACCTCAGAGAATACAAGCCCAGTGTGTTGTGGTGCGGAAGGGGAATAATGTGTTCAGTGCTTTCATAGCAATATCCCTATTACCTTAGCTGGCTCAGATTTTCATCTTTTTGTAGCTTACTTCACGTAGTTCAGTGGCAGACAATGACGGTACTGTGGCTCTGCATCCTCTTCGTAACATTTCATCGTGACTATTATATTTTTACTCTATCTTGGCTCAGATTTTCATCCTTAAGCATCTTCCTTCGCAGAGTTCAGTGGGAGAAATAACAATGCCGTTGTTCTACATCCTTTCCACATTTCTTCATGGCTTGCATTATATTCTACAGCTAATTCCTTGCTACAAGTCAGCATTGAAGATGGAAGGATGGCAATTTTAGGCCAAGTTAGAGTAAGCCGGGCATAGACTCGCTTCTGGGGCCACGGACCTGCCAGCAAGGATCATCTCCGGCCTGATGGCAAAGGCAAGTAGCAGCCAAGCAAGGACGAAAGGCAAGCAGGCGGTGAGGAGTGACAGACGGCGACCAAGCCTAGCAACCAGCACCCCAGCCAGTGGAAACGAAAGCGCCATTCCCGCGGTGGAGATGCTCCCTGTGGAGAAAAAAGATAATTAAATCTCAGTGATTGATGACAGTGTTAGAAAAAAAATTTGCTAAAAGTGTATCGAAAAATCATATTGGCCTTAACCCTTCAGTATGATGACGTGTTTCCCACCATCCACTCACTTGATGTAGCGCTACTGGAAAGGATGCTATACTGCCTGACAAATCAAATGGTTTCTTAAATCCCAGGGAAGTAGTTATCTGGTTTTGGCACTTGGTCTAGTTTCCAGTACATAAAGAATATCACTTGTACCATGCCGATCCTCAGTATGGGGTTTCCTTAAGAGCAAGCATGGTAGTACAGTATTTTTAGATTAGATTAGGTTAGGAAACGAAGTAAGGAGCAAATGAAAAGAGCATTTTGAAAGGCTGGTGACTGGGAATTGTGAGAGGAGAGAGGTAGTAACCATCACTGGGTTTAGTGGTGTGAAGAGAAGGAATGTGCATCTGGACATTGGCAGAAATGAAAATTGTTGTGAAATGCTTGACAAATGACAAGGAATCAGTGCTGTGTGAGATGTAGACCCATAGATATACCATCAGGAATTCGGGTTATTTTTAAAAGAATCGGTACTTTACTGGAAGAGGGCTGTGCTACATCCTCGGAGTCTAGTTGATCTCCGTCTCTCCTAATTTCATTCGGAGAGGGATAAATGAGCTTCTGTTTACACCACTGCCATCATGTTAAGCTGAGTTAAGGAATTCCCGGATGTGTACACATAAAACGGTCTTCTCAGCATTCCCTTCCTGAGTAGGCAAATTTAGTGAGAGGAAACAGTCAGCGCCAGTCAGGGCATTGAAGTTGCAACTGAATCGTGAAAACTCGGCAATAAACATCCGCTCCCTTATAGTTGATGAGGTAGACTGGCTGGTTTATAGTGATTGATGCCAAAAAAAAAGAAAAAAAAGAAAAAAAAGAGGTCTTGTTGGTGCTATGAAGACCTTGATAAGGAAAAAAAGACGTCTTAGTGTGGCATCTACAAGAGGGTTTACATGGAGTTATAGCACCCACATTAACATCTCGATTGGTGATTTTGGTGTCATGAAAACAAAAAGTCAAAGGTTAGAGTGTTAGAGATGGGGTTCTTAAGAAACGTGTGTGAAGAGCAGAGTGGATAGGATATGAAGTCGTTTTACTTGTCAATTTGGTTATAAAAAGGGTAATGAAACGAGTGATATATAAGTGAAACTGGAAGTGGTGGGAGGTGTGATAGACCAAGAAGAAAGTGGACAGATTGTATCATATGTTTTATAAAGGCCCCACCGTGCTTGCCTGCATCGGCCTTAGTCACCTAATGGCGGCTTTCCACCCTGCTCCATCTCTGGCAACCTCCCTATTCAGTCCCTCATCCCTTAAGGCACACTCTTTGACCTCATCCCAGATCTTTTTCTGTCTGACTCTTGCAACACTATCCCTAGCATTCACACTTCTCACCTTCCACACCCAACTGTCATCCTCCATTCTATCCACATATCCATACCATCTTGAGTGTGAGAAGGAGAGGAACTATATGTAGTCTGACGAGGCTTGGGAAGTGAGAAGGGGTCAGGCTGGTTGCATGAATTTTTGCATGAAGGAGTGTATTACAAGGGTGTGCCATCTTATTATTTTTTTACCTTAATACTCGTTGGAAAAATCCTGTCTATACTTCTTTTACTCTAACTTAGCCTAATACTGCCATCACTTCATCCTGAATGCAGGTTTGTAACAACAGATTAATACTAAAAAATGATGTTAGTCATGCAGAGGTGCCATGGAAAGGATGTAGAGCCGTAGCACTGTCTTTTTTTGCCACTGAGCTACACGAATTACGCTGTAAAAGGATGAATATCCGGGCCAAGTTCGGGTAAAAAGAGTATAATAAGTAATTATGAAGCTACGTGTGGATGGTTTACATTTGAGGTGACCCCAGGATTCCGTGGGCTTGATTGGTGACTGAATGGGTAAATAGTTCATTTCACTGGACATGCTGGTGAGTAATTCTCCCACTATAATATTCTTTTCCTTCCCTAACTTTCTGGACCCTGCCTCACCCGACCTACAAGAGGAATGATGATGACGGTGTCCTACTCATGTAGACTCATGTTGGACTTTGTGATGGTGAATAAATACTGCCCCCACCCCTGTGTAATGGGTGAGTGTATGCATCGCAACGTGACAACACATACAAGGGCACATTTAGTAGAACTGCTTGCCTGTGTATTGCCACATAGCCCGAGCAGAGAGTCACCACCTAACGTTTTCTATGGGAGGGGTAACTATTCCAATCCACTCATAATAAGTTAGATATTTATTTATTCGGTATGAATTTATATGTAGTACAAGAGTATATTGGTTTTCAGATATTAATATAGGAGATATAGGCAGTGTTTCACTCACCAAGCACATCAACATATGGCACCTTCCTTTACGATGTTACTGCCTCATCGTTTCTGCTTGTTTCTTCCTCTGGCTTGCTTCTTCCTTTGTCCTACACCTCGGGAATCACTTTCGCCTTGAATTTCGTCATCAGAGAAACCGCGGGGGGACATGTCTTCATTGGCCAGGTCACTGCTAACAGGTGAGTTGCCAAGAAAATGGCGTGCGGGGGAGAGGGAGGGCCATGCAGGGCCAGGCAGTATCCCTGCCTGACGGCGAGTAGAGGAAGGTCTCCCACATATGCCTACCAAAAATCATCCACGAAACTTGATAAATGTGCAAATGATGGACCTTGCAATTGCAACACATGTGGATACGTCATCGGGTGTCACCGTGACAAAATGTGGTGACGTATCCATACATCAACAGGATCCCTTGAGTTAACATGCCCTTCCTCACAGGATCACCCCACACAGGAAGTAATTGAGTTAATGAACTTAACAGACTGGAAGCTAGAACAGGCTAAGCTCATAATGATCACCATGATCCAGGACATCCCATCAGCTGGGACAGGAAACGACATCACAAATACACATAACAGACATGGTTTTCGACTGAGGAGGAGCAATTATAGGCAACATTTTTGGACTAGCTACAGAAAATGATCTAGAGGAAATAAACAACAAATTTAACAAAATTGCACAAATTCTCTCATATCAACATAAGTTGGCTGATACCCAGAACACCTTATTGATGATGATTGTAAGGAACCTAAGGAAGGCAGAAGCATCAATTCTAGGAATTGTGGAGAAAGTAAATGCACTAGAAGGAAACAGTACACTATTCCAACACCTCTATGTGATCATGAAACATACTGACATAATAATACAACAGTTAGACACTATTAACCCCTACACCGTGGGGTTGTTTTTGCACTCCTTGCACATCCCGTGAGGATATTCATGCTCCGACTGACTTTATTAAAATATTTGCCAAAAATCAGTTATTAGTCCTAGAATATTAAAATTATATATTCTTATGGCACATACCTTCAGCTATCCCCTGGGATGTTTGTTGAGCTTTATACACTTATTTATATATACAGTATTTATCTATAAGTTTCTTTCAGTACTAGTAGTTTATTTTCACTCCAGGCATTCACTTTCTTGTCTAGTATGCTAGCGTAGAGAGCGAATCTGTCACTTTCACTTTCATTGCTCCCAGTATTCATACATGCTAGAGTGAGATTTTCACTTTCATTACTCCTAGTATATATACTCGTTTTCTTATCTATCTATCTATTGCCAGACGCCTTAATCCCGTTTGGGGTGGCCACAAACAAATCGCCTCCACGTCGCCCTGTTCCCCGCCATTTCACTGCCCTGCTCCCAACTCACACACCCCTCTCTCATATACCTCTCCACCTCATCCCTCCATCTCATCCTCGGCCTCCCCCTCCCTCTTCCCCCCTCCACCTCACTCACATACACTCTCTTCGTCAGTCTTTCACCCTCCATCCTCTCCACATGGCCAAACCACCTCAGTGTGTTCCTCATAACACTTCCTATCACATCCACATCCACACCACAATGCTCCTTTATATCATCATTCGTCAGCCTGTCTCTCTATGTGACTCCATAGGCTCTTCTTAAATAACTCATTTCCACTGCTCTCACTCTTGACTTGAGTCCTTCCAACAACGTCCAAGCTTCACTTCCATACGTTAGAGTTTGTATCACAATACTGTCATGTAGTAATTTTTTCACTTCGATGCTCACTTCCCTGTTTCTTATCACTGCTTTCAAAGAACCAGCAACCTTTCTTCCCTGCTGTACCCTTTCAAGCACTTCACCCTCCAAACCTCCATCCTTACTCATCACACTACCCAAGTACTTAAACGTACTCACATTTTCCAATTCCTCACCATCCAACCTCGCTGTACATTCACTGACTTCACCTCTCTCAAAGACCATCACTTTACTCTTCCCTACATTCACCTTTAGATTCCGTTTCTTACACACTCTCCCAAACTCATCCACCAAGCCTTGCAGCTCCCCTTCGTCTTCACTCAACAACACAGTATCATCTGCAAACAACAGTACAGGGAGTTTCCAAACACTATCCTCTCTCACCAGGGCCACTCCAACATCCACTACCCTACCTTGTACCTCTTTTATTACCCCATCCATGAACAGATTGAACAACCATGGAGACATGACACATCCCTGTTTCAACCCAACTTTCAAAGAGAAAAATTCACTTAGTTCACCATCCACACGCACTGCAGCCTTAGCTTATTACTACTGATTTACATTTCTATTTACATTATTTTATTTACATTATTTACATTTCTATTTTATTTACACTATTTTATGCACTGTCAACTTGCAGTAACTTATAAAACTATTTTCCACTGTTCAGTTATATTTACATTCATTGCTTTCAGTTGCTGTTTACACATTATTTACACATTATTTACATTTCCACTTCCACTGTTTTAGAGTCATCAGAAAGATCGTTGTCACTGTCCATCATTATCATTGATAAATTAGCCAGTTGACGTTCCACAGCAGTCACTTAGCCCTTAACCCCTTTCCACATAAGGTTTAGTAGGGGTAGAGGTCACAGGGCCCTTTGCATGAGGCTAAAAAGCAGCAGAATTGGACAGGCGCGAATCTGACGTGGTTTCACCTTGAAAGACGACAGTATACTGAATGCTGTTGCCTAGGGGCAGTGAAAGGCTGCTAATGTCAGCGTGGTGACAGCTGCTATACGCTATGAAATGATTGGCAGGAAATCTAGACAATACATAATAAATAAGGTAGTTCCAGGTGACTGTAAATATCACTTAGGCTTCTCCCGTCCTTTCTTATATATATTTTTATTATGAGAACAGGTCGTACGGCATATTTTAAGGGGAAAAAAACAGGGAAAATTAGTGAACAACTGCACGTGAGGTGTTGCCAGGTGATAATTAGCCCATTCCAGATGTATGGCAGTATCAATTACCTTTTCTCTTTCTTTTATATATTATATTGTATAAGAATAGGGCAAAAGGCACATTTCAATGGATAAAATGAGTGGAAATATCCATCCAGCATTTGTGTAGCGCAGCGCAGCTGGTCAGGCGGGAGGAGAGGGTAATGGAGGGAAGGTAAGGAGGGGGGGAGTCAAGGACAGGAGAAAAATGGCTAAATTGTCAACAGTGGATGGGAGTACAGGTGCCATTAGCAGAAATGAGTATAGCTGGACACTGGTAGTACTGATAGATGATACAAGCCACCACCTGAAAGCCCGGGCGAATTCAAAATAACATAGAATCACAAAATTGATGCCCCGCGGTATGATCCCTTGCTCCCGAGCGTCATGAAAGTGACACCGTGCGGTTAAGGGGTTAAAGCTCATTATCAGTCTTTTATGAAAGAAATTGGTAATGCTGGTAACGGAAGGATCACCATTAATCTACTACCCATTCACAATCTTAATCAAATAATTAGTCAAGGCATAAATAAGCATGGTCTGAAACCTTTGTTTTGAAATCTGATGTTATATTATCCATATTTGGAGCAACACTCACAACAACATCAATAGTAGTTCAGGTACCGTTTGCAACAGATGATTTTTTCAGTCTATCAAATATACCCTTTTCTTCTATAAAAGGCGTCTCATTAGTCACCATCAATATCAAAACAGAAGTCCTCATGGTCTCCAAGAAACTGGATGCTGTCACATTCACTAGTGGAACAACAATTGAACACAAGTGTCGCACATCATTAGATGCATTTCATCTTTGTCCTGTGTATATCTTTGTTTCAGCCAGCTGAGACAGTCCCTTGTGAAATGGCTATCATAAAAGGTCGTGACATCCTCATCATTCCAACTTCACATTCGCTCCAGATAAACCCATCCATCATCAAAGCATTGGACATTTACATTTCTTCTACTTCACTCACAACACATCAGTTTTTGTGACTTGCCCAAACACACCTCCAGCCCATACATCAGCATCTGGCTTATACATCTCACCAGATTACTGTGCAATCTTGACACCTACACTATCCACTTTGCCTATTAAAAATCATTATGCCATTCTCAACCACACACACAAGTACTTCCAGCCATTACCTAGGATGAACTTAAATATAAGTGCACACATTAAGTTGACTTCACCTAAGTAAGAAACCATGCAGCTAATAAATCAGACAATACAACCTTGGGAAGAATACAGTAGGATTATGTTCAACCCATATTATGTATACAGCCCAGCTCCAGTCATCTTTGTAATTATCTCCATCATATTTGGTCTGGTTAGTGCTTGGATGGGTGACCGCCTGGGAACACCAGATGCTGTTGGCTCGTTCTCCCTACGTGTCAAGTGGGGTTGGTGGAGGATTAGTGCCCCTCCCTGTAAAACAATTAACTCTAAGCCCTTGGCCACCCCGTTTGGGATACGTGGCGTCTGGCAATTAATGAAATGAACTTTTGGCCATGCACAGAATGCAAGCAAGGATTGTTAACCTGGAATCAGTGTTTAAGAACTGTTCTGTACAAGTGAGACAAACTGTGTAAACATTATATATATATATATATATATATATATATATATATATATATATATATATATATATATAGAGAGAGAGAGAGAGAGAGAGAGAGAGAGACAGAGATAGATATATAGATAGATAGATAGATAGATAGATATAAATATATATATATAAATATATAATTATAAACATATATAAATATATATATATATTTAGATAGATAGATAGATAGATAAATATCTATCTATCTATCTATCTATCTATCAATATATATATATATATATATATATATATATATATATATATATATATATATATATCTCTCTCTCTCTCTCTCTCTCTCTCTCTATATATATATATATATATATATATATATATATATATATATCTACTATATATCTATCTATCTATCTATATATATCTATATCAATCTATCTATCTATCTATATCTATATATATATAAATATATATATATATATATATATATATATATATATATATATATATTATAACATAACAAAATATGGGTCATATAATATGGGACTACTTTAATTATACTACTGTGTCTCATTTATATATGAATATATACAGCAAGTCCTTCTAATGTTTATTGTATAATTGACTACAGTAGACTTGCCATTGTATTACTTTAACCCGCCGCATCCTGTTGACGTATATATACGTCCGAACCTTTTGTCACTGTGACTCCCGTTGACGTATATAAATGTGCTGCAATTGCTAGGTTTGTCATTTCCACATTTTTCAAATTTCGTGCGTGATTTTTCGTACGTATACACAAGAGACCTTCCTCTACAAGATGCCAGGCAGGGACAATGCCTTATCCTGCATGACCTCCCCCCCACCATACGCCATTGTCTCACCAATTCACCTGTTACCAGTGAGCTGGCCAGTAAAGACATGTCGTGCCACGGTATGAAATTCATGGCCAGAGTGATTCCCCAATCGATGACAATGTGGAGGACAAAGTTTACATAGCATTAGAGGAAGAAACAGTCAGAAATGATAATCAGGTAATGTTGCCAAAAAAGGTCAGGTATGTTGATGTGTTTGGTAAGTGAAACAATGCTTATATTGCCTATATTACTGTGTGAAAACCAATATACTCTCGTACTACATATAAATTTGTACCAAATAAATAAATAATTTCTGTTTATAAGTGGTGTGGAATAGTTACCCTCCCATAGAACTCGTTTTCTTTTGAGCCAGCCTCATAGAAAACCCAGTAAGGTAAGGGGTACTGCTACCTGTATTCAGTATTTTAAACCTCAGGTGAGCAATTTCTCTATGAATTTTCGAAGTTTCTCACCAAAAGTGGTGGTTTGAGCCCATTTTTTTTTTTTTTTTCCAAAATTGGTCGGGATTGGGGGGAGTCAGTGGTGGAAAATCAGTCAGGATGGGGCGGGTTAATATTACTATGATATGTATATATATGCTATACATGTACCATTGTATTTTGTTACAATTATATTACTACAATGACTACAGTTATAATCACTACATTATCACAATTATGTAACTTTTACAATATGTGCTTCACTTAACTGCAGATTAATTGAAATGTGTATATGTATGTATTAGCACATTATGACTGTTGTTGGTATAACAGTGGGTGTGACCGAGCGATATGTGGGCATGATGTTATAACACAATACTATATGTAACTACGGTATGCAGCAATATAGACATAGGTAACAATATATAAAACAGGTAGTTATGTCTGAGTTCTACAGGAAGAGACGACCACGCATCCCCCTTACTTAGACGAATCAAGAATGCCAAACATTTCTAATCATGTGCTGGAAATATGAGCAACACACAGACACGCACAAACGTACGCACACATACGCCCACACACTTTAGCCGGAAGCTAGAGGGAGATATAAGTCCGACATCACATGGAGGAAAGTTAGTACAGTAGGGCAGAAGAGAACAAGAGTTAGACAAGGAGAGAGCAATAAGGAGTAGGAGAGTGAGAGTGAAGTAGGACTGCAGCTAGCATAAACAGCTTCTAACCATAGGCTACATGGGTCACGCCAAGTTCTTAACTTTTTATTCATATAACTGTCTCAATAAACTCCATCACCCCAAAGCTGCCTATTCCATCATCCCACTTAAAATGCAAAGAGGATAACGGAACAAAGAAGGCCTACACTGACATCTACAACGCCACACCATTACTCTCTCCTAGTGCCTCTCCCATCGACCAGATACCCTTCTCTATACAATTACACCCCTCGGCTACGTCTACTTACAATGCAGACTCGTGTTGGACTTTGTGATGGTGAATAAATCCTGCCCCTACCCTTGTATAATTGGTGAGCATATTCATAACAACATAACAACACATACAAGGACACATTTAGTAGAACTGCTCGTCTGTGTATTGCCAAGTAGCCCGAGCAGAGACCCACCACCTAAAATGGCATACAGGCTGCATTAACCCACACACAGATTCACACGAACTTTTATAAGAAGAATCAAAATCTTCCCAGAGTCTGACAAATGCAGAGAAGAATAATCAAACAACCTTCATCATGCACAGTAGTCATCTTTACCTTACCCTTGTCCAGATCTTCGTCCCCTTAAAGTTTTATTTCACGTAGTTCAGTGGCGGCATAAGGCAATACTACGGTTCTATGTCCTTCCCTTGACACTTCTTTGTGACTAGGATCATATTCCAGTGTTGATATTGTGTTACAACTCAGTATTTAACATGGAGAGATGGCAAGTTTAAGCCAAGTTAAAGGAAAAAGGGTAATGATAGGATTTTCATTGTATTTTATCAGTTGTAAATTTCCTTCATTCTGAAATGGAAAGATAGCTATTTCTCTGACTGTGCAATTGGCAATAAAATGCATGGCTTAAAGAACAGTGCCCCCGAGAAATACCACAGTACCCCCAACATCAGGGAAAGCCAAACACAGCTTAGTATGCCCAAAGATGCGCCGACACCCCCACACGGACCCCACGGGGTAGCCGCCACCAATCACCACCACTCCCGGCAACAGCGACATATGTCAGCCCGGGCCGCACACCCCTGTGTCATGCAGCCACCACGCCGTCGCCACTGTAGGAGAAGGACACTACCTTCGTGGAGTGGAATTGTTGAGTCAGCTGGGGTGGAGTTGAAAAAGACACTCCAGACGGCGCCCCTCTGGTAGAGACGACCTATGGTCGCTCCCATCCTCGTGAGACGATCCATGGTCGCTCCAAAAGTGCTCCGGTAGAGACAATCTATGGTCGCTCCGAAAGTGTTCTGGTAGAAACGATCTATGGTCGCTCCCATCCTCGTGAGATGATCCATGGTCGCTCCGAAAGTGCTCTGGTAGAGACGATCTATGGTCGCTCCCCTCCTCGTGAGATGATCTATGGTCGCTCCGAAAGTGTTCCGGTAGAGACGATCTATGGTCGCTCCCATCCTCGTGAGACGATCTATGGTCACTCCCATCCTTGTGGGACGATCTATGGTCGCTCCGGAATTGCTCTGGTAGAGACGATCTATGGTCGCTCCCCTCCTCGTGAGACGATCTATGGTCACTCCCATCCTCGTGAGACGATCTATGGTCGCTCTGAAAGTGCTCCGGTAGAGACGATCTATGGTCGCTCCCATCCTCGTGAGACGATCTATGGTCGCTCTGAAAGTGCTCCGGTAGAGACGATCTATGGTCACTCCCATCCTCGTGAGATGATCGATGGTCGCTCCGAAAGTGCTCCGGTAGAGACGATCCATGGTCACTCCCATCCTTGGGAGACGATCTATGGTCGCTCCGAGAGTGTCTTGGTAGAGATGACCTATTGTCGCTCCCTTCCTCGTGAGACGAACTATTGATGCTCTGAGGGTGTGCAGAGAGAGGTGAGTGGAGAGACGTCCCCACACCAGGAGACTAGAGCCCAGGCTTCCTGTCCCAGAGTGATCCAGACAGCCTCCCCTGGTCTCGGTTCCCTACGCCTGGCTCTAGAGCAGACGCACCTGACGGACCCCAGTGGAAGTCGCTGCCGCAGCCCTCCCCTGTCGGCACCCCTAGACGCTGGAGACCACAGCCCACAGTCTCTCTCTGTTCTCCCCAGGACACCCAGGCGTGATCCCTCTACGCCCCCACGACGCCGGGACTTATCACAGAGGTTCCTGGAGCTATTCGGCCCCAGTCCCGAGGGCCACACGCCTGAGCCAAGGCCAAAAGCCACGGGAAGCCCAGGACGCGAGGGGACGCCCTTACGAGTTATCCCGTGCCCTCTCAGCACGCCTCGCATTGGCGGTGCCCCTAGCCCGGCAGCATCGCCAATGACATGTTCCTGCCTATCCCCCTGATGAATACGTGTGATATGGTAGCACGAGTGATTTAGGTTGTGATTTCCCCTAATGTAAGTATTGTGCGGTGATTTCATATAGTGAATATCCGGGTAAATAAGATCACAGTGAGAAGTTAAAGGACGAGAGTGTGGAACAAGAGCTGATTGACTATATTTATGAGTGACACCCCTGTTATACAATTAATAAGCCTGTGCCACCTGGAGATTCCCCTATAAAGACATACCCCCATTACTGTGGAGGAATACTGTGAAAGGAAGTATTAATGGTATTCTTTCCCTCCCCCACGCTACCCATAAATCTTGTTTATCACCCTCTCTCACTCCAATATCCCGAGTAAGTGTGAACCAAGAATAAAATCAATTACCAAAGTCCCTTGGCTAGTGGAAACCATATAAACTTCACGGCTAATATCTGCCGCTCTCCAGTATTACCATAACTTTCCCCTAGCCGTCACAAGTCACTCCCCGCACCTCCCCTATCCCCTCCTCGTGAGACTCAACCCCCCATCCCCACGCCTCCCGTGCGTGCCTATATTTACTGCACTCTTGATACCCTAGGATTGATTGTGTTGTCATTACGATCAGAGAAGTAAGTATCCTGCGAGATACACATATCCTAGACAAGGTTTTATATTGCTATGTATTGTGCTGTAATATCTGCTGATTTGTCCTGTGTGTGATTGTGGTAATATACGTGTAAAGGTTGTTGCCTAGAGTTTTTGTGTCCTGCCTCTCTTTATTGCACTAAGCTCCGGTCTCGAAAGAGGACCCCGCTCCACGTTAGGAGAAATAGGAACGAGAAGTCGAGCCTAATTTCACCTAACGTTACACTGGTGGCTAGCGGTGGTCCTAGACCCGGGCGTAAGAGAGAGGTAATCAGGAAATATTTGGCAAAATAGCAACCAAACCGCACGTTCACTTACCCAAGTTTGACCCCGACCAGTATGATATAACACATATCTGGCAATAATTAAACCCTTACTGGATATTGGCTTTGAAAATGACCAATAAAAAATTGCAGTCACACTACCACTACTGGGTAAAGTGGCAGTGATCATAGCGCCAAAAATTGCCCCAGAACTCACTTGGCAGAACTTTACAAAGTTCACTGTACAAGCCATCACCCCATCATTAGGGAAAGTAGTGGCTCTATCCAAATTGGGTAGTTTTGCATTCGATGGGGATTTAGATAATACCCTGATTCAGGCAAGACGCCTGCTTACTGCTGCCTACCCAGAGGCAGATGAGGAAACCCGGGATCAGTATACATTTAATACTCTGCTCAGAGTACTCCCAAGTGTTGTGAAACAACACTTCACTATCCATGACCCAGCAGGAGACATGGATAGAGATATACAGCTGATGCGGCACCTCCTGACCGCCTGCTCTTCTCCACAACAAATTAATGTTGTTAAGAAATTCCCCACCTGACCCCCGGCTCCCCCAGCCACACCGCGTCCACCTCTGCCTCACACCAGCCCAACCCCGACGCCTAGCCCGCCCAGGGCACACCCCTCCCTTCGGCGCCCCGCTCCGTGAGAAAACCCGAACCTAATTCTTATCAACCCATGGGAATTCACAGCCTGCAACTCCCGCTGCTCCCTTCATGACATATGGGACCAGCTTAAAGCTGTTCGCCGCAGAATCACAGCCCCGGGTTCGCATAAAGTGTCCGCCTTAGAAGGCGAGGCCCCAGGGGATGAGCTGACGCCCGTGTACGAGCCCCATCCAGGAGAACTAGAGCAGGAACAGGAGAACGAGAGCCCTAGCCAGCTGGATTTTTAGGCCCGCCCCCGCACAACCCACGGTGGCGGGGGCCATCACCCCTAAGTATCGCCCCCCAGTATACCACAAGATGAAAATAAACGGCGTGAAGGAAAGACTACTAGTCGATACGGGAGCGGCCAGGTCCTGCCTTTACAGCCACTATTTTTCCCGCTACAAATCGCGGTTTGGCCCACTCCGCCCTACTACCACTCACCTTGTGGACGCGGGGGATGGCCCCCTGCCCATCTGTGGGGAAACTCGGGCCCTACGGGTCGACACCCACCAGCCAGTGTCCACCCAACATCCATTCATCATTTTTTATTCCTCCTGCCAGAGTTATGACGGGTATTTAGGGCTAGACTTGCTCCAAAAACTCGGAGCCACGATCGACTGTTGCCACCGACAACTCCAGTTCCGCCCCCAACCTCGTTCCACCCCAGCCGTTTGCACATGCACGCCGCGGCCCCGGCCGGAGGATTCGCCCTCTTCCTCCCCCCAGTGCCCCCCTTCTTCCCCCCTTTTTCCACCTCCCTCTCCTCCCCCTCCCATGCCTTTCCACCCCACTCCTGCCCCCTCTTTCCCTGCCACCATCTCCGCCGCCGTTACCATCCCCTCCCACCATGAGGCATGGGTGCCCCTTAACAGGCCCTCAGGTCCATCCGTTTTGTTCTCCCCCCTCCTCCCCTCCGGACCCCTTTCTGCCTGCCTTGTGTCCCCCACCTTCCTGCCTCCCCACCACACCGCCATCCGCATCGCCAATCTCGCCCCGTCCCCTCTCACCCTCCCCAAAGGGCTTATCATCGGAGAGATGGAGGAAGCCGAGCCCTGTACCCCATCCTCCTCCCGCCTCCCCACCCCTCTACCCCCCATCCCTGACCATCTCTCCAACCAGCAGTCAGACACCTTACGCCGCCTCCTCCTGGATTTCCAGGATTTGTTTGCGACAGGACCAGCAGATATAGGGCATACTACGTACCTGTCACACGAAATCCATACGACAGGCCCACCTATACGACAACCTTCCCAACGCAAGAACCCCCAACAGAGAGAAGAGGAGGACCGCCAGGTGCACGAAATGGAAGGGGCAGGTGTTATCTCCCCCTCCACCAGCCCGTGGTCCTCCCCCATCATTCTAGTAAAAAAGAAAGACGGCACGATGTGGTTTTGCATCAACTACCGCCGTGTGAACGACGTCACCATTAAAGATGCCACCCCCCTCCCCCGCATTGACGATTCCCTAGACTCCCTCTATGGGGCGTCTTGATTTTCTACCCTCGACCTCCAATCTGGATACTGGCAGGCCCCCGTCCACCTGGACCATCGAGGCAAGACGGCCTTTTCCACCAGTAATGGCAAACATTACAAATTCAATGTTCTGCCATTCGGCCTCTGCAACGCCCCTGCCACTTTCTCCAGACTAATGGAATCTGTCTTGAGCGGCCTCACTTGGGAAATATGATTAGCTTATCTTGACGACGTAATTGTTTTTAGCCAGACCTGGGCTGACCACTTGCAGCGCCTCCGTCGAGTTTTCACCAGAATTCTCCAGGCAGGCCTCAAGCTACAGCCTTCTAAATGTGTCCTGGCCGCTAAGACTGTCTCGTTCCTAGGACATACTATTTCCCAAGCAGGAATTTCCCCGGATCCCGACAAGCTCCGTGCCATAGCGAACATACCACCTCCGCAGGATGTCCACGGCGTCCGCGCCTTCCTGGGACTCACGTCATATTACCGTCGCTTCGTGAAGGGATTCGCGCAGATCGCTAAGCCTCTTCACGACTTGACACGAAAAGGGGAACTTTTCTTCTGGACCGAGGATCGGCGAGCTGCTTTTCAACAGCTAGAAGACAAGCTTGTCTCGGCCCCCATTGTGGCCTTCCCCGACTATGCCCTCCCTTTACGCCTCTACACGGATGTATCCCTTACCGCGATAGGCGCCGTCCTAGCCCAGGTACAGGCCGGCCAGGAACACATCATCGCCTGCGCCAGCCGCATTCTGAACCAAGCCGAAAAAAATTATGCCGCCACCAAGTGAGAATGCCTCGGCATGATCTGGGCCCTCCAATATTTTAGGGCTTATCTTTCCGGGACCCAAGTCACGATAATCACCGACCACCAATCACTCCAGTGGTTGCGCCAATCAGACTCCCATAACGCCCAACTCGTCCAGTGGCGTGACACCCTAGAGGAGTTTCAGTACGAGATTTCATACAGACCCGTAAAGCTCCACACCAATGCAGATGCCCTCTCCTGCCTCCCCATCCACGCGGTACAACCGGACCCCGACCTACTACAACTCTGGCACCACAAGGAACGGCCCCCCTGGATCCCTGCTCACCTATTCCCCAAGCTGTGCCGACAGGGCGACCACCTTCTAACCCTGTCCGGACACATCCTCTTGACCCCGATGTAGCACGTGACACCCTGCGCCACCTACATGCCCACAACGGCATCCACTTGGGCACCAAAAAATTACTACAAGTGTTCAATGATATTTACTGGGCCCCAAATCCCTCCACCCTCGCCAAGGAAATTATCCAAACTTGCCGCGCCTGCGCGCTTGGGAAAGATATCACCCGGACCGCCGGGTTATCTGGCCATATCACCGCCCACAAGCCCTGGCAACTCCTGGCGATCGACGTAGTAGGCCCTCTTCCCCCTAAATCTGGATATAAATACATGGTCACTTTTGTAGACACGTACTCCAAAATTCGTAGTAGCCTGCCCAGCTAAGGAACATCATGCCGTCGCTGTCGCCGATGCCCTGCTCTGACACGTGTTCCCTTACTTTGGCATTCCCCAAGCCATCCATTCTGATAATGCCCCCAAGTTCTCCGGAAAAGTCTGGGAAGAACTAGCCAGGATATTCGGGTACAAGATCTCCCACTCCTCACCGTACTGGCCACAAGAAAACACAGTATGTGAACGTAACCATCGTACCCTTATCAATCAGCTACGCACCAGAATTGAGGTTACAAAAGACAACGATTGGCTGGCACATGTAAAAATTGTCCAATGGGGCATGAATTCGTGCCCCCGAGAAGATGGAGTTTCCCCCCACGAAAGAATCTTTGGCGAAACCCCCCTCCTACTACCCCTACGCCATCACCTGCAACCGCCCGCTTCCGCTCCCACTACAGACCCGCTACACCTGCTAAAAGGGCGGATATACTACCTAAAAAAGAACCTAGACCTTGGACCCGACACAGCCTCCAACCCTTTCAACACGGGTGACACAGTCGTCGTCGCCCAACTTCCCACTCCCCACAAGCTCGCCCCCCGTTTCACGGGGCCCCACACAATCACCAAAGTCCCCAACCCATACCAAGTAGTCGTAGACTATCACGGCACTCCCCGTACCCTCCGCAACCGTCACTTGCGGCCTTTCTGCACGCCCACCTCCCCCGCTCCGGCCCCACACCCCCAGCCCCCTCTGGCTCCTGCACCACCCTCTACAGTCACATATGAGTGCTATGTTTCCTCCTCACCCTCCCACTCTCCCCCCCCTACCATCTCCACCTCCCTGGCCACCACCACCCCCAGCACCTCACCTGACGCCTCCCCCACCACCCCTCCCTCACCCTCACCCCTTCCTTCCATGGCCTCCCCCTCAACGCCCACTCCCACATCTTCCGCCCACGCCACCACACCCTCACCACAACCCACTACCACCCCCTCTTCCCCACCCACCATCTGTACACCCACTTTGCCAACACCGCACCCCACCGTGCCCACAACACGCAAAACAACCCGCCCATCCCAGATGCCCACTTCTCCCCCCACCCCAACCCTCAAGACCACCACCACCCACTCGGGCCGCCTCTCACGCCCGCCTGCCCGATACTCACACACCCCTACACCACCCATCTCTCCACGACTTCACACCATCAAGCTACATCAGGCCCAAATCCCCTCTATACTTGTACTCCCCAGAGACTCAATGCCGCATTACCACAGCACAAAACCCGGCCCTTACCCGCAGTATCCAGCATTCAGCCCCCAACCACACTGACAGCCACACCAAGCAAGATGAGAGTGAAGCGGGCCGTATGGGCACCTACCCTTGGCAGGAACCACAGACTCCGCGGGCCACACCACCTGCTAAACCTCCTCCAGTATACCACTGCCACCTCCACAATCTTCCTCACCTGCAACCCAGCACAAGAAGAGAACCCCTACACTGTCGCCTGGCAAACTGCGCTGCAACACCTCCAGCCCGTCTACACCACCTCCAACACACAAGCGTTCCACCTCCAGCCACGAGGACGTGACTTTTTAACGGGGGAGAGTGGTAAAATGCATGGCTTAAAGAACAGTGCCCCCGAGAAATACCATAGTACACCCGACAACAGGGAAAGCCAAACACAGCTTAGTATGCCCAAGGATGCACCGACACCTCCACATGGACCCCACGGGGTAGCCGCCACCAGTCACAACCACTCCCGGCAACAGCGACATGTGTCAGCCCGGGCCGCGCGCCCCTGTGTCGTGCAGCCACCACGCCGTCGCCACCGTAGGAGAAGGACATTACCTTCGTGGAGTGGAACTGTTGAGTCAGCTAGGGGTGGAGTTGAAAAAGACACTCCAGACGGCGCCCCTCTGGTAGAGACGATCTATGGTCGCTCCCATCCTCATGAGACGATCTATGGTCGCTCCGAAAGTGTTCCGGCAGAGACGATCTATGGTCGCTCCCATCTTCGTGAGACGATCTATGGTCGCTCCGAAAGTGTTCCGGTAGAGACAATCTGTGGTCGCTCCCATCCTCATGAGACGATCTATGGTCACTCCGAAAGGGTTCCAGTAGAGACGATCTATGGTCGCTCCCATCCTCGTGAGACGATTTATGGTAGCTCCAAAAGTGTTCCGGTAGAGACGATCTATGGTCGCTGCCATCCTCGTGAGACGATCCATGGTCGCTCCGAAAATGCTCCGGTAGAGACGATCTATGGTTGCTCCCATCCTCGTGAGACAATCTATGGTCGCTCTAAGTGCTCCGGTAGAGACGATCTATGGTCGCTCCCATCCTCTTCCTCGTGAGACGATCTATGGTCGCTCCGAAAGTACTCCGGTAGAGACGATCTATGGTTGCTCCCATCCTCGTGAGACGATTGATGGTCGCTCCGAAAGTGCTCCGGCAGAGACGATCCATGGTCACTCCCATCCTTGGGAGACGATCTATGGTCGCTCCGAGAGTGTCTTGGTAGAGACGACCTATTGTCGCTCCCTTCCTCATGAGATGAACTATTGTCGCTCTGAGGGTGTGCAGAGAGAGGTGAGTGGAGAGACGTCCCCACACCAGGAGACTAGAGCCCAGACTTCATGTCCCAGAGTGACCCAGACAGGCCTCACAGCCTCCCCTGGTCTCGGTTCCCTACGCCTGGCTCTAGAGCAGACGCACCTGACGGACCCCAGTGGAAGTCATTGCCGCAGCCCTCCCCTGTTGGCACCCCTAGACGCTGGAGACCGCAGCCCACAGTCTCTCTTGGTTCTCCCGAGGACACCCGGACGTGATCCCTCTACGCCCCCACGACGCCGGGACTTATCACAGAGGTTCCTGGAGCTATTCGGCTGCAGTCCCAAGGGCCACACGCCTGAGCGAAGCCCGAAAGCCACGGGAAGCCCAGGACGCGAGAGGACGCCCTTACGAGTTATCCCGTGCCCTCTCGGCGCGCCTTGCATTGGCGGTGCCCCTAGCCCGGCAGGATCGCCGATGACATGTTCCTGCCTATCCCCCTGATGAATACGTGTGATATGGTAGCACGAGTGATTTAGGTTGTGATTTCCCCTAATGTAAGTATTGTGGAGTGATTTCATATAGTGAATATCGGGGTAAATAAGATCACAGTGAGAAGTTAAAGGACGAGAGTGTGGAACAAGATCTGATTGACTATACTTATGAGTGACATCCCTGTTATACAATTAATAAGCCTGTGCCGCCTGGAGATTCCCCTATAAAGATATACCCCCATTACTGTGAAGGAATATTGTGAAAGGAAGTATTAATGGTATTCTCTCCCTCCCCCACGCTACCCATAAATCTTGTTTATCACCCTCCCTCACTCCAATATCCCGAGTAAGTGTGAACCAAGAATAAAATCAATTACCAAAGTCCCTTGGCTAGTGGAAACCATATAAACTTCACGGCTAATATCTGCCCGGCTAATATCTCCCGCTCTCCAGTATTACCATAACTTTCCCCTAGCCATCACAAGTCACTCCCCGCACCTCCCCTATCCCCTCCTCGTGAGACTCAACCCCCCACCCCCGCGCCTCCCGTGCGTGCCTATATTTACTGCACTCTTGATACCCTAGGATTGATTGTGTTGTCATTACGATCAGAGAAGCAAGTATCCTGCGAGATACACATATCCTAGACAAGGTTTTATATTGCTATGTATTGTGCTGTAATATCTGCTGATTTGTCCTGTGTGTGATTGTGGTAATATACGTGTAAAGGTTGTTGCCTAGAGTTTTTGTGTCCTGCCTCTCTTTATTGCACTAAGCTCCGGTCTCGAAAGAGGACCCCGCTCCACGTTAGGTGAAATAGGAACGAGAAGTCGAGCCTAATTTCACCTAGCATTACAGGCAACATATGCACCTGGTACAGTATCCATGTGTAGCAGAGGTGTGGCATTGGGTACACTTGACAACCTTGACATAATGACATGTTTGTTGGTGGAACTGACAGCAATGAACCCAGGTGTTAAATATTAGTGGAAATGACCAGGTAACCGCGATGCATGAACTTGAGAAATTGTACTTAAACCTCCACTTTACACTGACGTTGACCCAGGTGCGTGTGTGGCCAACTGCAACACCACTTCACTCACCAATCCAGTCAAGTTGAGAGACTGAGATACTGAGTTGGGATCCGAGAAGTGTGGTGTTGTCAGCCATGAGGTAGGAGGCGAAGGTGTTGGGCCAGGTTAGGGCCATGCCATAGGTTAGGTTGCCAACACTCACCCAAATAATTATCAGCACCTGTAGACAATAAAGAAGAATGTAATAGCAGTAGTAGTGGTAGCTGTAGTAGCAGTAGTAGTAGTGGTAGTAGTAATAACACATATACACCTATAAACATAAACACCTGTACACATTAACACCTGTAAACATTTACACCTGTAAATATTAACACCTGTAAACCTAAACACCTGGACACCTTGACACCCGAAAATATAAACACCTGTAAAAATAAACATCTGTAAACATAAACACCTGTAGAAATAAACACCTATAGAAATAAACACCTATTAACATAAGCACCTGTAAACAAACATTTGTTACTACCTGCAATCATTAACGCCTGTAAACATTAACACCTGTATTAACACCTGTACACATTAACACCAGTAAACACAAACGCCAATAAACATAAGCACGTGTAAGTAAGCACTTGTAAACACCTGTAAACACAAACATATATAAACAAAAAAAAAATAACAAACACCTGTAAACAGAACACCTTCAAAATAAATACTTGTAAAATAAACATCTGTAATATAAACACCTGTAAACATTGACATGTTTAAGCATTAACACTTGTAAGCAAACACCTGTAAACATAAACACCTGTAAACATAAACACCTGTAAGCAAACACCAGTAAACATAAACACCTGTAAACATTAACAGCTGTAAACATAAACACCTGTAAGTAAACACCTGTAAACATTAATACCTGTAAGTAAACCTGTAAACATTAACACTTGTAAACGTAAACACCTGTAAGCAAACACCTGTAAACATAAATACCTGTAAACAGACATCTGTAAATACCTGTAACCATAGTCACCTGTAAACACAAACACCTGTAACCATAAATACCTGTAAACATTAGCACCTGTAAATATAAAGAGCACACCAAAGGCACATGCCAAGGGCCTACATTCCCAGTGGTCAAGTAAGCTCCCTAGCACCTCTTCCTTGGCAATTTATTTTTGGATGTGGGTGCTTAATATCCTGTTGTACATAATTTATGCAGAGTATGGTGATACTGGAAGTATTTGTGTAACAGAACGGTAAGGCATAATAAACAAAATAAATCACTCAGGAAATGGTGTTAAGGAGCTTACTTAAGTGGCGAGAATCCTGGCCCTGGAGTTACAGGCCTATATTCTAGCCGGTTAACCCATCCCGTCAGACACATGCTCCCGAGAACCCTTCCCACAACCAGGCATTCCCGAGAGAAATCATGAAAATCGGTTATTTTTAAACCTTCATGTCTCAGTTAATACTTAGCCAAATATAAAAAACAAGGTGTCATACTACTCGCCAATCCTTCGACTTCAAGCTAATTGCATTAGATGGTCCGTGAAGTGCTTGTAGGGAGAGTGAGTGAGTTTTGCCGGTGTCCGTATGCATGGCAGAGATTCGGTGACACAATTAAAGCTTACACAAGCCCTCCACAATAATAACACTTCGATAACACTTCCAGAAGACCAAAATCCACCACAAACACTATTTACGTGAAAAAAAAAAAAAATCCATAACTGGTCATGCTTGGTGCTGGGAGGCCTGTACTCATTATAATGACCTTGAGGCACGCTGCCTGCTAGCCTCACCACCATCCCACTTTACAGACAGACACTCTCGTGCTCTCTTTCATCCACCCACCCACCCACTCACACACACACACACACACACACACACACACACACACGGAGATGTATGTTTGGTTTGCATTGTTGCTTGATTCTGGCACTGCTATGCGACTAGAAATCTGTGTATTACAACTACTACAAATAGTATTATTATTACTACTACTACTACTACAACTACCACTACTACTAATACAACTACTACTACCACTACAACTACCACTACCACAACTACTACTATTACTACAACTACCAGAACTACAACTACTACTATTACTACCACACCTGCTACACATACTACCACTACTACTTCCACTACAAGTACTACTGCGAAAAACCTAAAAAAAAAAAAAAACAATGAATAAAGTAGTATTTCCGTACTGTCCATAATCGGAAATACTTGCCACTATGACTTTCCTGTGATTTGTACTTTTTCATCATAACATATATGTATAAACAAATATTTTCAATATAAAATAAGGCAACGACTTTATCATGAAACAAACTTTCTGCCTCCATTATTCACATAAATATACACAGAGCTGTAAAATCATTTTTCCTCCTCCTCCTCATCATCATCCTGATCTCCTTTCCCATCCTAGGACAGGGTGAGGAGTAGCAACGTCCAGACAGCCCAGATTTGCCCAATCCAATGGGCCACGCTTCCATTCACTCATCATTCAAGTCCCCGGAATCCTGGCTCTATCAGATACGCCAAAAACAGTCACCACGTTCTGTAGCTTCATATAGCGTATCTGACAGAGTCAATCTAGATGCTGCCATGTTAAAAAGATGTGCAAAAAAGCCCTGATCATGCACTTCTCACAAAATTCATCAAGCCAGCTCGATCTCCTATCAGTTCCCTAGCCTCATCGACTTCCAAACCTCTCTTCTTCACACATTCATCCACCATAGCTCTCCACCTTCTCCTTGGTCTACCTCGCCTCCTCCCCCTTTTGAATTCGCTAAGATATACCTTTTTCACCACTCTATGGTTATCCATTCTCTCCGCATGACCATACCATCTTGGTACACTGCCTTCAATTCTGGTGTCCACCAACTTCCTTACTCCACATCTTTCACGAATCATATTATTTCGTATCCTATCCACCCTCTGTACTCCAAATACGTTCCTCAGCAGTCCCATCTCCACTGCTCTTACTCTTGACTTTTCATTTTCATGCCACACCATAGTCTCACATCCATATGTTAAAGTTGGCCATAACACTCCTTCATGTAAGGCTCATGCAGCTCCAACACTCAAGCCTCTGTTTCTTATCAAGGCCTTCATTGCACCAGCTACTTTTCTTCCTTGTGTCACTCTGCTTTCAACTTCTTTTGCACATTTTCCTCTCTTTTCTATCACTGTACCCAGGTATTTGAACTCTCTCACCAATTCCAGTCTCTCTCCATTCACTGTTACATTGCACTGGGAGTCATCTTCTCTCTCAATAACCATCATTTTACTCTTTTCTACATTTACTCTCAAGGAACGACGCTTACAGGCATCAGCAAAACTCTGCACTAGCCTACCAAGTTCCTGTCCGGTACTTGCAAGCAGTACTGCATCATCAGCATACAACAAATTTGAGATATTCCATCCATCACCATTCATTACCAATGCCATCCCTCCCTCGTTTACTCGCGTTTTTACTTCTCTCATCACCTCATCCATATATATATTGAACAACCATGGGGACATCACACAACCTTGTCGCACGCCCACACTGATTGTGAACCATTCACTTAGATGCCCATTAACCTTTACACATGCTTCACTACCATCATAAAAACTCCTGACGGCACCCAGCAGCTTACCCTCTACACCGTATATGCGCAAAACATTCCACAGTCTTTCTCTGTCCACTTTGTCATATGCTTTTTCCAGATCCATGAATGCCATAAACACCTTATGGTCCTTCTCACAAGCCTTCTCTACTATCTGTCTCACTGCAAATATTTGGTCCACACATCCTCTGCCACTCCTAAAGCCACCCTGTTCATCACTCACTAGGACTTCTGATATCTTTCTTACTTTCTCTATAATATTTCTTCCATATACCTTCCCCACCACACTCAGTAAGCTTATGCCACAATAATTCTTGCACTCAT
>NC_136965.1:15784500-15804638 GCF_032717465.1 Coenobita brevimanus | reverse complement strand
AACTACCACTGCTACAACTACCACTACTACAACTACCACTACTACAATTACCACTACTACAACTGCTAATATCTATTATCTACTGTATATACCTAGGCTGCTTCCCCCAAGGAAAGGAAGGTAGCCAAGACAGGACGACACACTCCCAATTTACTCATCCTCTCAAACACATTCATTCACATCTTAGCCCCAAAGGGGAGAAGGGAGAGATCCTCACTGCACCACACCACACAAGGGTCAACTTCTACTACTACAACAACAACTACTACTACTACATAAAACCTAAAAAAAACAAAAAAAGTGTTGTCAACAAAATAGTTTATACTCGTAGTCCATAATAGAAAATATTGTATTTTCCACTATGACAATTTTTTTTTCCCGTGATTTAAACTTTTTCATCATAAATGTACACATCTATCTATCTATATACCTAGGCGGCTTCCCCCAAGAAGAGGGAGGTAGCCGAGACAGGACGACACACTCCCCATTTACTCATCCATTCAAACACATTCATTCGCATCTTAGCCCCAAGGGGAGAACGGACAGATCCTCACCGCACCACACCTCACAAGGGTCAACTGCGCAATGCAATCAGTGACATCCGCAGCAGGGCCCGACAGCAGAGCTGGTTTACCTCTGCCACATCATAACAGACCCATCCCCTTACCCGCACCTGACCTGACTAGCTGATCAGACCAAATGCGGGAGAATATCCCCTCAGGGCTGCGTCATCACTTATTCATTCACAATTTCTCTCCATTTATTTCTGTCACGCACAGCCACTCTTCCTTGCTCAACAGACATCCCTCTCGCATCCAGTGCTCTCTGCACACTGTCCATCCATCTTATTCGTGGTCTTCCTCTCAGCCTTACACCTCTCACATCAGATCTAGTTATCTTTTTCACCAATCGCTCATTATCCATTCTCTCCATATGCCCAAACCATCGCAACACCCTCTGCTCAACTCTACCAGCCATCTCCCGAACAACTCCAGTTCTCCTTCGCACTTCATCATTTCGCACTCGATCCATACGCGTCACTCCACACATACTCCTCAGACACCTCATCTCCATTATATTCAAACTTTTCCTCTAAGCTACACCCATATTCCATGTTTCAGCCCCATATAATGCAGTCGGTACCACAACACCCTCATAAAACCTTCTCTTTACATCCATTCTAAGCGAACAACATTTAAACACTTTTTTCATTCCTCCCAGCACCTTTCCTACTTCATTTATTCTAAACTTCACTTCTGCATCTATTCTTCCATCCACAGCAACATGTGACCCTAGATATTTGAAACACTCTACCTCCTCAAGCAACTCGCCATTCAAAGCTATATTCATCCCCCTACCATCTAACAACCTCGTACACTTCGTCACTTTACTCTTATTCTCATTTACTTTCAATTTCCTCCCTTCACACACCCTTCCAAACTCCTCTACCAACTGTACATATACGAAAATTTTTAATAAAAAATTAGGCATTGATTTCATCATGAAAAACTTTCTGGTTCCATTATTCATGTAAATAGACAGAGCAGTAGTGTGAGGCACCACATTTCACCTCCTCCCATCTCCCTCCCTCCTCCCTTTCTCCACCCCACTGCATTTTCCACTATAAAGTCTTCATTCCTGTGATTTGTACTTTTTCATCATAACAATCATACACAAACGGAAACTTTCAATAAAAAATGAGGCACTGATTTCATCATGAAATAAACTTTGTGCTTCCATTTTTTATGTAAATAGAGACGGGTGGCACAAGGCTCAACGCACCTCGCTTCCTCCTCCCTTCTCCCTCCCTCCTCCACCTCCTTTCTCCACTCCCTACCTCCTCTTCCATCTCCTTATTCTTGCCAATACCCCCCTCTGCAGGATCACCAATACCCTCTGAACAATTACCATAATCAGAAATAGCAGATGAACGTACAGGGGGAAATGATGGGTGCACAGTGGAGTCATGTCCTCTACCCTCCTCACACGATTCATTAATATCGAGACTCACTTTGGCGGTCACTTTCCTGAGAGGAAGAGTCACTTTCTCCACTCACAATTGGCAATAATGTCACCTCAAGTTCTCTCCCTATCGCCCTATCACTAGGGCCTTTTCTTTTCTGGCCATTGGACTTCATTGGTGTTGAAGTCGGCTGCTGTGGGGGCTCAGCCAAGGATCCAGACACAGAGAAAATTTTTTGCATAGGTCTACCCATCATGGAGGTAAGCAGGTGACTGAAGCATGACTCAGATGTGTGCAGGAGGGTTACCAGTGGCTGCGTGTGGTGGAAATAACCCACGAAATATTCAAACAATGCTGCAAAACACTAGATCATGTATACATGTCACCCAGACAGCCCCGGAGGACATATAAACATGACACCCAAATGGGATGGGTTAAGGAAGCTCATCAACACCTTTTTCTTAGCAATTTATATTGGTTATTACACCCTACTCCAGTCTTACGTATTACATGAATCCTTCCAATATCACAATACTCTGCACAAATGACGTACAACAAGATATTAAACAGCCATGTCCAAAAACAAATTGCTAAGGAAGTGGTGTTAGGGAGTTTCCTTACCCGACAATAATACGGGCCAAAGAGGCTTGGTCTCGTATTCTTGTTGGGTAAGAAGCTTCCTTTCCTTAATGTCTTATCTTCCAAACTCCCATCAATATCCACAATTTCATTTTAGCTTCTTGTTATCTCTTTAACCCTCTCGCGCATGATACGTTTCAGTAAGTTTTCCGGTGCACAACTTTATCTGCGAAGCCGCCTGGCCCGTCTGCCCATGGCAGCAAATAACACGTATTCTCTCCTTACTTTCGCCACCCAAACATCAATATACTGCCATGAAACCTATGTCATCTTATTCGTCGATGTTTGTTCTACCTGATAAGTACCACAAAAAAACAGGAAAACCCGAATAAAACAACATTAGGCGGCCGTGAATAAACATTTTGCACGTCACGTTCACTTCCCAACATCACAATTCGAATGTTTTCCATCATACAGGAAAATGTTATTAGAAGTTTTTATAGAGAATTTCATCAGCTTTCTAAAGAGACAAATTCGGTTGTGATACGATTTGGAGTTTTTGAGAAAATAGCCCAAAATTGAACGCCATTTTTTGAAAAAAATCAAGGAGCTCAGACTCTGAAATTTTCTCACACATGTTATGTTTTTATTCCATAATATTATGCAGAATTTCACCAGCTTTCTAATGACCTAAAACTTATTTCGATACGCCTCATAGTTTTCGAGTAAATCGCCAAAAACGACTGGGAACTCACGTCCATACGTCACTTCCGTGATGTGCGCATAGCATATGCAATATTCCCGCCTACGTGACAACGAATTCTTATCATAGATAATATATTGTTATGTCTTGTACATATGTAGAATTTACTGCTCTTTATCATGGTTCATACAGGAAATCAATACGTCCAATAGTTTTCGAGTAATTGGTCAACAAAGTGAGATTACTCTGAGCACTTACGAGTGTACCGCTAGCAAGGAAAAAAAACAAGGGTGTTCCCCCGACTTTTCCAACATAAAAGGCTCCCAAAGGCTTATATTCTGCAAATGAACATACGTAGAGTTTACTGCTCTTTATCATGGTTCTTACAGGAAGTTGATACGCCCAATAGTTTTTGAGTAATTGGCAGACAAAGTGAGATTACTCCTCTGAGTGCTTCCGAGTATACTGCTAGTGAGGAAAAAAAACCAAGGCTGTTCCCCAAACTTTTCCAACAGAAAATGCTCCCAAAGGCTAATATTTTGCAAATGAACATACGTAGAATTTACTGCTCTTTATCATGGTTCTTACAGGAAGTTGATACGCCCAATAGTTTTCGACTAATTGGCCGACAAAGTGAAATTACTCCTCCGAATGCTTCCGAGCTTACCGCTAGAGAGGAAAAAATATATATATTTTTTTCCCCCTGTGCCTAAAGATTATGCTCCTCTTTTTTTTTTTTTTTTTTTGTACAGACTGTAAAATCTTCCAAGGTTGTTTTTTCATGGTTGTAACCTACTACACATGAACACTACTTTTTCCAAGTTACTGCTAATGAAGCTTTACTTTCTGTCATATGTGTAATATGTAGGAGAAGATGGCTATTTGCCTGAAAATTATAGGGGTAATGATAATAGGTCAATATACATATCAACAAAATTTGGAGAACTCACTTCCTCCAGGGGTGTTGCTTGAGTTGTAGGACCTTGTGGGATTGGAAGATGAGGAGGTATGTAGTGTGCGTGTGTTCTTGCCTACCTAATTGTTCTTACCTAATTGTATCTTTACAGGAATGAGTCAAGCTCGCACTGTCCCGTGTCTTAAACCATATTTATCGTACATATCCTTAAATTTGTGAATTGTTTTGGCACACACTATTTCATTCGGTAGTGCATTCCATTGATGAATTGCTCTTTTTGGGAAACTGAATTTCCTTACGTCTTTATCACCTCTCTTCTTATGCAGTTTTTTGCAGTGTCCTCTTGCTGATGCTTCTCTATATGTTAAGTAATCATTTATGTCTATTTTCTCCTTTCCTGATATGCACTTATATAGCATTATCATGTCACCTCTTTTCCTTCTCTCCTGTAGTGTTGGTAGATTCAGTTTATTTAGTCTTTCTTCGTAGCTTAGGTCCCTTAAGCTTGGTATCCATCTTGTAGCGGCCCTTTGAACTTTTTCTATCTTGCCTATGTGTTTTTTGAGATGAGGACTCCAGACTACTGATGCATATTCCAGGGTTGGTCTAATGAATGATGTTATTATCCTTCTTAGCATGTCTTCATTTATGTATGTGAATGCCATTCTAATATTTGCAAGCAGTGTATACATGTTCTGCACCTTCTCGCTGATGTGGTCAGCCGGAGATAGTTTGTTATTGATAATCACGCCTAGGTCCTTCTCTCTGATGTGTGTAGGGTTTTATTTCCTAACTTATAATCCCAATCAGGTCTTTTTCCACTTTTACCAAACTTGATTACATGACACTTGTCCACACTGAATTCCATTTGCCATGTATTATTCCATTCATGATGTTTATTTAATTTTTCTTGTAGCTCTTTACAAGAGTCTGTGTTAGTAATTCTCCTTTGTATTTTTACATCATCTACAAACATATTTAGATAGCTCTCATTTCCAGTGTTACTGTTTATATCATTTATATACACTAAAAACATGATTGGTGCCAGCACTGAACCCTGGGGTACTCCACTAGTCATTTCTTTCCATGATGAGTAGTTTCCTCTTAGTACTGTTCTCATTTCTCTTTTTATGAGAAAGTCTTGCATCGAACAAAACAGTTTGCCTCGAATTCCTCCTTGATGGTACAGTTTCCATAAAAGTCTTTGGTCTGGTGCTGTGTCAAAAGCTTTCTTGAAATCTAAATAGATACTGTCCACCCATCCTTCTCTTTCCTGTATTGTGTTTGTTACTCTGTCATAGTAGCTCAACAGATTAGTAACACATGATTTTCCTTTTCTGAAACCAAACTGTCTTTCTGTTATCATACTGTGTTCTTCTAGATGATTTACCCAAGCTTTTCTTATAAGCTTTTCTAATACCTTGCTTACAACACTGGTCAATGATACTGGTCGGTAGTTGAGTGGATTTTGTCTATTCCCTTTCTCGAATAAGGGGACAATATTTGCTTTCTTCCAAATATCAGGTAGTTTACCTTGACTCAAGGATTTCTTGAAAATTAAAAATAATGGTTTACTTAACTCCTTTCCACAGTTTCGTAGTACCCAACATGAAATTTCATCAGGACCACTTGCTTTTCCTCTGTCTAATTTACTTAACTCCTCCTGTATTACTTTTTCTGCTATTTGTATATCTGGTAGTATGTGTGGACATGCATGTTCCACATAGTCCCTTTCAATTTTTTTTTCTTTTGTAAAAACTAATTGGAAATTCTTATTTAGTGCTTCACAAATATCTTTCTCTTGCGTATAAGTGATTCCCTCGTCCGTAATGGATTGTATTATATCTTTTACTTTGGTTTTGCTTCTGATGTAGCTGTAAAACCGCTTTGGTTGATCGCTACTTTTATTTATTATATCCTCCTCAAACTGTTTTTGGGCTTCCCTCCTTATTCTTGTATAATCGTTTCTTGCCTGTTTGTAATTATTATATTCCCTTTCACTATTGTGTTTTCTATATCTATTCCACAACAAATCTCTTCTTTCTTTTGATTTTTTACATTCTGTATTGAACCATTTCTGTATTTTCTTATCTGCTTCTTTGTGCTGTGGGATGTACTTCTGGACTCCTATTTCATAAAACTCACAGAATTTTTTATATACAGCATTTAAATCTTGTCCTCTAAGCTCATTTTCCCAATCAACTTCTAAGAAATACTTCTTTAGGTCTTGATAATTTCCCTTTTTATAGTTTAGGCTCTTTTTGTAACTTTCATTGCTGTTTAATATGTCATATGCTATCCTGAAGTTGTAATTTAGTACTGCATGATCGCTTTTGCCGAGTGGAGGGTGATATATTAAACTGTCAGTATCATTTTCTTGCCTAGTAAATATTAGATCTAGCACTGAAGGTACATCGAGTCCTATTTTTCTGTGTGTGTGTGTGTGTGTGTGTGTTGTCTTCACCTGTGAGATAAAGTTACGTCGTTTGTTTGTGTGTGTGTGTGTGTGTGTGTGTGTGTGTGTATCTTCACCTGTGAGATAAAGTTACATCATTTGTTTGTGTGTGTGTGTGTGTGTGTGTGTGTGTGTGTGTGTGCGCATGCATGTGTGTGTGTGTGTGTGTGTGTGTGCATGTGTGTGTGTGTGTGTGTGTGTGTGTGTGTGTGTGCTTGTGCGTGCTTGTGTGTGTGTGTGTGTGTGTGTGTGTGTGTGTGTGCGCATGTGCATGCATGTGTGTGTGTGTGTGTGTGTGTGTGTGTGTGTGTACACTGCACTAGGGAGTACTTCACTCAGCATGGAACCGTTCAAAGCAATCACCCACGCACAGTGCCACATCACAAACAGGACACATGACTTGTGTCCATTCTCATCTTCGCCAGGGAACACAGGGTGCACAGCAGCCTCCTCCGGTTGGGGATCCTCTCCCGTCGGTGGCCCAGCGTTGTATCCAGCCGCACTCTGTCATCGATGAAACGACGACGCTTGGCTGGCTGTCCTCCTGGAGTTCCCCGGTCCTGTTGTCCTGGAGGTGCAGCTGCAGGCCTGGACATGGCATTGGCAGCATGTTCTCCTGACGGACCAGGAACCTGTGAAGGTTCTCTCAGCACCAGTGCTGGTCCTGCAGGTGATGGTGGTGCTGACTCCTGTCTTGGCCCTCCTCCTGGAGATGGTGGTGTTGGTGCAGGAGCCGGTGGTGATGGCACCTGTGCTGGTGCTGCAGCAGGTGCCACAGGTGCTGGATGTCCTGTTGGCCGTCGGGTTGGAAAGTCAGGGGCATGGTGGATGACGTGCCCTGATGTGGGCCACTCTGCTTCATTGAAGTAGAGGAGCTTGTCCACTATCTCCACGAATTCAAGCAGACTGACTGACCCGCGTGAGCACTTCTTGTACAGGGCGAATGCGTTGAAAATGGCCATGTGAATGAAGTAGAAGGTGATCTTCTTGGTCCATTTCACGGTCCACCGCTGGATGGGGTAGCATTGGACCATCTGGTCAAAATGGTCCACCCCACCCATGTGTCGATAATAGTCATCCACCACGACGGGCTTGTCCACTGTCTTCTGGACATAGGTTGTCCTCCTGCCAGGAGCCCTGGTCTTCCTTTGAACCTGCTTTTGGATGGTGGCTGTGCTGTGGAAGGTGACCATGTTGACAATGCACTTGTCCCTCCACAGCAACACCATCATGTTGTCCTTGAGCATCGCTGTCATGCCCCTCACTGGCAGGTTCATGGTCCTGGCGATGTCCTGCAGCTGCTTTGGTGCTTCTCTTGCCAGGTGTAGGGTCCCACACACTTAGGTTCCTGCACTGAAGAGGCGTTCACACAGGGATACAGAGTTATAATAGTTGTCCATGTAAACTCTGTATCCCTGATCCTTCAGCAGTTCTACGAGGCTCTACACGGTGGTTTCCATCGCCCTCTTCTGCCCCGTATACACCTCGAAATTCCAGATGTAACCTGAGGAAGCCTCAGTCAGGATATGCAGCTTGATGGAATACTTTGAGGGCTTCATCGGGTTGTACACGCAGAAACTTAGGCGCCCCTTCCACGGCAGTAAGCCCTCGTCCAGGCTGTGGTGCTCCTCGGGTAAGTAGGTGTTCTGGAACCGCTGAAGGAGGTACTCCATCACCGTGCGAACCCTGATGAGCCGGTCTTCATTGTCCTGGGGTATTGCAAGCGAATTGAACGCATGGAAGTGTTTCAGGATCGCCCTGAAACGCCTTCCATTCATCAATTGCGTAAAGAGGGGGTAGTTGTGGAGGCGGGATCTCATCCAGTAGTCCCGGATGCTCGGGAGATTCATAACCCCATGAAAAAGTAAAGCCCCAGGAACTTGGCCATCTCCTCTTCATTGCAGATGAACCATGTGTCCAATGCAGTCCCCAGGAATGATGTGTAGCTGTTGGTCTCGTGGGTGAAATACGTCAACAACTCCCTCATGAAGAACAGCTGGAAGAACTGGAGAGGAGTTGTTGGCAGATCCATCTTCATTCCTGGGGATCCTGTGAAGGGCCCATTAGCTGATGTGAAAGGGCCACTGCTCCATCCTTGATCCATTGCGGCAACACCTCCCGCAGTGGTTGCAGTGGGTCAGCGTACCGACACCCTTGTTCCTCTTCGGACACCCCTTGGCCACCCCCCATAGCCGGGCCATGGACCATGCCGGCCTCGTCGAGGTGGTGGAGGTTCTGACGATGAGGAGGATGAGACTGTCTCCTGCTGCTGGAAAACGTCGGGGGGGATCATCTCTGTAGGAGACAGTGCCCTTGTCGACTGGGCAGGGGACGATGATACAGTCGCCTCCTGCACCAGTTGCGCCGCAGACAGTGTGCGCCGTGCAGGTGCCAGTGTCGTGTAACTTGGCCCAGCTTCCAGTGACATAGGCTCAGCCAAGGGGGAACTAGAGGGTTGAGAGGGAGAGACCATGATGGCTGTAGGAGCGAGAGGTCCAAGCAAAGGCGATGTCTGTCGTCCAAGTGAAGACGATGATTGGGTCGATAGTCCTGACACTGGTGGTGATGGTGTCTGCTCCCGTCGTTCTTGTAGCACGGGCAATGCCGGCCGAGGGGAATCCTCCTGGACCTCGTCCCATTCCTCCTCACTTGGGAGATCGCTCAGCTCGTCCTCTACTTCGCTCTTGGTCTCCTCCTCAAACAGAACCTTTTGCCACTGGTCAGAAGACAGACCTTTCTTCTCCATCCTGGCAATCACTGATACAGAAAGTCAAGTCTGAGCTTTTTAGAATCTCTGCTGAAAAGGAAGAGATATTATTCAATGTCACGCAACACCTTCCATTGAGAGTAGCACTACACACGTCATGTTATATCTTTCTGTACAGGAAATCGAACAGTTCACATAAAGGATAACTTTTCAGTGTTTTTTCACGGTCTTATAACTGTTCAGTGGCATACGTGGGTGTGTGCCATATTATATATATATATATATATATATATATATATATATATATATATAGTTATGGAACAGAGAGAGATAATGAACACTTCAAGTGAGAATACTAAAATCACTACTGTCCCGCAAAGTTCCAGGTTCAAAACAAAAGAGTTAGGTAAAATTACAAGTTAAAGTTTAATGCTCAAACTAACAACTAAACATTCAGGACTCATAAGGATAATGTAATGGCAAAAAACAGGTTAAATATATGGTTAACTGCAATAGCCTCTATTAACACAAAATTAGCAAGAGTAAATTTATCTAAGTCAGCCCTGATAAAATGAGAAAACCGGATAATCCTCAGTTAATGCAAGATATATTATTACAGATACAAATATTATTAATAATGGCTGACATCAAAAACTCCACATGAATCACAAAAACCTCACCAGGCCTACGAATTAACACCTTATGCTATACAGTACAAGAAAAAAATGTAATAACACTTATACTCAAATTACACAGCAGCTAGATGGTTGGAGACTTCTGAGCACTCACAAAAATAATAACAACTGTACAGGGGAGGAGAGAGATGTGTACAAAATGAGGAGTAGATCTAAGTGGCAATTAATGCAGAGACTGAGCTCATTATATTGGGTCCGGCAGAGCTTGATACAACTTGTAAGAAGGACGCACAATGAAGCCATAGGGGACAAAGAGTTGACACTCCTGCTCTGAACAAAAGAAAGAACGACTTACTCTACTATAAGGGAGGAGAAAGGGGGAGTGAGGTAGAACACAGGAGCTTGGTCACTATGGAAGCCACGAGGCGAATCGTGATCAAACATGCACCATACTGTACGTTAGAATTATACAAAGGATGATGAAATCATAGGCTATGTAACAATATATATATATATATATATATATATATATATATATATATATATATATATATATATAGACACATTTTCCCCTCCTTCCCCAAACTTTCCCCCAACACATGTTACAATATTTCCCATGAACACTCGTGGCACATTTCACAAACATTTTAGATAAGAATCATAAATTTCAACAATTGTTTTTGAAAGGTACACTACCTGTCCACTGACGTCCGTGGTTGCCCAGTGTTGCAAGGTACAGTACCTGTTCAGTGACGTCCCTCGTTCCTTGTCATCATTACCTTTCACAGCAGACCTGCCGCTAAAGTACCACTCACCTACACTACGCACCTAAACGAACACTCGCAGCACAGTTCACATATATTTTACATAAAGTATAATTTATCAATAAATATCTGACCAGGGTACAGTACCTGTTCAATTACGTCCCTCGTTCCTTGCCATCATTACCTTTCACAGCACACCTGCCACTAAGGTACTGCTCACCTAAGCTACGCACCATAATTTATGCCGTCATGAGGATACATGGCACATTTCACTTACACTTGACACAATATCATACACAAATACATGACTACCACAATGATTCCACCCTAACCTCCGCAATTACTCCTTTCCTTGCTACGGTTCAACATGACTGTGATGCAGCATCCTTCGCCGGGAGAGTACGAAGCAACTCTATTGTATTGGCACACACCACACTCCTTCACGAACTCCCACAGCATGTTAGAAGTATATTTCACACAATTCCATACGCATTTTCACTATCAAAATCACAATAATTCCATCCTTAAACACCTCTAATTCTCCCTTCCCTACTATAAAAACTGTACGTGATGCCTGCCCCATTCCACACTATAGTTCATGGCGTCCACAATGCTAACTAGTTCCATAATTTCACTAAGCCAGCCACAATATCTTTCACACTAAAAACAGTTTAGGCACTGGCTTCATTATATACATATTTGTATTCACGCCATAGGGCCTTGAGGAGGGCGAGAGGCGAAACCCCACAACAGTGAACACTCATATCGGCAGTGAGCCTAACGCTTGATAACAGACACAATTCCTTTTCGTGACATATATCTATGTTCCATCGACAATATCACATACAGCTATGCTCACAAATATTGCATTATCACACTGAGTCCATTGGGGCTTCGGCTTGGGCAAGAGGAGGAGAATTAGTAGAAATATAAAGGGACAGTACAAGTCACACAACCTCACTGCCTGGCTGCTTGGAAGAGACTGAGGTTTCTCGGTACATGCTGGGCCCCGTGAGGCAGCTCAGTGTTGCCAATGCCTTACCATTGGAAAGTGCTACAATTGCTACGACACGCCAAAATTTGACATAAATCTGCCAGAAACTTAATTTTTGGCGAATTTTTTGGTGCTCATAAACGCGATTCGCATGACTGAACAAATTTAGAGCAATCCACATGACACACGAATCACGTGACTGACACTGAAAGGGTTAATATCAACATAGATTGCATGAATAACATATAGTAACGCAGCAGAATCAGAAACAAATTGGTATGGATAAGGTGTTAGTGTCCTAACCATACCAGGATACCGCACTTAGGCTCCTATTCTCTTCAGTTAAGGTAGCTCCCTTACACCTCTTCTTTACCGATTTATTTTTGGATATGGCTAATTAACCCCTAAAGTCCTAAAACCCCCATGGGGTTTTGTGTTACTTTGACACCTTGGCCTAAAATGCCCAGTTGAGCAATTGCAATAAAAAATTGCGTTCAAATTTTCCTGCATCTTACTTGATGTAACCTGCTCCAAGACCATCCCAGCTATGACTTGAGAGGGAAGGAGGACTCCAGCCCACCAACAGAGTGGGGGGTGAGCCCCCTCCACTTCCCAGTCGCTCCCTCTGCCAACCCCCTCAGTCGATGCCTCATGTGACGTATCCCACTCTTTGTACCCTTCGTACTGCCACTAGAGCATAGAGGAGAGGTTTGGCTCCTGCCTCCACATCCACTCACCTGACCCCCCTGGCTTGGCTGCCAAGAGATTTAACCCTCACCACTTCTTCCTACTCGAATGTGCAGATAAAGATTATATTTCCAAGCTCTGCACTCCCTCCCTTTGGAAGTTCTCCACCCTCCCTCCATCTTCCTCCTTTCCTCCACTGTACATATTACTCCCCTATACCCTCGCGTGACACATGGAATGAGGATTCATTTTCCAACTTTACTACACTTTATAAACCAAAATAAGACATTGTTTTTATTGTAACAATACCTAGTGCATGTATAGTAATATGTGTGTATGTTATTAGCCCAATGTAATGTATATTATTGGAAATTTACTATGCATTACTGTATTTTTCTGTGGGTGACATCTCTATGCCACTGCTTTTTACGCCTTTAGCATTGTAATAATTTGTATTTCTACAGTAAATGAAAGATTTTTGCACATATAAACCCGTGTTTTACCTTTATGTTACAGATATATAGTCATATTACATTTTCCATAACAAGTGAGTCACCGTAATGAGGCCACTTTCTGCGAGGTACCACCTCTCAGCAGGCTGGGAAGGATAACTATTATTTTCTTTGCAGTGCTGCTGTGCGAGAACTACTTGACCAATCTGGACGAGACTTATATCTTCGGGTGTGTAAATTCTTGCTCTTGCAATATCTCTTGCTCAGTACTTGAAAAAAATACCCTTTTTTTTTTTTGCGGTTCAGGGGGAGGTGGGTTGAGTGAATTACGGACTTTAGTGGTTAATCCTGTTGTGTACTTTATGCAGAGTATCATGATGTTGGAAGGGTTTATGTAATACAGAAAAGAATAGTAAGGTGTAATACAAAATTAATTGCTAAAGAATAGGTGTTAGTAGGTTTCCTAACAGCAAGGGAATACAACCTTTGGTATATCCCTCTGCCTATACTTGATTCTTCTTAATAAAGTGAATTAGGAAGGGAAATGGACGGACGTGTTCTAAACGTGAAATAGTCCCAGAGGATGAGTATCCTAATTTTTGTCTGTGATTGTACACTGTTGTAGAAACAAACCAGGAACTGGCTGCCAGAAATCAAGCATCGTGGAAAACTTCCATTAGGTGACCAATGCCGATGCATTTATGCATGCTGGTGCCTTTATAAACCATACGAACAAGCGTGCCAGAGATCTAGCAGTGTGGAGAGCCGCCATTAGGTGGCCAAGGCCGACGGTACAACAAAGCCACCCACCTGAAAGGCTGTCGGGCGTGAAGATCCAGGTGCAGGAGTAGCTGGAGTGGTTCCTGAGGTGGAGAGGCAAGATTAGGGCTCGTGGTGGTTAACGGAGCTCCTTAACACCTCTTCATAACCGATTCATTTCGCTTACTAACTTCTTGCCATTTTTTGTGCTATATAGTCGGTGGTTAGGGAAGCTCCCTAACACCTCTTCCTTAACGGTTTATTATTGGATAAGGCTGGGTAATATCTTTTTGTAAGTTATTTAGGCAGGAAACGGCGATATTAGAATGATGCAAATAACCCAGAAGAGAACGGCAAGTTGTAATAGACAAAATAAATAGCTTTGGAAGAGGTGTTAAGGAGCTTCCATAACCGATGAGAATATGAACCTAGACAGTATTCTGTGGCGTGGGTCTGAGATCATTTGATTGAGTCTTTTTACACTAACTTGGCCTAAAATCTCCCCTTTCCATCTTGAATGCTGAGTAGTGGCAGTAGATCATATTTAGAATGTGATGCTGGTCCGTAAGAAGCGCTATGCAAAGGCAGAGTTTTATTACTGTCTCTTTCTGCCACTGAGTTTCGTGTAATAAGCTTCAGAATGACGAAAATCTTGGCCAAGTTAAGGTAAGAAGACTATACTTGTAAAATCCTGCTTGTTAGTTATGGTGGTCGTAAGTTATGGCGGTTGTAAGTTATGGTGGTTGTAAGTTATGGGAGTCGTAAATTATGGTGGTCGTAAGTTATGGTGGTAAGTTATGGTGGTTGTAAGTTATGGCGGTTGTAAGTTATGGCAGTTGTAAGTTATGGTGGTTGTAAGTTATGGCGGTCGTAAATTATGGTGGTTTCAGTGTCTATGGCCCATATTCTCATCAGTTAAGGAGGCTCTCTAACATCTCTTCCTTAGTAACTGATTTTTGATATGGCTGGTTTATATCCATTTGTACGTCATTTGTACAGATTATGGCGTTATTGGATGGATTTATATAATACTGTACAGAGGAGGAGAGTAAGGTTTAATAAGCAAAATAAATCGCTTTGGAAAAGGTGTTAGAGAGCTTCCTTGACCGACGTGAATGTGGACCTATGAGTTACGAGGTCTAGGTGTTGTAAAAGTTATTGTGAATCCAGAGTTTAGTGTTTTCAGAGTCAGGTGTTTGGAATTTTTAGCAGTTGTACTATGTGGTGCCAGTAAGGTTTAGCGGTTGTACGATGTGGTGCCAGTAAGGTTTAGCGATTGTGTGGTCAGGTGCCTGTAAGGTGTAGCAGTTGTGCAGTCATGTGCCTGTAAGGTTTAGCGATTGTGCGGTCAGGTGCTAGTAAGGTCTAGTAGTTGAGTGGTCAGGTGCTTTTGAAGTTTAGCGGTTGTGTGGTCAGCATGTTGTAAAATTTAGCAGTTTTTATGGTCAGGTGCTTGTAAGGTTTAGCAGTTGTGCGGTCAGGTGCTAGAAAGTTTAGTGGTTGAGTGGTCAGGTGCTTGTAACGTTTAGCGGTTGTGCGGTCAGGTGCTAGTAAGGTTTAGCGGTTGAGTGGTCAGGTGCTTTTGAAGTTTAGTTGTGTAGTCAGGTGCTTGTAAGGTTTAGCGGTTGTGTGGTAGGGTGCTTGTAATGTTTAGGAATTGTGTGGTCACGTGGTAGTAATTTTTAGCGGTTGTGAGGTGAGGTACTTCCAGGGCTCATACTGATTAATTTCCTATATCCACCTTTACCCTTTCATTATGGTACAGTACAAGCACTCTGCCAAAATGTTAGGTGTCGGAGAGAGGCACAGGTCAGAGCTTGAATTGTTTGTTTACTCTCTGGAGATGGGTTCTGTGTAGCCCGAAACGTTAGAGGAAATAAAGACTTCAAACTCTAACCTGCATCTCTCTTCCACCGATCATTTCCACTTCTCTCAATGGATCTTCCACAAGAGAAAGTATTGGGTGGGAGAGAGATACAGGTTAGATCTTGAATTCTTTATTTTCTCTAAAGTTTCGGGCTCCACAGAACCCATCTTCATCTCGAAACCTTAGAAGAAATAAAGCACTCAAACTCTACCCTGTGTCTCCAACCCAACACTTCTACTTGAGGCAACGGATCATCTACCAGCAATCTACTTTTCCCGATTACCTCACCATGGTGCAAACATACACTGAAAATTACACAATCACACCATCCATTAACATCACTATGCATCATATTATGGATAAGAAAATGATTTTATCCGTAATTACCGTAACTTCGACTGCTCTCACCGTCAACAATCTGACCTCTGCTACCGTCCTTCTTATTCTTGGCTGCTTCTGATGGATTGTTGCGTGGACAGGCAATTAAATCCATTCTTGCTTCACGCTTCTGCAAAATCAATGTTAATAGTTTTTAGATGATGAATAGATATGAAAAATTAAAGTTGGTTTGCTTTCACCTAACAGAACTGGTCCACTCATACTTGAACACTAAGACTGGTATTCTCGACGGTTGAGGAAGCTCCCTAACACCTTTTCCTAAGTGATTTATTTTGTCAATTTCATCTTACTTTCCTCTTCTGTGTTAAAAAAAAAAAAATCCTTGCAATACCACCATACTCTGCAAAAATAACGTGCAAAAGGATGTTAACCAGTTAAACCCTAAAATGAATCGCTAAGGAAGAGGTGTTATTGAGCTTCCTTAATCGACGAGAATCCAAACCTTGGGCTAGTCTTATCGTCGATTAAGGAAGCTCTTTAGCACCTCTTCCTAAGCGATTTATTTTGCTTATTGTTCCTTACACTCCTTTTTTGTGTTGTTTAAGTAATTCCAATATCGCCATTTTCAGCATAACATACAAATTTATATTTACCAGCCGCACCCATAAATAAATTGCTAAGGAAGAGGCGCTAGGAAACTTCCTCAATCGACGAGAATACGGACCAAAGAAGCTGACAGGGATCGAGTTGGTTAGATGAATTATGTGTGTGGGGGCTAGGGTTTAAGGCCTCTTTTTAAATATATGGGTCAAGGGATGTCAATAACCTAAGAATTAGTTTAAGACTTGTATTCATGTCGGCTAAGGAAGCTACCTAACACCTGTTCTTTATTGATTTACTCTTGAATATGTCTGGTTAATATAGTTCTGTACGCTTGAAAGGGTACAGCAGGGAGGAAAGGTTGCTGGTTCTTTGAAAGCAGTGATAAGAAACAGGGAAGTGAGCATGAAAGCGAAAAAGTTACAACATGACAGTATTGTGATACCAACTCTAACGTATGGAAGTGAAGCTTGTACGTTGTTGGAAGGACACATGTCAAGAGTGATAGCAGTGGAAATGAGTTATTTAAGAGGAGCCTGTGGAGTCGCATGGAGAGACAGGCTGACGAATGAGGATATAAAGGAGCGTTGTGGTGTGGATGTGGATGTGATAGGATGCGTTATGAGGAACACAGTGAGGTGGTTTGGCCATGTGGAGAGGATGGAGGGTGAAAGACTGACGAAGAGAGTGTATGTGAGTGAGGTGGAGGGGGGAAGAGAGAGGGGGAGGCCGAGGATGAGATGGAGGGATGGGGTGGAGAGGTATATGAGAGAGGGGTGTGTGAGTTGGGAGCAGGGCAGTGAAATGGCGGGGTACAGGGCGACTTGGAGGCGATTTGTTTGTGGCCACCCCAAACGGGATTGAGGCGTCTGGCAATAGATAGATAGATAGACGTTATTAACCCTTTTTCTCCTGGGAAAACTTTTTTCTCTTTTTATGTTAAATCCTTTTGAAATACATTGTTTTTGGGTGTATCTTGGCTTCGAAAAGTGAAAAATTATATGAATTATAAGTAGTATCTGAATTATATAAGGTGACCGTATGGTCACCTTAGGAGACTGCAGGTACAACAAAACTCACCTTTTTTAAGAGATATTATTTTATTGATGCATCCGAGCAATACATATAATTTCCAATTACACTGTTGAAGGTTACTTCAAACACATATACAAAATTATGTGTTAAAATAATTGTGACCTATCTGAGTATACAAAACAGGAAAATTTACTTGGCGATTGGCGCTTCATCACTGAATATCCTGTACAAACGACTAGTGCCGATACTTAGATACATGTCATTTCTTCTTGTGGTAGGAGGCAAAGCATGTCACACACAATTCTATATTACACTTGGAGCACTCAGTGCGCACAACAGACTTCTAGAACTCACCCATGCATTTCCTTCTAGAATGACCTTGAGGTGGCTGAACAAAATGACCTGTGTTGTCATACCTCATTTCATCTCTCCCTGGTGCAGAAAGTTTCCTTCCTCCAGGAGATTTTGGTTCTGCTTGATACTTGAGGAGGTAAAACATTGTTAACTCTCGTCTGAAAGACAACTGATCAATAGACGTTCCTCTACAATGGGCTGCCAAGCATTTGAATAGCGGCATCCAGCATCCATGTAAACAAACTCCACCACCACTTTTTACCCCGAATACCTATGCGATATGCATTGATATTTTGATCCATTCTACCTGTGCCACCCATGTTGCTGTTGTAAGTTTGAATAGCATGAGGAACATTTATCAAAGTGTGCTTGTTATCCTTTTTTGACCACCGTTTCACTTTCCCAATAGGATTTTGACCATGATGAGTAGATGCCACTGTTACCACAGAATTATCCTTTCATCGTGTTACAACTATTTCACTTCCATCGACCTTTCCAAACACTGATGAAGAAATTCCTCTTTCTTCATTTTCCAGTGCTGCAACACTTTGTATGGGACATGTTTTATCTTATCTGTTGTTTTGGTTGGTTCCAATTGCATTGTAGCCTCTCTTGCTTAGTTCAACTAATAGCGGGATTGTAGTGAACAAATTGTCAAAGAAGAATTGAATATGGTTGACTTTTTTTTACCTTAACTATACTCATCAGTGAGGTGCAGAACAGTGGATGCATTTTTCCCATATTCTTTTTCCACACTTTCATTAGCTTTATAGGTCTTCCCTTGGTATGGATCAAAGCCTGCAAATAGCCAGAAGGAGTATTTTGACACCAAATTTTATACCCGAAGCGAATGGGTTTCATACGAATGGACTGCTTGCAACAGTGCTTTCCAAAATACTTTACCATTGCCTCGTCATGTGATATACTTTGTGTGGGGATAAAGTGTCCCATAAACTTTTTTGGAGGATGAGTGATAAGAGGACGCAGTTTGGCATATTTGTCATTTTTGTCCAGGTTATCAGCTGCATTGGAGTGATGGCATTTCATAACTGGATCAGATCCGTCTCGGCGCATTGCATTACTCACGGCCTGATTGTACACGTCAGAATCATGAGACCAGTGCATAGCCTTACTGGGCAATGAATTGTAACCAGACACGATCAAAGTGGCAAAAAAAAAAAAAAAAAAAAAAAAAAATCCAATTCATTTATGGATACACTAATATCAGGCCAATTTTTCTTCAAACAATATTATGTCATTTGTTCCTTTGTTTTTGCAAGTATTTCCTCATCAAAGAATAGGCAAACAGTTCAACCATACTGAAATCTCTATATCTTCTGCAACTCATGTCGGGAAAAAAAGGGTACATGGGCAGCTTTTCTCTCATTTTTGCTCTGCTTCACTTTTCCTGACGTTTGTATCACTTTCGGTTTTTTTGCTTTATGTTGTTGTTCATCACTTTCTTGATATTTACGTTCCTCACTTGCTTCCTGTATATGTTGATCATTACCATTATCACTACGAAATGCCCGAAACTCAGCAGGGGTTAGTAATTGATTGCCGGATAGATTTTCAGGGTAAAAGATATCTCTTCCATCTTCAGCAACAAAATCTTCATCACTCAAGGTGTTAACGTCTGGGGGCTCGATGTATAGGTTATATCTTCACATCTACCCAACTCATCTAGCAGGTCTAAGGTTTCGTCGAGGATTAAGTTCTTTCTGAAATATGTGGAAATATATGGCAATACTGATACTTTTGACAGAGCATATAGGAACATAGTAATAAAAAAATGTAATAATATTCTCCTAAGGTAACCATAAGGTTACCTAAAAAAAACAAACTTTTTTATATTGTATTCTTTTACCGAAATTTCGATTGATTATTCCACACTAAAACATACCACTCTAGTCCCACGCTGTGGTAGCAATAGCTCATCATTATAACAGACACTCTAGAATTTCAAGGCTTAACTTTTTGTACCATCAGTTTTGATGCTCAGAAGAATTGGTTCACTCTAAGAAATGGATGTCTGTCCTCGGTTAGTGCAACTCAAGACCTTCCCTACCTGGCTTGACAGGGGGATGTATAATTCAAACCTGTTATCATCTGTTTCCATTAGTCTCACGGTGACCAGACAGGAAAGAACATGGTACTTGTTTTGGTAACCATATGGTCACCTTAGGAGCTATAGGGTTGGAGAGTATGGCGATATATGAAAGATTTATATATGTAATACCGAGGAGGACAGTAAAGTGCATTAGGGAAAATAAATCACTTAGGAAGAGGTGTTAGGGAGCTTCCATAACCAATGAGAATACGAACCACT
>NC_136965.1:15749500-15782000 GCF_032717465.1 Coenobita brevimanus | reverse complement strand
TAACTTTTGACAATATTTCATCTAGATCGAACCAGGATCCTTCCCACTACTGCCACTACAACTACTTGAACGACTACTTACAACAACAAGAACTACTACAACAGCAACTACTACTACTGCTACTACTACTTCAGCGGCTACTTACAACAACAACAACAGCAACTATTACTAGTACTATTACTGCTACTACTACTACTATTACTACTACTTCCACTACTACTACCACTACTACTATTACCACTACTACTACTACTCCATCATCATCATCATCATCATCATCATCATCATCACTACTTCCAGGTATAAACATTCAAATATTTCTTTTAGAAAGGCTATGCTGACAAAGCCCCGTCCCTGGAGAACACAAGGGACTGAGCTTGGTGGAGAGAGGAGTGTTATATATGTCAGTCTGCATATAATGTCCTCCTAAAGGCCCCAACCCCCTCATGCCCTGAATAACTCTATGGTCGTCCCAGTTAATCACATGCAGGTGAGAGTGGGTCATAGCGCGGTATTCTAGCACAGATAGGAAGCTTCCTAACACCTCTTCCTAAGCGATTTATTTCTGATTGTGGACTGTTAGTACATTTTTGTGTTATTCATGCAGTTTATGTCAAAATTAAAAAGATATGAGAAGCAAACCAGGAATAATAATGCGTAGTTCGGAAAATAAATCATTAAGGAAGAGGTGTGAGGGAGCTTCCTTACCCAGCGAGAATACCATCCATAGGAGTCTAGGGTCAGTATTCTTGTCGGTTAAGGAATTTCCCTATCACCCCTTCCTTAGCGATTTATTTTGCTTATTAGACTATGCCGTCCTCTTCTGTGTTACTTAATGAATTCTAATATCACCATACTTTGCACTAATAACGTAAAAAATAATATTAACAAGCCGTATCTGAAAATAAATCGCTAAGTAAAAGGTGTTTTGGAGCTTCCTATCCCGACGAGAATACAGGCCATTGGAGCCAAGGATCCGTGTTCTCGTCGGTGAAGGAAGCTCCCTAGCACCTCTTCCTTAGCGACTTAGTTTTGGACGTGGCTGGTTAATATCCTTTTAAACCTTGTCTGAGTATGGCGATATTAAAATGATTTATATAATAATAATAATAATAATAATATTAACAATGACAATAACAGTACTACTACCACCACTACTACTACTACTACTACTACTACTACTACTACTACCACTAATAATAATAATAATAATAATAATAATAATAATAATAATAACAATAATAATAATAATAATAATAATGGTAATAGTAATAATAATAATAATGAGTGAGGTGCAATCTATCTATCTATCTATATACCTAGGCTACTTCCCCCAAGGAAAGGGAGGTAGCCGAGACAGGTCGACACACTCCCAATTTACTCATCCACACAAACACATTCATTCGCATCTTAGCCCCAAAGGGGAGAAGGGACAGATCCTCACCGCACACCGCACGAAGGTCAACTGTGCAGTGCAATCAGTGACATCCCCACCAGAGCCTGACAGCAGAGCTGGTTTACTCCTGCCATATCATAATAGATCCATCCCCTTACCCACACCTGACCTGATCAGTTGATCAGATATAATGCAGGAGAATATCCCCTCAGGGCTGAATCATCATTTATTCATTCATAATTTCTCTCCGTTCATTTCCATCACGCACAGCCACTCCTTGCTCAACAGACATCCCTCTTGCATCCAGCGCTCTCTTCACACTGTCCATCCATCCTATTCGTGGTCTTCCTCTCAGCCTTACACCTCTCACATCCTATCTAGTTATCTATTTCACCAATTGCTCATTATCCATTCTCTCCATATGTCCAAACCATCGCAACACCCTCTGCTCAGCACGATCAGCCATCTCCTGAACAACTCCAGTTCTCCTTCGCATTTCATCATGTCTCACTCAATCCATATGCGTCACTCCACACATACTCCTCAGACACCTCATCTCCATTACATTCAAACTTTTCCTCTCTCCTACACCCATATTCCATGTTTCAGCCCCATATAATGCAGACGGTATCACAACACCCTCATACAGCCTTCTCTTTACATCCAATCTAAGCAGACGACATCTAAAAACTTTTCTTCATTCCTCCCAGCACCTTTCCTACTTCATTCATTCTAAATTTCTTTTTTGCATCTATTCTTCCATCCACAGCAACATGTGACCCTAAATACTTAAAACACTCTACCTCCTCAAGCAACTCACCATTCAAAACTATATTCATCCTGCTACCATCTACCAACCTCATACACTTCATCACTTTACTCTTAGTCTCATTTACTTTCAATTTCCTCCCTTCACACACCCTTCCAAACTTTTCTACCAACTGTCTCAATTTCTCCTCTGAATCAGCCACCAGTGCAGTATCTTCCACAAACACCAGCTGCTTCAGATTCCACTCTGTACCATCAACATTCACCAGACTCAGACCTCCTCCTAACACTCTTGCATTCACCTCCCTTACAACACCATCCACATAAATCTTAAACAACCAAGGCACCATCACACATCCCTGCCGCAGCCCCACTCTCACGGGAAACCGATCGCTCACAGTATTTCCCACTCTTACACACGCTGTACTATTTACATATAAAACTTTTCACTCCTTTTAGTAACCTACCATCAAGTCCATACAATCTTAAAACAGTCCACAGGTGCAATAAGCTAAATAAATCGCTTAGGTAAAGGTGTAAGGGAGCTTACTTAAGTGACGAAAATATGGGTCAAGGAGGGTTATGATGATAAATACTGATCTTGCTTATTAGGCTTCGCCAGGACATTAAGAAAATACGTGACTGAGAATAAGTTCTTAAAGTTACAAAAGCTCTTAGTCCGAGTGCAAAGGACCAAACTGAAACTTAACAAATTAATTGCTGGTCAGGGCGGGATTTGAACTCAGGCCCTCGCGCCTCATATGTGCACACGTTACCACTGAGCCAAAGAGAGGATTCCCACTTTGCCTGTAAGCTATATGGGCTTTTTATACACCCCATTACATCACTCTTTTCTTCCCCTGGTGATTAATTTGGTCAGCTTCGAACACACGTGGTACCGTAGCACATTGCAGGCCACCACTGGGGGAGCCCACGAAATACACAGACAGCTCACCCCTGGGCTGTAAGGTTTAAGATACTGTCAACAACATCATGGCTCTCTAAGCCCTGCCTCACATCCCACACCACTCCCAACCAATGTAAAGGCCCAAATTGAATCTTAGCAAATTAATCACCGGTCTAGCTGGGATTCAGTCCTGGGCCCTCACGCTTCATATGCATGCACATTACCACTGAGCCAAAGAGAGGATCCTCGTTTTGCCTCTATGCAATGCGGGCTTTTATACACCCCATTACATCACAGTTTTCTTCCCCTGGTGATTAATTTGGTCAGTTTCAAACACACGTGGTAGCATAGCACACTGGAGTCCACCACTGGGGGAGCCCATGAACCACACACAGACAGCTCACCACTGGGATATAAGGTTTAGCAACACATCATTGTCCTCAAGGCCTAGCCTCACATCCCACACTGCTGCCAACCAATGTAAAGGACCAAACTGAAACTTAACAAATTAATCACTGGTCTGGCCGGGATTAGAACTTAGGCCCTCATGCTTCATGCCTGCACATGTTACCACTGAGCCAAAGAGAGGATCCCCTCTTTGCCTCTAAACAACAAGGGCTTTTATACACCCCATTACACGAGGGTTTGACTTCGGTGTGCCTTAACGCGAGGCGTCCCGACAATGTATGGATACGTTGCCGTGTTTTGTCACTGTGACACCCAACGACGTATCCATACGTTTTGCAACCACGAGGACAATCATTTGCACATTTTTCATGTTTCACAGGTGATTTTTGGTAGGCATATGTGGGAGGCCTTCCTCTACCTAATGCCAGGTGGGGATAATGCCTGGCCCCACCTGACCCCCCTCCTCCCTGCATGTCATTTTCTCGGCAACCCTACTGTTATCAGTGACCTGGCCAGTAAAGATATTTCACACCATGGTCTCTACAATGATGAAATTCAAGGTGAAAGTGATTCCCGAGGTGGAGGACAAAGGGAGAAACAAGATTGAGGAAGAAACAAGAAGTGATGAGGTGGTAATGTCGTAAAGGAAGGGGCCATATGTTGATGTGTTTGGTGAGTGAACAAAGCTTATATCACTTATATTATTCTGCGAAAACCAATATACTCTTGTACTACATATAAACTCGTACTATATAAATAAATGTTTACATATAATGAGTGGTTTGGAATAGTTACCGCTCCCAAGAAAACGTCTTCTCTGCAGCCTGGCCTGAGAGAACATGGTACTGAGGTGAGGGTACTGTTACCTGTATTGGTATTTCTAAACTCAACTGAGCACTTTCTCTCTGAATTTGTTATGTTTCTCATAAGAAGCAGAGCTTCTAGTAAAAAAGAAAAAAAAAACTTTTCAAAAATCTGCCGGGATTGGGGGGAGTCATTGGTGAAAAATTTTCCGAGATGCTGTGGGTAAACACATTTTGACAACCGAATTGTTTTGCGTTTTACACCACAACCTCCTAATGTCTGTTCTTGGTATTACATCAATAGTAGTAGCAGTAGAAGTAGAAGCAGCAAAATTACATATGGTGTAAAGCACAAATGGACCTTCGTGATGCGGACCATCCCCAACATAGAGTTGATACAACCACTGGAGGATGCTATCAGGGAATCATTCTTCCCGTCACTGACCAATGGCCACATCCCCACACCAGAAGAGAGGGATCTTCTAGCATTACCACCAAGGATGGGAGGCTTTGTCATTATAAATCCAGTAGCCATGGCAGGCTACACAGAAATTCACTTAGGCTCATCGAATTCTTCTCACAAAAGATTTATGCCCTGGCTGACATGAGTGAAATCAACCAACAACGGTAAAAAGATATAAAGACACAAGTATGCAAAGAGCAAGAAGCAAGGCAAAAGAACCAGCTGCAGAACATAACTGAACATCTTACCACAGACTTGTGCAGAAGAACTGAAATGACAGGGGATGCTGGTGCATCGAGTTGGCTAACAACCTTGCCTCTCAAGGCAAAGGATATCGACATCAACAAACAAGAATTTATTGATGCCATAGCCTTGAGATATGGGTGACAAATAGAAAACCTGCTTCAACACTGTGCCTGTGGCACTATCTTTGATGCAAAACATGTAACGGTTTGCAAGAAGGGAGGCTTTGTGTGCATTAGACATGATGAATTATGTGACCTCATTGCAAAAATGTTACAGCAAATATGCCATGTCATCATAGAGGCAGCTCTGCTCCCTCTAGATGGTGAGCATTTCATTCACAGAACAGTAGACACATCAAATGATGCAAGAGTGGATGTCCGTGCTCGAGGTTATTTTATTTCATACTTCGGTAGCATATCACTCTGGAGGCTGCACAAAAGAGGAATGAAAAAAAATGGCATCAAAAACAACAACAAACTATCAAGAAAGGATCCAACATATGGACCACGGTCGATTCACTGCCCTTGTGTTCACAACATTAGGTGGGATGGGTCCAGAGGCGGTGAGATTTTACTCGAGTCTAGCAGACATTCTTTCTGAGAAGAAGCATCAACCTCATAGCTCTGTTATGACCTGAGTGAGATGTGGACTGTCATTCTCCCCCATGAGGTCTGTGCTCCTATGCCTCAGGGGCATAAGATCATCAGCCCTCTGGCCTGTCTCTGACGGGTATGGATTACGATGCTACTGTAGTCGAGAGTCCCATAGGGCAGCAACTCCGATAGATTGCCTTTATTAGCACTGTAATAAAATAATAAAGTGATAAATAAAGTAATTAAAAAATCATAAAAATAATAAAGTAATAAAAGTGATAATATTTGATTGGCAACCACAGTCGTTGGTGTGATTGGGCCAACAGATTGCATTATGAGGGTTAGTGTTAACCTTCACATTACAACTCTAAATGGCGAAATGTACGGGTATTATGAAGTTGATCTTGATACTCATATTAAAATTCCCAAATGGATGGAGTTGTTTTATTTTAAAAAGTAGTAGTAGTAGTAGTTGTTGTTGTTGTTGTTGTTGTTGTTGCTGTTATTGTTGCAATTGTGGTAGAAGTTACAGCTCCAGGTTCATCAGAAACATGAACTCGGTGGACTGCAGACTAAAGCTGACCCCCTCCTGCAGTCCACCATCCTACTCTCAGCGAGGTAGGGAGGGGAGTTGAGGGACGTTTGTACAAGCAGGCAAAGGAGCAGCTCGGTGATATCAGTGCCACCACATGAAGGCGTCCCTCTCCAGCACCACTATACCAAATTAGTGGGAGAAATGACACACAAGGAAACTTTAAGGTGTTAAGTGCAAAATTCTTACAAAGTCTCCTTATGCCACTTAAACTACTGCCTCATATCTGTCTATGACCCATAATCCCTAAACAGTTCAGTTGATGGCCAAGTGGGTCGATTTGAGTAGTAACCAAGGAGACTCAATCCCACCTCGTTACTAAGGCTTATAGGATGTCATAGCCTCCTTGGTTACTAGTCAGATCGATCTTCCATTCTGATTCCTATTAGCCATCAACTGAGCTGAATGGTGTTAGGAATTATTCAACACAAAAAAAAACAAAAAACAGAAAGACTATGCTCCATGAAAAAGTCATCGCTATTATATTCAAAGGCGTGATTTAAATTTATTAGGAGAGGGAGAGGAGGTAATAAAGTCAATGCATGACAGTATTGTGATATCAACTCTGACATATGGAAGTGAAGCTTGGACCTTGTTGGAAGGACACAAGAATGAGAGCAGTGGAAATGAGTTATTTGAGAGGAGCTTGTGGCATTACATGGAGTGACAGACTGACAAATGAGAAAGTGAAGGAGAGTTGTGGTGTTGTGGTGTGTTAAGGTTGGGGTCACCACTGTGTCGTTTTTAGTTATGGGGATATATGTTTTACTAGGGGCTAGGCTAATGGCTGAGATAAATAAACGCCAATGTATTGGGAAGAAATAGACAGGACAGTGATTATTGACTTGGAGCAATACAGACTTATTGCATGATTTCAAAATAAGACAAGACCATTACATCATAGCGTGTGTAGATCAATTACATGAATGAATAGTTACAGACTAAGAATATGAGTAATGAATTTAGTGAGCAGCGGGGAGGCCGGGCTGTTGTGTTTGTGTGTATCATACATGTAAAGTAGTACCACATGGCCAGATTTTACCAGGAGAGACAGAGAGCAAGGCAGGTAGTAGCCAGGTGAAGTTCTGAGTGGAAAGAAGGCAGGAGCTAGGTCGGCAGCTCGGTTTTAAACCTCCTAATGAGGTGGGTGGAGCACTGGTAGGCCTAGGTCGCCTGAATATACAAATTGATTGGTTTAGGCACCACTACAGGTGAGGAGGGAAGAGAAATCGAATTCTCTTGGTAGCGGCACCAATAGCGATGCTAATTCCGAGAACAAGGTGTGGAAAAGCCATGAGGGAAGGAAACCATGTGTGTAGGTGAAATGAGGAAAAAGCCACGAGGGAATGAAACCACGTGTGTAGATGAAATGCGAGGTACAATACATTGTGGTGTAATTTACTCCACATCACTCCCGCTCCCCCCCTCCGTTTTATGGCAATAAAACAGGAAGAAAAGTGAGAGAGAAAAAATATATATAATTGATTAGAGTACAAGGTCCAAAAATAAAAAAAGTATATATATATATATATATATATATATATATATATATATATATATATATATATATATATATATACATATATACAATTTTCAAAATGAATGAACATTTGAAAATAATTTGGATGTGGTAATTACAAATAGTAGTTGTGATAGACAGGAGAATTTCTAATGACAAGTCCATTCCATGGCTATGTGTGATGGAGTAACATATTAAATGGAGGGGGGGTTATGAGTTTAAACTAAGCAATAATAGCCGGGCATAACTTTCTGTACGAAAATTTGACTAATGCTTAGTTATCATGTGCAAACGAATGAGAGAGTTATGACCGTCTTTACAATTGAGCTATTATATGAGGTTGCACACACACAAAAACAATTCAGTACCATACAAATGCAACGTAGGTGTGATGACTTGGAGTGTCTGTGGTTTTTGGTATCAGATTATGCTGGAGTGTAAAATTGTGGTTGTTTGCTGAGACGGCCTGATTGTGTGTGGGTAAATGTGGTAGTTATGATGTAGTTTGTAGGGTTGTGGTGAGTGGTGGAGGGATTACGAGAACGACAGGTTTTGATGGATGAGGGGTATTGACTGGGGGAGGGATGGGGACTGGTGGGAAAGAGTGTGGGGTAGGATCGCCTGAGGTTGAAGGAAAGGGTGAGTTAGATTTAAGGACTGGGTAAGGGGCGGGAGCTGGGGCTAACGGATAGGGTGGAATAGGCATAAGGACGGGTTGAGGGGTGGTGGGTGGGGGAGTAAGGTGAGAGGTAGAATCGTGTGAGGTTGACGGAGAGTGTGGGTTAGTGGTTGTAGGTTCAGTGCGGGAGGTAGGGTTTGTGGAAGGTAGTGTAGGTGGTAGTGAGGGAGTGTTTGCATCAGTGGTAGTGATTTGCTGTACTGTATGATGCCTGAGTTGGTGTGTGGTGATGACACATAGTGGAGGGTACGAAATGACAAAGGGGATGGGCTGTGCGTGTGTGTGGATGGTGCATGTAGATGCTGGTGCTGGGATTTGAGGAGTTGGTTGTGTGCGTGTTGTTGGTGGGCTGCCAAGGTTGGGGAATGACATGTGGGGTATTGTCTGTGGCTGGGTTTGTGGTGTAGCCGGTTTGATTCTGTCTGTAGAGACTGGGGATGGTTTCCCGTGTTTGTATATTGTGACTAGTTTGTGTGAGTTTGTGATCACAGGGTATGGGCCTTTGAATGGGGTTTGGAGTGGTGAAGTGCATTGACCCCTCCTCACGAAGACCTGTTCGGCATCTGGTAGGGAGTGGGGGATGAACATCGTCTGTTGCTGGCAAGAATGAGGAGGGACTGGTTGGAGTGCCTGTATTGCCTGCTGGAGCTCTGGGAGGAAAACCAGGGCCAGTGTGCCTGATTGCGGGGTGAACTGCCCCGACAGCCTCAAGTCTTCCCCGTATGTTAGCTCTGCTGGGGAATTCCTGATGTCCTCATTCTTCGTAACCCTCAAGTTCAGGAGGATCATTGGCAGCACGGCCACCTAATTCACTGGATGGGGAAGTGCCCTCAGTGTTTCCTTCAGGCAATGATGGCAGCACTTAATCATCCCATTTGCCTGAGGGTGACATGCGGATGTTCTGTGGCATTTAGCACCCAGGAAGTCCATTAGGTCCTGCCAGACCCGAGATTCGAACTGGGGGCCTTGGTCTGTGATGATGACCTGCAGGGCGCCAAAACGAGTGACCCAGGATGTCAGGAAGTGATTTGCCACACGGTCAGTCATAGCGTCCAACATGGGCGTGGCCTCAACCCACCTTGTTGCTCTATCTATGCACATTAAGATATAGCAGTTACCCCTAGATTCAGGGAGGGGGTTGAGGACGTCAGTGTGGACCGTATGGAAACGTTGAGTTGGTGTGGGCACTGGTTGAAGTGGTGTCTCGGTGTGGCAATGCACTTTTGTTGACTGACACGCCACGCATACTCGGACCCAGTTGGTGGTGTCACGCCTCATCCCTGGCCATACCACTTGCCGGCTAAGTAAGCTGTGCATGCCACGAATGCCTGGGTGCGTCATCTCATGTTAATGACTAAAGACTTGCCTTCAGAATCGGAATATAGGGCCGTGCTGTCCCGCAGGATATGTCACACCAGTGTTTCTGGGGTGTGCCGGTGACATCAAACTGTTGCAGTTGAAGTGAAGTCGTGACTTGCAGCAATTCTTGGAGTTCCTAATCGTCCTCCTGCTTCCAGGCCAAGCCTGCATGGTCAAACAGGGGTAATGTAGGGCCAACAGCCAAAACTCGACAGGATAGAGAATGTGGCTTGGCTTGGGTGTGCTGATACTGAGGGGGCATTTGGTGTGCTTGGCAGGGGACACTACAGGGACTGTTTCCCGCCATATGCATTTCCCGTGAATATGCAGTGTGGTGCACATCTGGCTTCCATGCCAAAGCGCTTGTGATATGTACACAACAAGAAATTGTCCCTTGCTTTCTGGGGATTAATATTACGAGCATGGTTCACTAAGGGAACGTTGGTGGAACATGGAGGGGCTGGGGGATGAATTGCAACACTGGGGGTCTGAGTGGTGAAGCCACTTATTTTACTTTCCAGCTCGTCTATTCTATTTGTTAATTTTGCTAATAAGGTACACAGCTCTAACATGGAACCATTTTTGTTCACAACACTGTTCACTGACACCGTTGTTTCACTAGGGGTAGCACTGGGAGCTATGACAGGGGAAAGAGAGGAGTGTGCACTTACTGGGTGGTTGGAGTAATGCTGTTGAGTTTAGTATAGATTGTCCACCCTCTCGATGAACTCAGCAAGGGACGAGCCAGGGCCTAGGGATGCTAGATGGAGTAACAAGTCCTGTGGCAATAGCTGGAGGAGTCAGTGCCATAGGAGGTCATCTGATAGTGTGGCCCCAGCTGCCATAAGAGTAGCTTGAATGTGGGCAAGGAGGGCCAAGGGGCATTGCTGTTGGGAGTAAATGACATCTAGCTCCATTAAAAGTGCCTGCTTTGATTAGCCCAGGGCCTGCAGCAGACTTTCCTTCAGGATTGTATATTTGTACACTGTAGGTGGTTAGAGGAGTGCGTCCTGAACAAGGGCAGCTACTTGAGTTGGGAAAGTGCAGACAACGGCTCTGAATTTGCCATCATCACTGGTATCTTCAGGCCACGTGGCATCAACTTGTGTAAACCACGTGTTAATATCGTACGTGAATGTAGAAAGGAATAGTCAGATGTGTGGTAAGGTATCCATGTTGTTTAAACACTCCCGGAAGTCACCAATGTGGCAGTTTGAGGTTGAGGTCACCACTGTGTCGTTTTCTAGTTACAGGGATATATATTTTACTAGGGGCTACACCAAGGCAAATGGCTTGGATAAATAAATACCCTCTGGGGGTAGGGGGTTTTCAAGAATACTCCCCCAGTATCCCTGCTTGTCATATGAGGCAAGTAAAAGGGTTGGTGAAGGGTTAGTGTCCCTCCCCGGAAAACATCTAACTAAAAGGACGAACAAGAAGCCTCAGACAAGGACTGACCAAAAGATGACGACCAAGGACCGGACAAAGAACATAGTACAGATTGTGATGTCGAATGTAAGGGGTGCAAATGATGAGGTGAAAGATAGATTGTCCAGGTGCTTGAGGGTGCGAAAGTGGATGTATATGGAATAACTGAAACTAAATGGAGAAGAGAGAGTGTGAGAGAATGGGAGTATGGATGGGGTATATATGCAGGAATATGTGAGAATGAGAGGGCAAAAGAAGGAGTGTGTATTGTTGTGAGTAAAAGATGGAAGACGAACATAAGGGAGTATGGATCACTTGGCTCAAGGATTGTGGGGGTAAGATTGAAACTTGGAATACAAATGTGGGCAATTGTGTGTGTGTGTGTGTGTGTGTGTGTGTGTGTGTGTGTAGGTGCCAATGCAAGATCGTGCAAGAATAGTGAGAGAAGAGTTCAAAGTTCTGGACAAATGTGGAAGTGTGCATGGAAAAGTTTGGAAGGAATGAGAGTGTTTTTCGTTGGTGATATGAATGGTAAATTAGGGAATGTGAAGGTGGATGGAATAGTTTGGTGGGTGGGGTGGGCCTGCTGAGATAGTTGAGAATGGCAGTGCGTTAGTGGACATTTGTACCGGGAGGGGGTTGGTGATAACCATTACCCTTTTCAGGGACAAAATGATCCTCAGGTATACATGGTGAGTGATGAGAAGGGTAGATGGTGAACTGAATGAAAGGAAGGCAATGATTGATTATGTGTGTGTGGATGAAAGGATGCGAAGATGTGTAATGGATGCAAGAGCTTATGGAGGTTGGGGGAATGGACTTTCTGACCACTACTTGGTGGTGGCCAGAATCAAGATCCAAATAAAATGGAGAAATAGAAGAAGGGAAGGACGGGAGGAAGGAGTAGTTGCAAGGAGAGTGGAAAGGTTACAAGAGGATGAGAAAAAGGCAGAATATCAGAGAGAAGTGGAGGAACGATTGGGTAAATATGAATTGGAGCAGATAGGGGACGTGGAAGGTGTGTGCAAGATATTCACAGAAGCAATATGTGCAGCATGTAATGTGATGTGTGGGGTGAAGAGAAGAAGGAAGGGGGTGCAAGGAACAGCATGGTGGAATGAAGAGGTGAGACAGGCTGTGGCATAAAAGAAGAAAGCATACAATGAATGGATGAGTAATTGGGGCATGAAAGAAGTTGAGAGGCGGAAGAGAGAGTTATATGTAGAAAGGAAGAGAGAGGTGAAAAGATTAGTAAGAGGGAGTAAGAAGAGAGTGGATGAGGAATTTGGAAGGAATTTGGGTGTAAAGTGGAGTGACTGTAAGAAAATTTTCTGGAAAGAGGTGAAGAGAGTAAGACAGGCTGGCAGTGAAGTTAGTAGGGGAGTGGAAGATAATAATGGTAGATTACTAGTGGAGAAGGGAGAAAAAGTGAGCAGATGGAGAGAACACTTTAACCCGCCCCGTCCCGACCACTTTTTCACCACTGGTACCCCCCAATCCCGACCATTTTTCAACCCTTTTTTTTTTTTGCTAAAACTTTCGCTTTTGGTCAGAAACAATGATCAGTGACAAAGAAATTGTTTCCCGGGGTCCATAATTACCTTAAACAGGTATGCCTTGGTCCCACCTGGCCCCGTGTTCTCCGTAGGCGGTCTGAGCCTCTAACGTTTTCTATGGTATTATAAGTCTGGGAAACCAATGAAAGTAAGTAGATATGTATTTATTACAAACATAAAAACATGTGATAAAAGAGTATATTGGATTTTATACAAAAATAGAGCAGAAATAAGCATTGTACCATCGTGCGAAACGAGCAAAATCAGGCAACTTGGTCACGATGAATCGCTAACATTCGAAAATCATGATACATATAATTTTTTTACTTACATAATACTTCTACAATAACATTATACCATTTTACATTTTATTGAACTGTTTTTACGTATTCACAGGCCTTTTGATAACATTTAGCGTAATGTTAGTGCTTATTTACGTAGTGAGTGAACTCGCTGTGACTGTTGTTTCAACTTGTATTGTGCTTTTTCTACTTACATAATACTTTTCTAATAAAATTATACACTTTTCAACTTTATAGAACTGTTTTGAGATAATTTCAGGCCTTACCTAAATATATAGCGTAATAATAGCGCATAATAACACACACGGTGAAGTCGCTATGACTACTATTTCAACTTACAACCTATTTTTGTACTTATATAATAATTCTCCACTAACATTGCACATGTTTACACTTGATATAATTGATATCACATAATTTCAGAACTTACGATGCAACTGAGCGTCATATTAGCACGTACTTACACAGGGAGTGTTATCGCGATATCATTTGTTTCATCTTACACTAGTATTCAACTTATAAAATACCTTACTACTAACATTACAACAAATTCCACTTTATATAATTCCTATCACATACTTACTGACCAGAAGGTGGGTGTACTCGTGACATCAGTTATTACAACTTACACTATTGTTCAACTTATACGTTTTATTCATGCTAACATTACACCCGTTTCCACTTTATATTCTTGCTATCACATATTTACTGACCAGAGTGTTATACTGAGCGTCATATTTTCGCAGATTTACACAGTGGGTGTACTCATGACATCAATTATTACAACTTACACTATTTTTCAACTTATACGTTTTATTCATGCTAACATTACACCCGTTTCCACTTTATATTCTTGCTATCACATATTTAATGACAAGAGTGTTATACTGAGCGTCATATTTTCGCAGATTTATACAGTGGGTGTAGTTTTCATATCACTTCGTTCAACTTACACTATTTCTCAACTTATACATTACTTTCCTGCAAACATTACACCCGTTTCAAGTTTATATAAGACTTGGCACATACTGACTGACCTTACCATTATACTGAGCGTCATATCGCCATCCCACACAGTTTCAGTAGTGTAGGAAGTTATGGTACTCTCTGAAACATGGCTGAAGGCACAACGCAACATTGGTGGTGGTAGGGGAGGTGGAGAACGGCGCCTTTCATCACTAGCACTTCTCTTCCCTCTCCCTTTTCCTTTACCCTTTCCCTTCCCTTTCCTTCCTTTCCCCACATCCTCGGGCTGTGTGGAGGAAGTTTGGGAATATTGTATGGCGAAAGACGTGCTGGGGAGTGGCTCCACCTCCTCTACCCTAGGCCTACGTGCACCACGTGCTCGTGCTGCCTTCCTCACACCACTTCCCTTTCACCCCGCACTCCCACCACACCACTTTCGCCTTCCCCAGACAAAACACTAGGCCATACTTTATTTGCCTTCTCGCCCCACCTTCTGATCCTCGGGGTGAGATTTTTTCCTTCCCCAACCACGAGGCAACATCACGTCCTAAGCCGCCGTCATCGTCATCGTCCTCATCCTCATCCTCATCAGAATCTCTCTCTAGGGGATGGAGAGAGGTCCATGCAGGTGTTTTGGGTGCAGGCTGGCCTTCCCTTGCCTTACGATACGTGACATACCGCTTTTTCCGGGGTGAAGGGACCTCCTCATCACTGATTGTTATTTCCTCCTCAGGCTGCACATAATCTCGATCCACCACATCATCATCAAGTGGAGAATCACTATCTCCAGTGAAGGCATCCAGGGTGGATTGTATTTCGTCGTCTGAGAGACCTTTAGGCGCCATGTCTGACCTGGGTCACTGCTAACAGGTGAGTGACCGAGACAAGGGCGAGCACAGGTCACGTGGGGTCTGGGACACTGCCCGCCTGGGGGCAGGTAGAGGAGGCTTGGGTACGTGGGCGAATCGAAAATCTCGCGCGAATTTTGAAAATTGTGGAGATTATGAACCTTGCAATTGCAGGACGTTGAAGTACGTCAACGGGATTGGCAGTGACATAACGTGAGGACGTGGAAGTACGTTGACGGGACGCCGGGGGTTAAGAAATTGTTGAACATAGAGAATGGAAGTAATGCGAGTATAAGTGGCTGGGGAATGGCTGGGAGGAGGGAGATGAGAGGACAGGAAGAAAACAGTAGGATAGAAGTTGTGTAAGCAATGAAGAAAGTCTATTGGGAAAAGCCCCAGGAACTGATGGAGAATGTGGTGAAATGCTGAAGCATAGGAGTAGACTGTAGCACCAGTCGAGCAGGGCAGTACTCCCGAGGTGGATGGAAAGCTGATGACAGGGAGTGCTGGAGGTCCCGTTTCATCAGCCATCAGGACTAGTTCCTGACCATCCCCCTTTGCTGAACTTTTTCAGTGCCTCAGTTACACAGAGAGTAGGCCAGCATGCTCTCCAGTACAAATTTCTCTATCTACACCAAACTACATGCACAGTACACACTACACTTCCCTTTCCAAAACGTAAAAAATTATGGCGAATCTTCACCAAGCCTCAGAGTCCCCAGGGGGGGGGGGACCATAAATGCCCCCACCATCCGCCTCTCTACCGGTGACGACTCGAGGTGCCTGGAACCACTGTGTGACTCACTTCTTCTTCATTTCTGCAACATTCGCGGCGTATCCTCTAACTTTCGCTCTGTTGAGCACCACCTCTCCTCCTCTAAACCTCACCTTCTTTTTCTAACTGAGACTCAGCTGTCTGAGGCAACTGACAGCAAACCCTTTTCTGTATCCTCCTACTTTCTCTATACTCATTTCAAAGCCAAAGGTGGCTGTTGTGTATATATACGCAACGACTTATCTTGCTCTCGTGTTCCTGAACTCGATTCTTCTGAATTCTCTACACTCTGGCTTCGGCTTTCCTGTCATTCTCTGACTAAATATATCTGTGCTGTTTACTTATCCCCTAATTCTACTGACTATCAAAAATTCTTTGACTATCTTACTTCTACGATGGAACACATTCTCTGCATTTCTCCTTTCTCAGAAATCTCCATTCTAGGAGATTTCAATGTTCACCACCACCTTTGGCTCTCCTCTCCTTTCACTGATCCACCTGATGAACAAGCCTACATCTTTTCTAACCTTAATGACCTAGAGCAGCTTGTACAGCACCCTACCCGTATCCCTGACAGCCTTGGAGAGAGCTCCAACATACTTGACCTCTTCCTCACAACTAATCCTTCTGCTTACTCTGTTAATCTTTTCTCTCCGTTGGGCTCCTCCGATCACAACCTTATCACCTTAACCTGTCCTATCACTCCGGTACGGCCTGTGAACCTTCCAGGGAAACGTCGTCTGTGGCATTTTGGAGCCGCGGACTGGGAGGCCCTCAGGCAGTACTTCTTTGATTTTCCCTGGAATGATTATTGCTTCCATGGCCGGGAGCCATCTGAGTATGCCTTGCACATTACAGAAGTTATTCTCTCGGGCATGGAAGCATACATTCCTTTCTCATATCCTTTGACTAACGCTAGAAAGCCTTGGTTTAATCACGCTTGTTCTAATGCTGTCCGCAACAAGGAGAGGGCCTACAAAAGGTACCGGAGCCAACCCACCACTGAATCACATCATCTTTACGTTTCTGCCCGGAATCGTGCTAAGTCTGTTCTTCGCTCTGCTAAAAATAATTTCATCCATACTAAATGCTCTCAACTCTCCAACTCGAATTCTTCCCGCTCCTTCTGGCACCTTGCCAAAAACCTTTCTAACAACTTTGCCTCATCATCCTTCCCTCCTCTTTTCTACTCTGATGGTTCTGTAGCTATTTATTCTACTGATAAAGCAGATCTCTTCACACAGACTTTCTCCTCCAATTCCACCTTAGACGATTCCGGTGCTGTTCCTCCATCACTTCCCTCCTCTGACTTCCTCATGGCTGACATTAAAATTTCTTCAGCTGATGTATTTTCTTCCATCACTGGCCTCAGTACTAACAAGGCATATGGGCCTGATGAAGTCCTCCTGTTGTTCTCAAGAACTGTGCTTCTCTGCTTACACCCTGCCTAGGCAAACTCTTTTGCCTTTGTCTGTCAATTTGTACCTTTCCTTCCTGCTGGCAGTTTGCTCTCATTCAGCCAGTCCCAAAGAAGGGTGACCACTCCAAACCCTCCAACTATCGTCTAATTGCTTTAACGTCCTGTATTTCAAAAGTTTTCGAGTCAATTCTCAATAGAAAAATTTTAAGGCATCTTTCCTATCGCAACCTTCTTTCCGATCGTCAGTATGGGTTCCGTCAGGGACTCTCCACTGGCGATCTTCTCACCTACCTTTCAGACTCCTGGTCATCCTCCTTTCGGGACTTTGGCGAAAGCTTTGCCATTGCACTTGACATCTCAAAGGCTTTCGATCGAGTCTGGCATAAATCTTTAATTTCCAAACTGCCCTCCTACGGTTTCTATCCTTCTATCTGTGCCTTTATCACTAGCTTCCTTTCTGGTCGTTCTATAGCCGCTGTTGTAGATGGCCATCGTTCTTCTCCTAGATCTATCAACAGTGGTGTTCCTCAGGGCTCTGTCCTATCACCAACTCTCTTCCTTTTATTCATCAATGATCTTCTAAGCTGTACATCTAACCCTATCCACTCATACGCTGATGACTTCACCCTTCACCTTTCCACTCAGTTCCCGCAACGCCCATCTCAGCAGTTACTTCAACAATGAAGGGATGAGGCTATGGCACACCTAATGTCTGACTTGGCTCGTATCTCTGACTGGGGTAATTATAATATGGTTGTTTTTAATGCACCTAAGACTCAGTTCTTACACCTATCAACCCGACAAAATCTTCCATAGGTATACCCATTAATGTTTAATAATATTCAGCTTAATCCTGCATCATCCTTGAACATGCTTGGGGTTTCATTTACTCGGGACTTATCTTGGAAAGATCATATTACATCTCTTGTAAAATCTGCTTCCAAGAGATTGGGTGTGCTAAGCCGACTCCGCTCTTTCTTTGCCCCTGCACAATTGTTGACTCTATACAGGGGTTTTATCTGCCCCTGTGTGGAGTACAACTCTCATGTGTGGGGAGGTTCCCCACATACAGCTCTTCTCAATAGCGTGGAGTCAAAGGCTTTTCGTCTCATTAACTCTCCTCCTCTTACTGACTCCCTTCAACCTCTGTCTCTTTGCCGCACTGTTGCATCTTTATCTCTTTTCTATCGCTACTTTAATGGTCACTGCTCTTCTGAACTGTCTGCTTGCATTCCTCCACCTCTACGACGGGCGCATAGCACCCGTCTGGCAGCAAACTCTCATCCCTTTTCTGTCCAACTCTCTAATGCAAGAGTTAACCGTTACTCCCAGTCTTTCATTTATGCAACGGGTCAACTCTGGAACTGTCTCCCTCTATCTGTATTTCCTGCTGGCTCTGATCTCCAGTCTTTCAAACGCAGTGTGTCCAGGCATCTCAAAATGATCAGATCTTGAATTTGGCTCTCTATTGTATTTTGTTTTTCTCTTGGAGGGAACTGTTACTACGGGCTCATGGCCTTTGGTTCCTTCTTCCTCGCATAAATATATATATATATATATATATATATATATATATATATATATATATATATATATATATATATATATATATAGTAGTAGAATGCATGTGGAAGATGTGCAGATTGTCCTGGGAGGAAGGTAGAGTCCCGGAGGATTGGAAGTCAGGTATAATTACGAGTATTCCCTTGTACAAAGGAAAAGGGGAAAAAGAAATGTGTCGTAATCATAGGGGCATTTGTTTTCTTAGTGCAATAGGAAAAGTGTATGGTAGGATACTTATTGACAGAATTAGGGAAAAAGAAAAGGTATTAGTAGGAGAAGAACAGGGAGGCTTTAGGAAGGGAAGAGGTTCTGTAGATCAGATATTCATTCTTAGATCTTTAGTGGAAAATTTTCTAGAGAAGGGAAAGAAGTTGTATGAGGCCTTGATGGATTTGAGAAAGCATATGACAGGGTGGATAGACAAGGATTGTGGAAAGTGTTAAGAATATATGGAGTAGATGGGAAGTTGTTGAATGCTGTGAAGAGTATGTATGACGGTGCTAAAGCTACAGTGCGGATGGATGAACTGTGTGAATTTTTCTCTTTGAAGGTTGGGTTGAAACAGAGATGTGTCATGTCTCCATGGTTGTTCAAATCTGTAAATGGATGGGGTAATAAGAGAGGTATAAGGTAGGGCAGTGGATGGTGGAGTAGCCCTGGTGAGAGAGGGTAGTGTTTGGGAACTCCCTGTACTGTTGTTTGCAGATGATACTCTGTTGTTAAGTGAAGACGAAGGGGAGATTCAAGGCTTGATGGATGAGTTTGGGAGAGTGTGTAAGAAACGGAATCTAAAGGTGAATGTAGGAAAAGTAAAGTGTTGGTCTTTGAGAGAGGTGAAGTCAGTGAATGTACAGTGAGGTTGGATGGTGAGGAAATGGAAAATGTGAGTACGTTTAAGCACTTGGGGAGTGTGATGAATAAGGATGGAAGTTTGGAGGGTGAAGTGCTTGAAAGGGTACAACAAGGAAGAAAGGTTGCTAGTTCCTTGAAATCTGTGATAAGAAACAGGGAAGTGAGCATGGAAGCGAAAAAGTTACTACATGACAGTATTGTGATACCAACTCTAACGTATGGAAGTGAAGCTTGGACGTTGTTGGAAGGACACAAGGCTAGTCAAGAGTGAGAGCAGTGGAAATGAGTTATTTAAAAGGAGCCTGTGGAGTCAAATGGAGAGACAGGCTGACGAATGAAGATATAAAGAAGCTTTGTGGTGTGGATGTGGATGTGATAGGAAGCGTTAGGAGGAACACACTGAGGTGGATTGGCAATGTGGAGAGGATGGAGGATGAGAGACTGACCAGGAGAGTGTATGTTAGTGAGGTGGAGGGGGGAGAGGGAGGGGGAGGCCGAGGATGAGATGGAGGGATGGAGTGAAGAGGTATATGAGAGAGGGGGGTGTGAGTTGGGAGCAGGGCAGTGAAATGGCTGGGGACAGGGCGACGTCGAGGCGATTTGTTTGTTGCCACCCTGTACGGGGTTAAGACGCCTGGCAATAGATAGTTAGATAGATAGTGCTGGGAAAAATAGACAGGGCAGTGACTTGGAGCAATACAGAGTTATTGCATGATTTCAAAATAGTACAAGGCCATTATATTACAGCGTGTGTAGATCAATTACATGAATGAATAGTTACAGACTAAGAATATGAGTAATGAATTTAGTGAGCAGCAGGAGTGCCAGACTGTTGTGTTTGTGTGTATCATACATGTAAAGTAGTACCAAATGGCCAGATTTTACCAGGGGAGACAGAGAACAAGGCAGGTAGTAGCCAGGTGAAGTTCTGAGTGGAAAGAAGGCAGGAGCTAGGTCGGCCGCTCGGTTTTAAGCCCCTTAATGAGGTAGGCGGAGCACTGGTAGGCCTAGGTAGCCTGAATATACAAATTTGATTGGTTTAGGCACCACTACAGGTGAGGAGGGAAGAGAAATCGAATTCTCTTGGTAGCGGCACCAACAGCGATGCTAATTCCGAGAACAAGGTGTGGAAAAGCCATGAGGGAGGAAACCACGTGTGTAGGTGAAATGAGGAAAAATCCATGAGGGAAGGACACCATGTGTGTAGGTGAAATGAGGAAAAAGCCACGAGGGAAGGAAACCACGTGTGTGGGCGAAATGCGAGGTACAATACTTTGTGGTGTAATATACGCCACAGTGTGGATGTGGATATGATAGAAAGTGTTAGGAGATATACACTGAAGTGGTTTGGCCATGTGGAGAGGATGGAGAGCGAAAGACTAACTAGGAGAGTGTATGCAATTGAGGTGAAGGGGGGGAGAGGGAGGGGGAGGCCGAGGATGAGATGCAGGGATGGACTGGAGAGGTATGAGAGAGAGGGGTGTGTGAGCTGGGAGCAAGGCAGTGAAGTGGCACTGGACAAGGCTACATGGAGACGATTTGTCAGGGGCCACCCCATACGAGACTGAGGGGTCTGATAACTGATGGAGATAGAGGGGAACCAATTGTTCTTTGACGAAATAACACCATGCACATCTCTCTCTCTCTCTCTCTCTCTCTCTCTCTCTCTCTCTCTCTCTCTCTCTCCAGTGCCCTCTTAGTAAAATGAAGTCACACAAAATAACAGAGCTTATCAACTTTTGCGAGAAGAGGTGTACAATAGCTATGTGGAGACCATCGTTCATCGCCTTCGAAGTGCTGTCAATCGTTAATGCTTTCGTAACACTTTTCACATTGCAGCTCATTCCAGTTCGGCGTGAATTAAATTGTATAGCGCTAGTTAGAAATAGAGATGCTTCGATCGTGAATGATTTTAAATAATTTCTGGGATACAAAGGTCTATGTAGAAGTAAACTATGTCGGTGAATAACTTTGCTTTCTCGTATTCTGTCTTCTCCCCATACCCTTCTCTCCCCGTACTGTCTTTACTCCCTATACTGTCTTCTTTCCCCTTGTTGTCTTCTCTCCCCATACAGTCTTCCCTCCCCATTCTGTCTTCTCTCCCCATACTGTCTTCTCTCCCCTGCTGCCTTCCCTCTCCATGCTGTCTTCCCTCCCCATACTGTCTTCTCTCCCCATACTGTCTTCTTACTGTCTTCTCTCCCCATACTGTCTTCCCTCCCTATACTGTCTTCCCTCCCTATACTGTCATCCCTCCCCATACTGTCTTCCCTCCCTATACTGTCTTCCCTCCCCATACTGTCTTCTCTCCCCATACTGTCTTCTCTCCCCATACTGTCTTCCCTCCCCATACTGTCTTCTCTCCCCATACTGTCTTCTCTCCCCATACTGTCTTCTCTCCCCATACTGTCTTCCCTCCCCATACTGTCTTCCCTCCCCATCTTCCCTCCCCATACTGTCCTCCCTCCCCATCTTCCCTCCCCATACTGTCATCCCTCCCCATCTTCCCTCCCCATACTGTCATCCTCCCCATCTTCCCTCCCCATACTGTCATCCCTCCCCATCTTCCCTCCCCATACTGTCATCCTCCCCATCTTCCCTCCCCATACTGTCATCCTCCCCATCTTCCCTCCCCATACTGTCATCCCTCCCCATCTTCCCTCCCCATACTGTCATCCTTCCACATCTTCCCTCCCCATACTGTCATCCTCCCCATCTTCCCTCCCCATACTGTCATCCTCCCCATCTTCCCTCCCCATACTGTCATCCCTCCCCATCTTCCCTCCCCATACTGTCATCCCTCCCCATCTTCCCTCCCCATACTGTCATCCTTCCACATCTTCCCTCCCCATACTGTCATGCTCCCCATCTTCCCTCCCCATACTGTCATCCTCCCCATCTTCCCTCCCCATACTGCCATCCCTCCCCATCTTCCCTCCCCATATTGTCAGACTCCCCATCTTCCCTCCCCATACTGTCATTCTGTCAGCAGCTTGTGTCTCGCTTATTCAGAGTATTTTCACACTTTCTTCTTCACTCTAAGTCTGTCGTGAAGGGCATGCTACAAGAGTGAGGACTAAAATGTAAAGCGACTTATATTCATTCTATTTATTTATTTTTTTCATGCTGTTGCCATTTTTATTCAGCTTTTGATTTCGAGAGGGGGTGATTGGAAAAAGTCACGATTAACTTCCTTACTACGGGGAAACTTCATAATTGAGTATAGTCTTTTTTTTTTTTTTTTTTTTTTTTTTTTTAGAGAGAGAGAGAGAGAGAGAGAGAGAGAGAGAGAGAGAGAGAGTCTTCATTCATAAGGCTATCAATTTGTCTTTATTCATAGTGTCGTCAATTTGTCTTTATTCCCATGGTTAACAAACACACCACAAGCAAATTAGAATAAATATTATATAGAGTCAGTGGCTAAAATTCCCGCAATATTTCACTTCATATTCCTGTCACAGTCCCCTGCTACGTTAGAGAGGCTCGGGTCAGTAGTCTCGTCGGGTAAGGAGCCTCCCTAGCACCTTTTCCTTAGCTATTTAGTTCTGGATGTGGCTGGCTTACATCCTTTTGTACATTATGCAGAGTTTGATGTTAGAAAGGTTTATATAACACAGAAGAGGACAGATAGGTGTAATAAGCAAAGTACATCGCTTAGGAAAATGTAATAAGGAGCTTCCGTAACCGACGAAAATCCGGGCCTTGTGGTGGTATTCTCGTGCAGTTAAGTAGCTTCCTAACACCTTTTCTGTTAGTCTATTTCTGGTTTTGCTTCCTTACTGAATTCTTGTGTGCTATTCATTCAGTCTGTGTCCATGACAAAAATATTTAAAAAGAAAAAAAAAAGAAAAAAAAAAAGGTATGAATGGGTAGGCTGGAAAAATAAAAATCGCTAAGGAAAAGGTGTCAGGGAGCCTTCTTACCTGACTAGAATACGAGCCTCTCTTTGACCTGGTGCATCAGGGAGGAATGTGGAGGACGTGCCCTAACTGTGACGCAGGCGCAGTGAAGTAGTTGGTCAATGTAAGTGCTCACCCGTGCCTGTGCAAGAGGTAGCATAATCCACCTCATTCACAGCTCACCATGATGAAGAGATAGAGGGGTTGGAAAGGAGGGCGGGGTGGGAACATGCATGAAAACATGGTGTATAATATGGTTACCTTGAGGACACGTGTCACACACCTACACGAAGCAGAGCATCGAGACTATGAAAGAGATATCTAGTGCTGACAAAATCAAGTCTTAGCCCATTAGTAAACAGAGTTCCTGTGTGTGGGATTTTGCTGCAAGAGTATTTTGTGTACCGCCCTCCGCCTAATGGCTCATAGTCGCGAAGCTCATATGTCCGTAGCCTGTAGTTCCTCCCTTTATAAACCTTTGAAAATGCCTGAATCCGTCCTCTTTCTGGACGTTGCTTGCTAATGATTTAATTCCACACGTCTTCGTCCAGTCTTTGTCAGTAGGTCATTAATTTTCAAGCTTTACTTTGTCGAAGATACATGATGATGCTTTTCGATGTTTATTTGGAAATATATCGTTCCATTTATTTCTTTGCCTAAAACTGTGCATTATTTAATTTGATATATTTACCTCGACCAATGAAGTACGTGAAGGTTATGTGTTCACCCTTGTCTGTTTGTTTGTGTGACTGTTTGTGCGCAAAGTATCTCAAAAAGTTGACAGTGGATTTCATGATATCTGAGTCAAAGATGAGCTGATTTAATTTTGATGTGAATGTGGATGATGAGGCAGGAATAAACCGTTAATTTTATTGGCATCTTCAGAGGCATGCCTTATCTGATTTGTGTAAGAGAGCAGAATAAGACTTACATACTTACGTCAACGACATTGGCCGGAGGTTGGTTTATAAATCAGAAATTATATTGGCGTTGATGGAATGCCTTTTAGTTTATGACGTGATAATTTAATATATGAAACGACAAATCTCACTTTCTGGGTTATATGCTTCACTTCAAACACTTTTCAGTATCTTATTCAATTCAAGCAGTATATACGGTGTCAAGTGGTAAAATTAATGCATCTTAACCCACTGGGATAGGAAGGACAATTCAGTTTCTTTCTGCCATCTCTTGACTATTGTATTTGGCTTGGAATAGATTTTTCAATATGGATGGGTTTGGTGTAGCCACAGTAGACCCCTTCAGCGTGAGAGACCATTCCTAACATGAATAAAGTCTTCTGGTACAAGCAGGAAAAAGTTGTATATCACGTCATCCGGAGTCGTGAGGTTAGCAGACAGAGTACAGTATTAAATAAAGCAAACGCCAGTCGTACCTTCTTTACCCATGCACAGCTGTTGACTTTATACACTGGTGCCATTCGCCCCTGTGTAGAGCACAACTCTCATGTGTGGGGAGGCTCCCTACATACAGCTCTTCTCAACAGGTTGAAGTCAAAAGATTCTCCTCTCATTAACTCTGCTCTTCTTACTGTTTCCCTTCAACCTTTGTCTCTTCGCCGAACTGTTGCTTCTTTATCTCTTTTCTATCGCTACTTCAATGGTTGCTGCTCCTCTGAACTGTCTGCTTGCATCCCTCCACCTCTAGAACGGGTGCGTAGCACCCGTCTAGCAACAAACTCTCATCCCTTTTCTGTCCAACTCTCTAATGCAAGAGTTAACCGTTACTCCCAGTCCTCTATTTATGCAACGGGTCAACTCTGGAGCTGCCTCCCTCTGTCTGTATTTCCTACTTCATATGGTCTCCAGTCTTTCAAATGCAGTGTGTCCAGGCATCTCGAAATGAACAGATCTTGAAATTGGCTCACTATTGTATGGTTTTTGTTTTTTCTTGGAAGGAATTGTTTGCGGGCTCCTAGCCTTTGGTTCCTTCTTATTCGTATAAAAAAAAAAAACTGTAAAAACATATGGCATCAATACGTGCCAAGTTAAACAGAATCCGCCAAACACTGACGTCAGTAACTTCCTTGGCATAATTTTTACCTGAAACTGTAACTGCTATAACATTTTCAGTTCCCTTCTACCAAACTCTATACCTCAGGAGTTAACTACTAGCTTTCAGATCCCTATGCATCTAACTGATTAACTTTGAAACTGCTTGCCTTATTCTTAATTTCCCTCTCCACATGGTCTAAAGTTTGTGTGTGTGTGTGTGTGTGTGTGTGTGTGTGTGTGTGTGTGTGTGTGTTGAGAGAGAGAGAGAGAGAGAGAGAGAGAGAGAGAGAGAGAGAGAGAGAGAGAGAGAGAGAGAGAGAGGTAGATAGATAGGCAAATAGACATATATAGACAGGTAAATAGATAGGTAGGCAGACAGATAGATAGGGAGGTAGATAAATAGTTAGGCAGATAGAGAGAAAGAAAGCAAGCTTATCTTTTTAACTGTCTAATCTTCGTTCAACCCGTAATCAAGTTTTCACCATATATCATATCACTTCCACTGCGTCAATGCACGCTGTGTATCTGTTACCTACAGATAACAGGTGATAATCTCAGTGTTATCAATGGTTACTAAGCTGATAAAGAAACTCTATATCAGTCAGTGTCATGTGAGTACTTGTGTTGGTGTCTGAGGGAGTGTAGGGGTGTGCAGCTAAGAGTAAGTCCAGAATCATTCTTTACAGATAGACAGATAGATAGAAAGATAGATAGGCAGATGGACAGATAGATAGATTGATACTAAAGGGAGTAAGTTCATCCTTCATTTATCAGGGCATCCTCTTTGGCTTTGAAAATGCCTGGTATTTGCGAGACCAAAATAGCTTCATCATTTCAATAGTTTAAAAAGATCATTACCACTCGTAAGATTATTATTATTATTATTATTATTATTATTATTATTATTATTATTATTATTTTGTTAGTGTCTGGGTGCTTGAGGATACAGTCCCCTCCAGTTCTCCGTTTACAGGCTTCAGGTTTAAGGGTTACGTGGCAGTGCTGTGTGTGTGTGTGTGTGTGTGTGTGTGTGTGTGTGTGTGTGTGTGTGTGTGTGTGTGTGAGAGAGAGAGAGAGAGAGAGAGAGAGAGGGGGGGGGTAGAAAATAGGTCGAGTAATGAAATCTTTATACGAGGACGATCCTGACCATAGTTTCTTGATTTAATGGTATCGTCCATGTTATAACTCTGATAACAAATCCACCAAGTAGTCACCTGCTATTCCTTATTTAGCACGTGGACATATAAATATTTACGTGTCTTGTGACGGGGTGGAGGGCAGGTAAGGGGACTGGCAGGAGTAAACAAGGAGTCGCTACAGACAGCATACATTTTTTTTATGCAAGGAAGAAAGAACCAAAGACCAGATGCCCACAAGACTGTCCCAAGAAAAACAAAAACAAAATAACAAAAAGCCAAATTCAAGATCTGATCATTTGCTGAGAGATATATCCTGTCTACACTAACTTGACCTAAAATTCCCATCTCTTTACCTTTAACGCACTGTTGTAGCAGTAGATTAGCACTAAAATGTGCTTGTAGCCGTGAGGTAGTGCTATGGAGAGGATGTAGAGCCGTAGTATTATCTTTTTCTGCCACTGAGCTATGTGAAATAAACTGAAAAAGGACAAAAACCTGCGCCAAGTTAAGATAAAAAGGGTATAGTTATAATCTGGGAATTTATTTTCTTGTTTGATTGCCCTGTCATTCAGATAATAGTTATTCTTGTTTAATATGGGTGTAATGTCGCTAAGGCAGACATTGAGGTTGACTGAATTTTCTTGTAACAACTTCAATTGGCCTCTAAAATCAACGACAAACAGACTGGCCATAAATACGAGACAGTCACACACATATACAAGCCCCCCTCCTCTCTCTCTCTCTCTCTCTCTCTCTCTCTCTCATGATCCACTTTTCAGAATCAGTAGTATATTCACTGTCATCATGAGCAAATGTATAAACTATCAGAAATTATAGTTTGGGATGTAACAGCATTTCAGAGGAACATAGGGCCAGGGTTCGAATCCTGGTGCGGGCAGCTGGTGTCACTCAATTCATGTGTCCATCCACCCTCTATGAGTTAGTGGGTAAAATGAGTACTTATGGGAGGCAACTGTGGTAACTGGGATGATGCAGTGGCCTTGCATCCCAGGATATTAGATAAAAAACCACAACAGTCTTTAAGGCCTAATTTACGGAGGTGAGCACCATGGCTAAGCGCATCATGACGTCATCCCCCACCCTTACCCTTCCCAACACCGCCCATCACTGATATTTTCCTCCTGATGTCAAATCCTCAACACCGCAAGAGGCACGCACTGAATAAATTATTGTATGAAATGTTTATCCCCAGTGACCTAACTTATTAAGCAAAGTTGAGTCAGAGGCCATCACCTGCTTGACCTTAATTAGCAACAGATAAGGAACAGACACAATAGATAACACAGCAGATAAGGTGAGTAATTCAGTACCTATTCCACATTACCAGTCTTGGGCAACTATACCTTTTTCACTCTAACCTGGCCCAAATTTGCCAACCCTACACTTAGGGTTGTAGCAATAAATTAAAACTAGAATATGGTGCTAGTCACAAAGAAGTGCTGTGGAAAGGCTGTAGGGCCATAGCATTGTCTTTTTCTGTCACTGAGCTACGTTAAATAAATTCCGTAAGGATGAAACTTTTGGCCAAGTTGAAGTGAATGAACTATCGGCATAAAGGCCTTCGACGCGTTGCTTTGGCCACACGTCACCCAAATTCCAACGTTAACAGTATGATTTGGTGGTAGGTGGGGAAGCGCATCATCCACTCACTCGATGTAGCACTGCCTCTCTCTCTCTCTCTCTCTCTCTCTCTCTCTCTCTCTCTCTCTCTCTCTCTCTCTAATCTTCGAAAGAAGGATGGTTAGTTCGAGGTGAAGGGTATCCTCAGCAGTCCACTTGGTTCGCATGTAAATGAGCCAGGGATTGCATCTGCTGCTGCTGCTGCTGCTGCTGCTACTGCTACTGCTACTACTACTACTACTACTACTTCTTCTTCTTCTTCGTCTTCTTCTTCTTCTTCTTCTTCTTCTCCTTCATCTACTACTATTACTACCACAAGAATAATAACAACAACTAATATTACTACTACTCCTACTACTTGTAATACTACTGCGACTGCTACAGCAATAACAACGAGAACAACAATAACTACCACCACTATTACTACTACTACCACTACTGCTACTACTACCACTACTACTGCTGCTGCTGCTGCTGCTGCTACTGCTGCTACTGCCACTGCTGCTGCACTGCTGCTGCACTGCTGCTGCTGCTGCAGCTGCTGCTGCTGATACTACTGCTACTACTGCTACTACCACTGCACTGCTACTGCTACAACACTACTACTACTGCTGCTACTGCTACTACTACTGCTGCACTGCTACTTCTGCTGCTGCTGCTGCTACTGCTGCTGCTGCTGCTGCTGCTGCTGCTGCTACTTCTACTGCTGCTGCTACTGCTGCTGCTGCTGCTGCTGCTGCTACTTCTGCTGCTGCTGCTGCTGCTGCTGCTGCTGCTGCTGCTACTTCTGCTGCTGCTGCTGCTGCTGCTGCTGCTGCTGCTGCTGCTGCTGCTGCTGCTACTGCTGCTACTGCTGCTGCTGTACAGCTGCTGCTGCACAACTGCTGCTGCACGGCTACTGCTGCTGCTGCTGCTGCTGGTACTGCACTGCTGCTGCTGCTACTGCTGCTGCTGCTGCTGCACTGCTGCTGCTGCTGCTGCTGCTGCTGCTGCTGCTGCTGCTGCTGCTGCTACACTGCTGCTGCTGCTGCTGCTGCTGCTGCTGCTGTTGCTGCACTGCTGCTGCTGCTGCTGCTGCTGCTGCTGCGAACTGCTGCTGCTGCTGCTGCTGCTGCTGCTGCACTGCTGCACTGGTGCTGCTGCTGCTGCACTGCTGTGCTGCTGCTGCTGCTGCTGCTACTACAAGATGCAAGTCAACGGTAGGGGAAATAGACACAGGGTAGAGGAGATACAGAGGGATGGACGAGATGGCCTGATATGGAGGTAGGTGGTTAAGTGGGATGAGACGCCTTTACTCAGTGAAAATGGGTGTTATCTGAGAGGCGACTTTGGTGATGAAGAGATAAGTCACCTAAGGGAGATGGGGAGAAGGTGTGTGTGTGTGTGTGTGTGTGTGTGTGTGTGTGTGTGTGTGTGTGTGTGTGTGAGTGTGTGTGTGTGTGTGTGTGTGTGTGTGTTGAAAGTGTGATGGATGCCAAGGAGTAGGCAGGCTGGGCTTCGATGGCAGTGTGTGTTCAGTTAGGACGGACCTGATTCGGAACTTGATACAGTGTGTTGATTGGTAATCATTATCGTGGTGTTTATTTAAAAAACTTCCTCCAGGCACAAGAAGACGGACATCATCATCATCATCATTATTATCATCACTAATCATCATTATCATCACTAATCCAGAAGAACAAAGTAAGAAAGTAGTGTCCTCATAAATTTAGCGTCTTCAATACAGTAAAAAAGATAAAAAAAAAAAAAAAAGGCAAATAGTTGTACTGCGCTCGTCAATGTTTTCAGTACCTCCACAGAGACCAGATCATCTCCCGCTGTACAATCTAAAAGTTACCTGCCATCAAGAAGGTACCGCTAATGGCAGAGAAGAAGATGGCGGGAAGATCTGCACTGGAACGCAATCAAGTATGTGAGATGCAGATATCTGCCAGGCACAGGTATACGCCAGGCATAGGCATACACCAGGAACAGACATACAGCAGGCACAGGTATACAACAGGCATAGGCATACACCGGGAACAGTATACCGTAGGCACAGGTACAGTATGTACCTGGCATAGGTATTCAGCAGGCACAGGTATACAACAGGCACAGGCACACACCAGAAACAGGTATACACTAGGGACAGGTACACACCAGACACAGGTATACACCTAGCACAGGTACGGTATGCACCAGGTACAGGTATTCACCAGTCACAAGTACAGTATGCACCAGGCACAGGTATATGCCAGGCACACGTATGCACCAGGAACAGGTTTATGTCAGGCACAGGTATATGCCAGGCACAGGTATACACCAGACACAGGTATATGCCAGGCACAGGTATACACCAGACACAGGTATATGCCAGGCACAGGTATGCACCAGACACAGGTATATGCCAGGCACAAGTATACACCAGGCACAGGTATATGTCAGGCACAGGTATATACCAGGCACAGGTATGCACCAGACACAGGTATATGCCAGGCACAGGTATGCACAAGGCACAGGTATACACCAGGCACAGGTATATCTCAAGCACAGGGATACGCCAGCCAAAGATATAAACACATACAGGCACAAACCAGGGACAAGCACACACCACACACACACACACACACACACACACACACACACACACACACACACACATATACACACTCACGTGTGTGTGAGTGTGTGTGTGTGTGTGTGTGTGTGTGTGTGTGTGTGTGTGTGTGTGCATGCGTGCGTGGGTGTGTGTTTTCAGTATGTCTAATTCGTGTAGTAGTCTGGTATCTTTCTTGCAACATTGCTTTTACCACTTGAAGGAGTCCATGAAAGTAATGAAAATCTAGACGATATAAACTTTAACATTCCTCACACTAAGTATTTTTCCACAGGTGAACCAGACAATCACGGGACTTTCCTGTTACTTCAGTGTGTGCTGGATGCTGGTCGGGGTGGGGTTCCTGTTACTGGTCGTAGCTCCGATAGACTGAAAGATAGTCGGTGCTGTCCTCTTTACGATGGGAGGTGAGGAGTGTGTTCCTATCGATATAAGGAACGCGTACGCAGTAGAGATATAAACTTGCTGGCTTGATTGGTTTTATATCACATTTTCCTTATATATATTTCACACAGAGAAAGGTGGAAGTCAAAATAATGGTGATGATTCACTGGTGCTGAAAATACCTACACGCCTCTGAATAGTCACGTACCGCAATAACAACGAGAACAAAAACAACTACTACTTCTACTACTACTGCCAATACTACTTTTTATTTTTATTTTTTATATACTCACCTCCATCCATTGGTAAATTATACTGAGAAGATCAAAACCAACCTTCCTAATACAGTTCACCATTTGGAGTTCTAATGTGAATGTTAACACTAACCCTCATATTACAATCCGTTGGCCCCAAGCACGCCAACGGCTATCGTTACCAACTATCTACTATTAGTATTATTTTATTTTTTATTTATTGATATTACAGTGTAATTAAAGACCTTAAACTATTGGAGTCGCTGGTCTATGCGACTCTCGACCACTGTAGCTTCGTAATCCATACCCGCCAGAGAGACAGGCCTGAGGGCTGATGATCTTGTGCCCCTGAGACATAGCAGAGCAGACCTCACGAGGGAGAATGAGAGTCGACATCTCATCCAGGCCATAACAGAACTCTGCGGTTGACGTTTCTTCTCAGAAAGAACCTCTGCCAGTCTCGAATAGAATCTCACAGCCTCTGGATCCATTCCACCTGATGTCGTGAACACAAGGGGAGTGAATCGACCGTGGTCCACATGTTGGATCCTTTCTTGATAATTTCTATTTTTTTCTTGTTCATTCCTCTTGTGTGCAGCTTCGAGAGACAGTTCACGATGACATGCTGCCATGGGATCGAATATCCTGATGTCGAAGAACTCCCTCTGCCCACGTGTTCAGAAACCTAGAGCACTGACATCCACTCTTGCATCATTTGATGTGTTTGCTGTTCTGTGGGTGAAGTGCTCGCCGTCCAGGGGTAGCAGAGCTGGCTCAATCGTGACATCATGGCATATTTCCTGCAGCACTTGGCAGTGAGGTCGCGTACTTCATCGTGTCGGATGCAAACAAAGCCTCCCTTCTTGCATACTATTGCATGGTTTGCATTAAAGGCAGTGCCACATGCACAGTGTTGAGGTAGGTTTTCTATTGGCCACCCATATCTCAAGGCTATGGCGTCAATAAATTCTTGTTTGTTGAAGTGGAAGCCTTTTGCCTTGAGAGGCAGGGTTGTGAGCCAGTTCGATGCCCCAACCTCCTGTGCAATTTCAACTCTTCTGCACTGGTCCGGTGTTAGATGTTCGATTATGTGCTGCAGCTGGTCTTTTTGTCTTGCTTCACGCTCCTT
>NC_136965.1:15714500-15744500 GCF_032717465.1 Coenobita brevimanus | reverse complement strand
AGTGCATGGTGGTGGTGGTGGTGGTTGTAGTAGTAGTGCATGGTGGTGGTGGTGGTGGTTGTAGTAGTAGTGCATGGTGGTGGTGGTGGTGGTGGTGGTTGTAGTAGTAGTGCATGGTGGTGGTGGTCGTGGTTGTAGTAGTAGTGCATGGTGGTGGTGGTAGTGGTTGTAGTGCATGGTGGTGGTGGTGATGGTTGTAGTAGTAGTGCATGGTGGTGGTGGTGGTGGTTGTAGTAGTAGTGCATGGTGGTGGTGGTGGTGGTTGTAGTGCATGGTGGTGGTGGTGGTGGTTGTAGTGCATGGTGGTGGTGGTGGTGGTTGTAGTAGTAGTGCATGGTGGTGGTGGTTGTAGTAGTAGTGCATGGTGGTGGTGGTTGTAGTAGTAGTGCATGGTGGTGGTGGTTGTAGTAGTATTGCATGGTGGTTGTGGTGGTGGTTGTAGTGCATGGTGGTGGTGGTGGTGGTTGTAGTAGTAGTGCATGGTGGTGGTGGTGGTGGTTGTAGTAGTAGTGCATGGTGGTGGTGGTGGTGGTTGTAATAGTAGTGCATGGTGGTGGTGTGGTGGTTGTAGTAGTAGTGCATGGTGGTGGTGGTGGTGGTTGTAGTAGTAGTGCATGGTGGTGGTGGTTGTAGTAGTAGTGCATGGTGGTGGTGGTGGTTGTAGTAGTAGTAGTACATGGTGGTGGTGGTGGTGGTTGTAGTAGTAGTGCATGGTGGTGGTGGTTGTAGTCGTAGTGCATGGTGGTGATGGTGGTTGTAGTAGTAGTAGTACATGGTGGTGGTGGTGGTGGTTGTAGTAGTAGTGCATGGTGGTGGTGGTGGTTGTAGTAGTAGTAGTGCATGGTGGTGGTGGTGGTGGTGGTTGTAGTAGTAGTGCATGGTGGTGGTGGTGGTGGTTGTAATAGTAGTGCATGGTGGTGGTGGATGTAGTAGTAGTAGTAGTACATGGTGGTGGTGGATGTAGTAGTAGTAGTAGTAGTGCATGGTGGTGGTGGATGTAGAAGTAGTGCATGGTGGTGGATGTAGTAGTAGTAGTGCATGGTAGTGGTGGATGTAGTAGTAGTAGTAGTGCATGGTGGTGGATGTAGTAGTAGTAGTAGTAGTACATGGTGGTGGTGGATGTAGTAGCAGTAGTAGTACATGGTGGTGGTGGATGTAGTGGTAGTAGTAGTACATGGTGGTGGTGGATGTAGTAGTAGTAGTAGTGCATGGTGGTGGTGGATGTAGTAGTAGTAGTACATGGTGGTGGTGGATGTAGTAGTAGTAGTAGTAGTGCATGGTGGTGGATGTAGTAGTAGTAGTGCATGGTAGTGGTGGATGTAGTAGTAGTAGTAGTGCATGGTGGTGGATGTAGTAGTAGTAGTAGTGCATGGTGGTGGTGGTTGTAGTAGTAGTAGCAGTGCATGGTGGTGGTGGATGTAGTAGTAGTAGTGCATGGTGGTGATGGTTTTAGTAGTAGTAGTAGTACATGGTGGTGGTGGATGTAGTAGTAGTAGTGGTACATGGTGGTGGTGGTTGTAGTAGTAGTAGTAGTACATGGTGGTGGTGGATGTAGTAGTAGTGCATGGTGGTGGTGGATGTAGTTGTAGTAGTAGTACATGGTGGTGGATGTAGTAGTAGTAGTAGTGCATGGTGGTGGTGGATGTAGTAGTAGTGCAGGGTGGTGGTGGTTGTAGTAGTAGTAGTAGCACATGGTGGTGGTGGATGTAGTAGTAGTGCATGGTGGTGGATGTAGTAGTAGTGCATGGTGGTGGATGTAGTAGTAGTACATGGTGGTGGTGGATGTAGTAGTAGTGCATGGTGGTGGTGGATGTAGTAGTAGTGCATGGTGGTGGTGGATGTAGTAGTAGTGCATGGTGGTGGATGTAGTAGTAGTGCATGGTGGTGGATGTAGTAGTAGTACATGGTGGTGGTGGATGTAGTAGTAGTGCATGGTGGTGGATGTAGTAGTAGTGCATGGTGGTGGATGTAGTAGTAGTGCATGGTGGTGGATGTAGTAGTAGTGCATGGTGGTGGATGTAGTAGTAGTACATGGTGGTGGTGGATGTAGTAGTAGTGCATGGTGGTGGATGTAGTAGTAGTAGTAGTGCATGGTGGTGGTGGATGTAGTAGTAGTGCATGGTGGTGGTGGTTGTAGTAGTAGTAGTAGCACATGGTGGTGGTGGATGTAGTAGTAGTAGTAGTGCATGGTGGTCGATGTAGTAATAGTAGTAGTGCATGGTGGTGGTGTATGTAGTAGTAGTAGTAGTAGTGCATGGTGGTGGTGGATTTAGTTGTAGTAGTAGTACATGGTGGTGGTGGGTGTAGTAGTAGTAGTAGTGCATGGTGGTGGTGGATGTAGTAGTAGTAGTAGTGCATGGTGGTGGTGGATGTAGTAGTAGTAGTAGTGCATGGTGGTGGTGGATGTAGTAGTAGTAGTAGTGCATGGTGGCGGATGTAGTAGTAGTAGTAGTGCATGGTGGTGGTGGATGTAGTAGTTGTAGTAGTGCATGGTGGTATTGGATGTAGTAGTAGTAGTAATGCATGGTGGTGTTGGATGTAGTAGTAGTAGTAGTGCATGGTGGTGGTGGATGTAGTAGTAATAGTAGTGCATGGTGGTGGTGGATGTAGTAGTAGTAGTAGTGCATGGTGGTGGTGGATGTAGTAGTAGTAGTAGTGCATGGTTGTGGCGGGTGTAGTAGATGTAGTAGTAGCTGTAACAGCAGCAGCTGTTGCAACTCCAGGCTCATCTGCAACGTGAACCCTTTGAACCGCAGGTTTGATGTGCCCTTCCCTTGCAGCCCACCTTCTTCCTTTCGGGGGACGGGGAAGTACTTAAGGGACGTTTGTATAACCAGGCAGTTGAGACCCCCTGGTTATATCGGTGCCACCACATGAAGGCGTCCATCTGATGCGCTACAGAGACAATACAAGAAGCAGTGCTAAAGCACAGCAAACCCGTCCCAGGCAGTCATTTTAGTGCTGGCGTATAAACACAACAGGATATCTAGTCAAAGATGTCACATATCAAATATGGAGTAAATCGGGTGAAAATTGACGATTTTATGCCCATTTGAAATTTTAGGCCCGACCCACCTGACATTTGCCCCCCAACCATTAACTGGGGGGTGACCCCCCTGATGTAGTGAGGGATGTTATAGGATGCAGACTTGAAAGATACGTCTTTAGGTTTTGGTTTCACGTCGATAGGGCGAATCTGAGAGGAGATATGGCGAAAAAACGATTTTTACCTGTCTTTTTTTTTTTTTTTTTTTAAATTTTCTTGGCTTACAGGCTGTTCCTTGGCCTAATTTGGCCCAAAATGTAATCAGGTTATCAGAATATCATAGCCCATCATCACTGTAATTTTAGTCAAAATCGCACCGGTAGTTATTGCGTAAAGGTGTTAACAGACAGACAAACAAACAGCCACCCAGCCAAAGAGTGAATGCAATAACCGGGAAGGGTAATAAAGCACAGAAACGCAAATATCAGAACGAATACGATAAGGAAAAGTTGGGGGGGTGAGTATTTTTATATATATTTAAGTCCTGAGTAAAACCACATGAAATAAACAGACTATTGGTGTTTGGAAGAGTAACGTCTAATATAAGGCACTATGTTAGGGGGAAGAAGGGGTGTTAGATCTATGGTTTGCTTTTCATCTGAGAGAAATGGACAAATCAGACCACTTAAATACTTAGGCCGGTATTCTCGGCAGTTAACGAGGCTCCTTAGCACCTCTCCCGTAGCGATTATTACTGCATATCGTTGGTTAATGTCAATGTATATGTTATGAGCGTATGGTTGTATTGGAATTATTTAAATGACAGAAGAGGACAGTAAGGTTTAATAAGCAAAATAAATCGCTGAGGAAGAGGTGTTAGGGAGCTTCCTTAACCGACGAGAATACGTACCTTGGTCATAGTTGGGTGAAATTTGATGCCTTCAAGAAATATTCTCACCGGTTAAGGAAGCTCCTTAACACCTCTTCCTTAGCGATTTATTTGGCTAATTAATCCTTACTGTCCTCGTCTGTGTCATATAAATCATTCAAATCCCACCATACTCAGAATATATAACATACAACTTGATATTAACTACCCGTATCCGAAAATGAATCGCAAAGGAAGGGGTGCTAGGGAGCCGACAAGGACACGACTTTAGTTATAAGGTAGGAATGAGTCTCCTTGGTTACAAGTCAAATGTCCTCCCATCTGACTTCATCTGGCCACCAACTGAACAGGAGGAGGTTAGGGATCTTTGTCAGGGGAAGTTAACATAAGATACCGTTTTTACTCTAACTTGGCCGTATTAGAAGGATTTCCTGTACGTGACAGATGAGGACAATAAGGTGTAATAAACAAAATAAACCGCTTAAGAAAAGGTGTTAGGGCTGGATGATGTCCTCATGGATGGTGTGTTTGTTCGTCGATGGATCAGTAGGGGGAATGATGTAAGGGTACTGAGAGAGAGAGAGAGAGAGAGAGAGAGAGAGAGAGAGAGAGAGAGAGAGACTAAGTGTTCGCAAATTGTAAGTATATAGATAAGTAGATAAAGACAGATAGATACAGAGATACATGCATGCATACATAAATAGACAGATAAATAGATAGACAGACAAGGAGACAGACAGATAGATATATAGGTACAGACAGAAGATAGATACATGTATCCCCACCTTTTCCCATGAGAAAAAAATCTTTGCATAAAAGATAGGCAATGTGCAAGGCAGAATTCACGCTGCCACAAACATTAATTCCCGCCAACAGTCACAACCACATGGTATATCGGTGTTCTGGGACCAGGCTTCAGCTCTCCTGTGGTGGGTGGTATGATGAGCACGTTCTAAAGTGGTATGAAATGTCCACACCAGTATTTATGACCAGCTGGCTTGGTGTACCCGGTGTGGCAGGGCACTCAAAAATTGCACTACATTTTCTGGCACGAATATACCACTGCTACCACCACTATTACTACTACTACTACCACACAGTAGGCTACACACCACCACCACCACCACCATCATCTCCACCATCACCTGCAACTAGTAATTGCCACTACCACCATCATCATTACTACTACTACCACCACCACCACCACCACCACCTAGTAATTACCACTCTCACTACCACTACCACAACAACCACTGTCATCATTACACTAGACAACACTACTACCACCACAACCACCACTACCACCACCACTATCATCACCACCACAACCACCACACCATCACCACTGTCATCACAACCACCTCTACCACCGCCACTATCATCACCACCACAACCACCACACCACCACCACCACCATCACCACCACAATGGACAGCTTTAACCTCAATGATAAAAATTATGCTACATGACCTAACGTGATTCTAATGCTGACCTGACGCGATTCTGGTGCTGACCTGACGCGATTCTGATGCTGACCTAACGTGATTCTGATGCTGACCTGACATGATTCTTATGCTGACCTGACGTGATTCTAATGTTGACCTGACGTGATTCTGATGCTGACCTGACGTGATTCTGATGCTGACCTGACGTGACTCTGATGCTGACCTGACGTGACTCTGATGCTGATTATTTCCCCACCTTCTCCTGAAACTCTTATTATGACCTAATACACTCATCCCTCATTATCCTTATTAACCCGTACAGCGTCGGCCGATTTGGCTTATATGTACACGCCCAGCGTCGGGACTATGGAAAAAAATTTTATTGGCTAGATGGGTCAGAAATGCTGAAAAAACATGAGTTTCATTCATGAAAACGTTCGATTTCAACTCGAAGATTGTTTTTTTTCTCCATGTCGGGCATTGCCGAAAATTACGTTTTCCCCCCCATAGAGTTATACAGCCCTTACGTAATTCGGTCGCGGCTAGTCAACAACGATTTTCGTAAGCCTTATCCATTTACTACACATGTCTAAGATACCAAAATACTTACAATAGACTAAACTATTCACAAAATATACATATCTTGATATATTATATATTGTAGGCAGAAAAATGTAACATAAAATGCAGATGAAACGTATAGAAATTAGAGAAAAGTTACTGTAACAGAAAAGTAAGGTATTTGGAAAAAAGGAATACTAATAAATAGGTAAAATAAAATAAAAAAACATGAGTTTCACAGATCAAGTCACTCAAATCCACAAGGAAATACTTTTTTTTTTTCGTATATAAGAATGCGTACTTTTCATTCCCATCTCGTAGACTTCAGAGATTTTACGTATATTTGGTGGGGGAAAATAAAAATGCAGTTATGACAATTCTAGGCTTACATTTTCGTATTCAATGCTTACATAAACAACCAAAACGCTTGAAGTACAGTATACTATTCAAAATGTACTTTCATCAGTTCTGCTCGTTTGCCAGTACCACTAGATTCTGATGTTTCACTTTCGTTATTAGGAGGTAAATACTCATCCTCACTATCACTATCCACTAATGATGCATCGCTATCAGCATATACCACACTTTCACTCATCTTAGACGATACAGTATCGTCTAGAGCTTTGTCTATTTCTTCTTGGGAGAGACCGGAACGACGAGCTTGAGACATCTTGACAGCGTAAAAGCTCAACTCAGAGTGATGGCCTAGGTAGGCCAAGGAGGGGGTAAGGGAGGCCTGGAGGGGTCAGGTTGTACAGTGAGACAGTGGAATGAAACAATGGTGTTCATAGAAGGTCGCGTTCACACTGTCACGACATGTAAAGACTTACTACAAGTGCGCGAATATGAGGTGGTATATATACCACCGCGATGCTCTAGTCACTGGGAGCTCAGGTGGTATATATACCACCGCGACGCTTTACGGGTTAATTTTGCCTTACACTATATGCCATTATAAATCATTAAGTTTTGAGTGTCACTTCTGTCTCACCTGACTTGTCTTTGGGTTACCTTACCTTGCCTAACTTAAACTAACTTAGCCTAACCTAATCTAACTTAATGTAATATAACCACTGCCACAATAACTGCACAGCCACCACCATCATCACCATCACAACCACCACCATCATAACTACCATACCAATTCTATCACCACCATCACAACTACCATACCACCTCTACCACCACCATCACAACTCCCATACCACCTCTACCACCACCATCACAACTACCATACCACCTCTACCACAACCATCACAACCACCAAACCACCTCTACCAAAACCATCACAATTACCATACCACATCTACCACCAGCATCACAATTACCATACCACCTCTACCACCACCACATAAACCACCACCACAACCACCACCACTATCATCAAAAACACCAATACAACCACAATAGTGACCACCACCACAACCACCGTTACCATCACTACCACTACGTCCACCACCAACACCGCCACCATCGCTGAAATCACCATCACCACTACCACTACCACCACCACTACCACAACCATCACGACCACCATATTCACCAGAGTCACCCCCACAGTCACCACCAACGCCATAATAGGTACAAATTTGACACGTAAAATCCATTACCATTAAAAGAAAGAACTGAAGCCAGGAAGTTCATGTTTCAGGCTTCCAGCATTGGTTGTCCCGCCTCTGTTATGCATTCTAGTTTTATTTATTATTTATTTTATTCATCGGTTTGATATTCATTTATTTGAAGTGTATATGTCAGTAGTGGTGCGTGTGAAAACGTGGTGGCTTTTGAGACAGACAGACAGACAGACAGACAGACAAGAGGAGTGTGAGCGAATGGGTGGGATGAGAGACAGACAGACAGACAAACAGACAAGAGGAGTGTGAGCGAATGGCTGGAAAGAGAGACAGACAGACAGACAAGGAGAGTGTAAGTGAATGGCTGGGATGAGAGAGAGAGAGAGAGAGAGAGAGAGAGAGAGAGAGATTGAGACAGACAGACAGACAGACACAGACAGACAGACAGACAAGAAGAGTGTGAGCGAATGGCTGGGATGAGAGAGAGAGAGAGAGACAGAGAGAGAGAGAGAGAGAGACAGACAGACAGACAGACAGACAGACAGAGACAGACAGAGACTGACTGACTGACTGACTGACTGTCAGTCAGACTTTGTCTGACAGACAGACAGACTTTGTCTGACAGACAGACAGACTTTGTCTGACAGACAGACAGACATCGTCTGACAGACAGAATGACAGTCAGACTGACAGACTGACAGTCAGGTAGACAGAATGACAGGCAGAGAGACAGGCAAACAGGCAAACTGAAAGAGACAGAGAATGATACAGACGGATATACAGACAGAGTGACAGACACACAGAATAAGAGACAGACAGATAGACAGACAGACAGACAGACAGGCACAGACAGGCAAGCAGACAGACAAGCTGACATATAGGCAGACAGACAGACAGACAGACACACAGAGACGGACAGACAGACAGACAGACAGACAGGCACAGACAGGCAAGCAGACAGACAAGCTGACATATAGGCAGACAGACAGACAGACAGACACACAGAGACAGACAGACAGACAGACAGACAGACAGACAGACAGGCACAGACAGGCAAGCAGACAGACAAGCTGACATATAGGCAGACAGACAGACAGACAGACTGACAGACAGGTAGACAGAATGACAGGCAGAGAGACAGACAGGCAAACAGACAGAGAATGCTACAGACGGATATACAGACAGAGTGACAGACACACAGAATAAGAGACAGACAGATAGACAGACAGGCAAACAGACAGAGAATGCTACAGACGGATATACAGACAGAGTGACAGACACACAGAATAAGAGACAGACAGACAGATGGAAAACACACAGAATGAGACTGATATAGAAAAAGATAGACAGATCGACAGACAAACATAAAAGAGAGTTAGACACAAACAGACAGACATGAACAGCTATTCACTTACAGACAAACAGCTACATAGATTATCCGATCATATATGGACGGTGAGTATTAGTGCTGAAGTGGTGACAAGTCATGGTGGGTGGGTCACGGGAGGACTGATGGGCTTAAGGGAACGAGCTAGCAAGTCTCTGCTCAGGGTAGGATACGTATTATATGGAGAGAGAGAGAGAGAGAGAGAGAGAGAGAGAGAGAGAGAGAGAGAGACAAGGAGTGTGAGCGAGTGAATGGCTGGGAGACAGACAAACGGACAGCCAAACAAATTGCAACGTAAACACATAATAGGAGACAGACATACAGCCAGTCAGCCAGCCATTGAAACAGAGAGAGAGAGAGAGAGAGAGAGAGAGAGAGAGATTTGAGAACGTGTTGGAAAACTTCTTCTCTGTTGGTCTTCGCTGCCACAACATCAAGTCTGCAATCTACAACTAGGCCAGTGCATTGAAGGAAATCCCTGTCAAGACTCTGGAAAATGGTTGGTCTTGTCTGCTTCTCGGAATGAATGTGGAGCACGATTTCCTAGGTTTTGACGTGGATGACTTCCATGCACGTCTACGTGCACATGGCGACGATGTTGATGTGGACGAAGTGCGTGAGTGGTTGGATGACGACGAGGGCGATCTTGGGTATCAGACCATGTCTGATATCGAGATCGCATCTTCAGTTGCAGGTGTCAGTACCCAGCTTGAAGATTCCGACAAGGACGGCGACAATGATGCGGACTCCTCTCAGAGTGACATTAATTCAGCCATCCCCAAGCTTAGTGCACTCCGGGAACAAGTAGAGTTCGTTCTCGACTACCTGGAGCACCTGGACTGCAACAGGAAGATGGGGCCCTTGGGACTTATGGAGGAAGTGCGCGCTTTCAGGCAGCGTATCATTAATCGAAAAAATCGTCGTTCCTTGCAACAATCAACCATTGATAGCTTTTTCAGACCCGTGACCCCCGTTGTGCCCAGCCCTGGCTCCACACAATTGCCTCCCCAAAACAAGCCCCCATCCTGCAAACCACAGCCCAGCACATCAGGCACGGTGGAGTCACCACTGGACGTGAGTTTGCGCCTGCCTTCAGAGTCGTCAGCAGTGAGTAGTCCATCACCACGACCCAGCAATGCACCCCTAGGCCACCTGCATCAGCTGCTCTCAGACTTTGACAGTGATTAAACAGCAAGAACTCTCCACTAGACCACACGGGAATTTACAGTGTTGTGCAGTGAAGAAAACCGTACGTCGTGTTAAAAAACTGGAATTGTGAGTGCAAAGACTTAGGTGAAGAGTGCAACACTGATTTTATTGACGTTCAATGGAGCGCACATTAGACTACAGTGTGTAAAGAAAATGGATTTATGAGTGCAAAGACTTAAGTGCAGAGTGCAACACTTATTTCATTAAGGTGCAATGGAGCGCAAGTAAGACTAGAGTGCACAGTGTTAACAGAATGGAATTCTGAGTCCAAATGACTAAGTTCAGTGCAAGACTTCATGTACAGCGTACTGCAGGTGCTTCAGGTACTCCTTTTTACTGTCAGAGTCTGAGAGGAGACGGGCTATTCATCGACATGGCCAGGGACTTGTTGTAAGCACTCAGAATGTGTCATATTGTACTGTAGTTTCCATACTTACCTCTAAAACCTTATGTCACTCTTTCATGTTCCTTATTGGTGTGAATAGGGTCTTAGGTGCTATGCATGTGCAGTAAGGAGGTGTTTTTCTGAGTTAGGCTAGGTTAGGGTCTATAAGTAACCAGTCCAGGAGCCAGGGCCTTGTTGTAAGTACCCAGAATGTTTAATATTATATAAACTCACCTCTAAAACCTCATTCTCTGGTTCTTTTCCACTTATTTCAGTCTTTTATGTCCCTTATTGGTGTGAATTGGGTCTTAAATAGGTGCTATGTATGTCCAGAGGGAGTTGTTTAGGTGTTTTTGTGAGTCAGGGTAGGTTAGGGTCCATAAGTACAAGTTCAGGAGGCTGGGGCCCACTTTCCGGACGGGATCACTTTCTGGACATGCTTTAGGCTCTATTGCATTGGATAGTGGAGGGATTACTGTAAATATATATATATATATATATATATATATATATATATATATATATATATATATATATATATATATATATATATATAACAAACTTGATCATTCAATCCTCTTTTTCCGTCCTAAAGAATGGGTAGCAGGGTTCAGAAAGCAAGGGGTGAGAAAAACATGATACAAGAACCGCACTCTTTTTACTCTAACTTGGCCTAAAATATCCATCTCTCCATCTTGAATGCTTAGTAGTAGCAGTAGATTAACACCTGAAGACGGTGCTAGTCACGAAGAAGTTCTATGGAAAGGATGTAGAGCCATGGCATTGTCTTTTTCTGTCACTGAGCTACGTGAAGTATGCTGCTAAAGAACGAAAACCTGGACCAAGTTAAGGTGAAAAAGGGTACAGTCAACAGCATGCCAGGGTAATGGGCCACACGCTCATTCATTCACCAATGAAGACCACGGAATCCTTATTCCATATCACATTTATTTTTTTGTTTATTATTCATTTTATGGATATACTTTATGTCACCTAAAGACTATATTTCTGAAGCATTCAAAATTAAATACTGAGACAAATATTATTAACAAATAAGAACCAGACAAGCAAAAATGGTGAGCAGCAACTTAAAAAAAAATAAAAAATAAAACATTATACAAAGTTCTAAATTCTTAACTGAAATTTTCTAAACCAGAACTGTCATTGGTGCTGCCAAGATTTTTCATGAGAATTATAAATATGGACGTATTTGTCTTCAGATTTTATATTTAGAATACATACTCAGAATTTATGCTCAAAATTTATACTCAGTAGTTATCCTCAGAATTCATACTTAGAATTAATACTCAGATTTATACTTAAATTTATGCTTAGAATTTATAATCTGAATTTATACTCAGAATTTATACTTAGAATTTATACTTAGAAGTTGTACATAAACTTATACTTAGGATTTGCACTCAGAATTTATACTTAGAATCTAAACCCAGAATTTATACTCAGTTTTTACTTAGAATTTTTACTCAGAATTTACACTCATAATTTATACTCAGAATATATACCGAGATTTTATACTGAGAATTTATATAAAGGATTTGTACAGAGAATTTATTCTAAGAATTTATACTCACAATATATACTCGGAATTTGCACACAGAAATTATACTTAGATTTTATATTGAGAATTTCATTGCCCACAGCAGGATATAAAAATCTCCACTCAGAGAATTATTCCTTCTGATCTAAATGCGACTTGATAAGTGGATAGAATTATAAAACTTTTTGACACCTCCTGTATCAAAAAGGATCCACAGTGAAGGCCAGCATTCTCGTCGGATAAGGAGACTCCATAACACCTCTTCCTAAGCGATTTATTTTACTTATTGCTCCTTACTGTCCTCGTCTATCTATCTATCTATTGCCAGACGCCTCTATCTCGTAAGGGATGGCCACAAAGAAATCGCCTCCATGTCGCCCTGTCCCCCGCCATTTCACTGCCCTGCTCCCAACTCACACCCCCCTCTCTCATATACCTCTCCACTCCAGCCCTCCATCTCATCCTTCTCCTCCCCCTCCCTCTCCTCCCCCTCCACCTCACTCACATACACTCTCCTCGTCAGTCTCTCACTCCCCATCCTCTCCACACGGCCAAACCGCGTCAGTGTATTTCTCCCAACGCTTCCTATCACATCCACATCCACACCACAACGCTCCTTCACATGCTCGTCTTTCTCCATTAACTCATTCAAATACCCTCATACTCACAATAAATAATATACAAATTGATATTAATTACTATCCAAAAGTAAATCGGTGAGGAAGAGGTGTTAGCGAGTCTCCTCAAGCGACAAGAATAGCTGACAAGGGTCCGTTTTCTCGTCGGTTACCTCCTAACGCCTTTTCCTAAGAGATTTATTTTGCTTATTACACCTTACTGTCCAATTCTGAGTTATAAAAATCCTTCAAACATTGCCATTCTGAGCATAAAATAACATACAAATTGTTATAAGCTAGTCGTACTCCAAAATAAATAGCTTAGGAAGAGGTGTTAGGGGGGTCTTCCGTGGTGAGAATTCGAGTCAGTATATCATTCAAATACTGCCATACTCAGCATATCATACAAATTTATATTCACTCTCGTATCCCAAAACAAATCGCTGAGGAAAAGGTGCTAGGTGGACCTCTTGAGCGACTCCTATTCTCGTCGTTTCAGGTTTCCAAACACCTCTCTCCCAGCGATTTATCCCACGTAGTGCCTGCCGGTCTCACGAAGGATGGCCCAGACGTAAAAAATTCCGAACATACAGACGGTTGCGTAGGTGAAGAATAGGCCAGCCAGTGTGAAGCCGTCTACCATGGTTGTGTAGAGTTGTATGCTTAGGAAGTGTACCAGAGTGCTGACTGTGATGCACGCACTGGACGCCTGTTGGCAGGAGGAGGAGGAGAAGGAGGAGAAGAAAGATCAGTATTAGGAGGAGGAGGAGAAAAGGAAGAGGAGGAGGACGAGGAGGAAGTGAAGAAGAAGAGGAAGAAAGGACACATTATTCAGTGTTACCAATGAAGCAATAATGATGCATCCTTGCTATGGGAAGCCGACTGATTGGCCGGTATTCTGGTATGGTTAAGAAGGTTACTAACACTTCTTCCATAGCGATTTATTTCTGGTTTTGCACCGTTACTCTATTCATGTGTCATTTACGCAATTTATGTTGATGTTTAAAAGATATAAGCAGCAAAAAGAAAACAAATCGCTAATTAAGAGATGCTAGGGTGTCGAGAATACTGTACTGCCCTTGCCTTAAAAACAAAGTGTATCGAAGAGGGGGCTAATTCAGTCCATAAGAAGCCCAGCCAGTTTCGAAAGTCCTAAATTTAAAAATATTAATAATAGTCTTCCATATATATATATATAAATATATATATATATATATATATATATATATATATATATATATATATATATATATATATATATATATATATATATATATATATATATATATATATATATATATATATATATATATATATATATATATATATATTTATACTGTACTGAAGAAATTATATATAACATTGAGGAACCTAAAATGTAATTCCATATACGTGTGAACTTAGCTCGTATTCTAGTGGGGTAAGGAAGCTCCCTAATACCTCTTCCTTAGCGACTTATTTTTGGATATGGCTGGTTAATATCCTTCCGTATGTAATTTATGCACAGTATGGTGATGCTTGAAGGATTTACCTAACAGAATAGGTGTTATAAGTAAACTGAATCGCCTAGTAAAAGGTGTTAGGGAGCTTCCTTAACCAACGAAAATACCACCCCGTGCCCTGTGACTTTCATCCGTATTTTGGTAGGCTAAGGAAGCTCCCAAACACCTTTCCCTAAGCGATTTGTTTTGCTTATTACACCTTACTGTCCTTTTCTGTGTTAAATAAATCCTTCTGATGTCTCCATACTGTGCATACATACCGTACAAAAGAATATTAACCAGCCATATCCAGCAATAAATCGCTGAGGATGAGGTGCTGGGAATATGTGACCTTGACCTTTGACCCCTTGTTATCAAAATGGAATCGCATTATCTTTACTTCATTCCCAATCCTTTTATATAATTTGCCTGACATCAAATAAGAACTGTTTGATTTTCCTTCCAACTCTATTAACACACACACACACACACACACACACAGAAACTAAACACTACACCCCCTTCTACTCAAAAGTCCCTATCTGTGCCCTGATGCTACAGAGAGAGAGAGAGAGAGAGAGAGAGAGAGAGAGAGAGAGAGCAAAACAATACACCTGTACCTGTGCCCTGATGCTGGTGGGGAAATATTCGAAGGTCACAAGATAGATCACTGAACCGATGCCGAAGCTGCAACTGAAGGCCACCAACATGAAGCAGACCAGCGCCACCCACGGCCACGCAGAGATAGGGGGCTCGAGGCTGTGTCAGGGAAAGCAAGGAAGAGAAGGAGGCTTAGAGTAGTGCCTATTGAGTGTGCAAGGTGGGAAAAATAGTAATCTTTTTCTGCCCATTAAGGCGGAAAAATAATCCACACAGAGAGAGAGGGTTCGAGGCTGTGTCAAGGAAAGCAAGGAAGAGAAGAAGCCTTAAATCAGTTCCTATTGAATGTGCCAGGCCGTTTATGTGGAAATATGATTATCTTTTTTTGCCCACTTAGGCGGAAAAAATAGTCATCTCCCCCCCCCCCACCAGTTACGTGGAAAAATGATGATCTTTTTGCCAATTCTATCATTCCACTGTCTACTTCACTCTCTGGGTAGGTGTGTGGGCAGAAAAGAATACCAAGCCTCTCCCAGTTTAGGAATAATAGCAGCAGAGGGAAGTGTATGTAGAAGAGACGAGAAATTAGGGAAATGAATATATAAGACCTCTCTCATTTAGGGAATATTGTTCAAAAGAGGAAAGTGATGAGTAGATCAGTTGGATTATTAGGAATGTTAGGCAGAGAAACATACCAAGTTTCTCTCAGATTAGCAGTTTTAGCCAACCAAAAAAAGTGACAAGTAAAAGAGGTGAAACAGGCTAAGTTTATCCTCAACATTAAAAAAGTCAATGACCTAGCTAGCAAGAAGTTAAAGAAAAACCTAGTGTAAAAAGAAAAGAGATAAAGAAAAGGAGAAAAAAAAAACACAAGTGTCTGGGTGAATTAACAGAAAATATCGGGTATTAATGGGGGGTTGAAGTGATTTTATCTGATAAAGTTCAACTTGCCTGGTACTGGTTCCATAGACAATGTGTGAGATGTTAGCTTGTGGCGTGATGGTGTTAAGCTGCATATGCACTGGCGGTGGAATCAAGTATGTTATGGTCCCCAGCGCAGTATAAGCCAGCAGCATCATCACCAAAGAGATGATGAGGCACCAACGGCGGCCCAGTTGGTCCACCAGTGCAGTCATGGCCAGACTGCCACACAGGAACATTGACATCACTAAGAACAAACTCAGGTTGGCATCCAGCGTCACCCCGGAGCTTACCATCATTCTCAGCATGTTCACTTTTATCACGCCCTCGCCTACAAATGTAGCAATGACGTGTAGGCCACATATAACCACCTGCCTTTTAATGACGTCACGTGTCAGGAGAGCAGCCCATCTTGAACTGCCATCCTGCCGCTGATTTAGATTTTTCAGATGATTCAGCTCCTCATGCACATCGACACTGGAAGGTCTCAGACGCCGAAGGATTGACAAAGCTTCAGTCTCCTTTCCATGGATGGCAAGGTAGTTCGGGCTGTCCGGGAAGACAAACAAGAGTCCAGCACAGAACAAGGCAACAACACCAACGTTGACGAAGCTGATGTGATACCAGGGAAGTACCATGCCCAGCCCAGCCACCATCATGAACCCAAGGCTTTTCATCACATCCCAGAAGGCGAGCGCCAGACCACGGATGTTGGTGCTGGCGATTTCAGTCATGTAGCTCCTTCCACCAGTCATAAGCATGGACGATCCTACTCCCACCGAAAGTCTGCAAGAGACAAATAGATTTGAGTTTGTATTTTCTCAGCCAGTTACAAGAAGGTCTTGTTATAAGAGCTGAATTCCAGGTGGCATAGGGACTACACAGCATCGCTTTCTTAGCCAAGTATTTTGTCTATTACAGCTAGGTATTCCCCTGTGGACTATTTATGTAGTTTTAATGGCGACAGTTCCATCAGTCTTAATCAAGAGGATCTTGATATGTAGTGCATGACATAGAGGGAGTAGGATTGTCAAAAGGTCGCCAAAGCAGCATTAAAATACAGAGCTAAAGCAGGTTTGTGTTGCAAGAAATGCATCACAACCTTTTCCACAGTAACCTGGGGAAAACCGGCATAACAGCTTAACACTAAACAGTGAAACATAAACAGGCTAATTTTGTGGAATTTCCTGTCCTGTGGATTTGGTGTGTTTCTTTGGCGTGTTCCTGCCAAAAGTTCTGAAGCCTTCTCTTTACCCCTGAAATTCACATCATCATTGTCTCTGTCCCCCTTGTCTTCCTCATTCCTTCCAGCTAGGTGGCAAGTTTCATGCCTTTTTTTTTTTTTTTTTTTTTTTAGACCTTCGTTTTAACCCTCTCGTTACCGTTTGATGCCAGCTGCGTCCTACCACGAGCGAGTACTCGGGAGGCGGGCCTCGGCGCCCAAGACCACACACTGAGAGATCCCCACTTGTCACCGTGCTATTCCTGCGCCCTCGATTGTTCATAAACATTTTATCGTCACACCCTTATTGACGCTTCGAAAATCGTAATTTTTTTCTCAGTAATGCTGAATAAATGTACTTGCTTGTGCTGTTGTAAAAATGATCAGCTGAACGTAAATTATGCCTTAAATAAGTTTTTTCATTTTTTCAGTTTTTTCTCATAGAAATATGATTTTTTATTGTAAATGTTACTGAGAGATAGTTATGGGGAATTTATTTGGCTACATTTTGGTGTATAAAGAATTACTGTAGGTCAATTTGGACCGATTTTACGGAACGCGAAAGGAAATTAGCTTATGCCTGAACAAGGCTCGTAACGCACTGACCGGGGCAGTGGGGCGACGCTGGGTGCAGAGTGGGTTGAGCGGGGCAAAGGGGTACACAGGGACGCACGTAGTGCTTTGTTCTTGCCCAGACATCATTCCATAACCAAAGAAACGGGTGCCGTTTCGTTCGACACAACCGGAGTCGAATGATAAGGAGCGGTTGAAATGTGCACAGACGCAGCCTGCAGCAAATGGTAACAAGTGGTTGAAATGTGCACTGGACCCATAAACACCAAAGAGTTAATCACAATACAAGGATCTGGAGTTGGAAAGGGAGGGTCTTTCTCCTTCTTCTTCTTCTTTTCTTCTTCTTCTCCTTTTTCTTCTTCTTCTTTTCTCTTCTTCTTCTGCATTTTCCTTTTATTATTCTCCTTTTCTTGCTTCTTCCTTTTTCTTCTTCTTCTTCTCCCCTTCCTCCTCCTCCTCCCCCTCCTCCTTTTATTCTTTGTCATTTCCTCTTCCTCCTCCTCCATTTTTTGGAACCATAAACTGAGTTGCACAGGACCTGCAAGGAAGCTGGTGAACTTAAGAAAACTGGCCACTTCAACAGGATATTCCCAGAGATCTGTCACTGAAGTTATGCTGAAGGTTTGCCTGCGAATTGCAAGAGTGAGTGTATTGTGATAACCAAGCTCCCTATTCTCGTTGGTTAAGGAAGCTCCCTAGAATCTCCTCCTTAGCGATTTATTGCTGGATACCGCTAGCTGATATCAGTTTATATGGCATTTATGCTGAGTATGGTGATATTTGAATGTTTTAAATGACCCAGAAGAGGATAGGAAGGAGTAATAAGCAAAATAAATCACTTACGAAGAGGTGTGGGGGAGCTTCCTTAACCTCGGAGAATACAAGCCGAGTGTGTTGTGGTGCGGAAGGGGAATAATGTGTTCAGTGGTTTCATAGCAATATCCCTATTACCTTAGATGGCTCAGATTTTCATCTTTTTGTAGCTTACTTCACGTAGTTCAGTGGCAGACAATGACGGTACTGTGGTTCTGCATCCTCTTCGTAACATTTCATCGTGACTATTATATTTGTACTCTAACTTGGCTCAGACTTTCATCCTTAAGCATCTTCCTTTGCAGAGTTCTACATCCTTTCCACATTTCTTCATGGCTTGCATTATATTCTACAGCTAACTCCTTGCTACAACTCAGCTTTGAAGATGGAAGGATGGCAATTTTAGGCCAAGTTAGAGTACGCCGGGCATAGACTCACTTCTGGGGCCACTGACCTGCCAGCAAGGATCATCTCCGGCCTGATGGCAAAGGCAAGTAGCAGCCAAGCAAGGACGAAAGGCAAGCAGGCGGTGAGGAGTGACAGACGGCGACCAAGCCTAGCAACCAGCACCCCAGCCAGTGGAAAAGAAAGTGCCATTCCCGCGGTGGAGATGCTCCCTGTGGAGCAACAAGATAATTAAATCTCAGTGATTGATGACAGTGTTAGAAAAAAAAAATTTGCTAAAAGTGTATCAAAAAATCATATTGGCCTTAGCCTTTCAGTATGATGACGTGTTTCCCACCATCCACTCACTTGATGTAGCGCTACTGGAAAGCATGCTATACTACCTGACAAATCAAATGGTTTCTTAAATCCCAGGGAAGTAGTTATCTGGTTTTGGCACTTGGTTTAGTTTCCAGTACATAAAGAATATCACTTGTACCATGCCGATCCTCAGTATGGGGGTTCCTTAAGAGCAAGCATGGTAGTACAGTATTTTTAGATTAGATTAGGTTAGGAAATGAAGTAAGGAGCAAATGAAAAGAGCATTTTGAAAGGCTGGTGACTGGGAATTGTGAGATGAGAGAGGTAGTAACCATCACTGGGTTTAGTGGTGTGAAGAGAAGGAATGTGCATCTGGACATTGGCAGAAATGAAAATTGTTGTGAAATGCTTGACAAATGACAAGGCATCAGTGCTGTGTGAGATGTAGACCCATAGATATACCATCAGGAATTCGGGTTATTTTTAAAAGAATCGGTACTTTACTGGAAGAGGGCTGTGCTACATTCTCGGAGTCTAGTTGATCTCCGTCTCTCCTAATTTCATTCGGAGAGGGATAAATGAGCTTCTGTTTACACCACTGCCATCATGTTAAGCTGAGTTAAGGAATTCCCGGATGTGTACACATAAAACGGTCTTCTCACCATTCCCTTCCTGAGTAGGCAAATTTAGTGAGAGGAAACAGTCAGCGCCAGTCAGGGCATTCAAGTTGCAACTGAATCGTGAAAACTCGGCAATAAACATCCGCTCCCTTATAGTTGATGAGGTAGACTGGCTGGTTTATAGTGATTGATGCCAAAAAAAAAAAAAAAAAAAGAGGTCTTGTTGGTGCTATGAAGACCTTGATAAGCAAAAAAAGATGTCTTAGTGTGGCATCTGCAAGAGGGTTTACATGGAGTTATAGCACCCACATTAACATCTGGATTGGTGATTTTGGTGTCATGAAAACAAAAAGTCAAAGGTTAGAGTGTTAGAGATGGGGTTCTTAACCCCTTAACCACGGGGCGTCGCTTTCGTGACGCTTGGGAGCAAGGGATCATACCGCGGGGTGTCGCTTTTGTGATTCTGTGTTATTTTGAATTCACCCGGGCTTCCAAGTGGGGGCTTGTATCATCTATCAGTATTGCCAATGTCCAACATTAGTCAGCACTCCTAATCTCATCTGTACTCCCATCCATTGTTGACAATTTAGCCATTTCTCCCCGTTCTTGACTCCCCTCCCTACCCCCCCTCCATTACCCTATCCTCTCGCCTGCCCGGCCTTGCTACGCTAAGTAAATCTTCCCTGGAATTTTTCACTGATTTCATCCATTGAAATAAGCCCGATGCCCTATTCTTATACCAAATAATATATACAAGAAAGAAATAAGGTAAGTGAGAGTGCCATACACCTGGAATTGGCTAATTATCACCTGACAACACCTCACGTGCACTCGTTCGCTAATTTTCGCTGTTTTTTTCCCTTTGAAATATGCCATATAATCTATTTTCGTAATAAATATACATATAAGGAGGGAAGGGAGAAGCCTAAGTGATATTGACATTCATCTGGAACTACCTAATTTATAATGTATTGTCTAGATTTCCTGCCAATCATTTCAGTGAAATACATAGCTGTTTCAAGAGCTACGTTGGTAGTACTGAATATCCCCTAAGTAGGCCTCTACCCGGGCCGGCCCTCCCTTATCAGTTCTCTCTCATCTTCCGAAGAGGAGGTACGCGTCTGTTCCTCTTGCTGACTTCAGGGCCTTTTTCACCCCCATGCAAAGGGCCCTGTGACCTTTACCCCCTACTAAACCTCGTGTGGAAAGAGGCAAAGGGCTGACAATTGATAAAAGAGTGACTACGGTCTTTCTATTGAGTAAAACAGTGCAAGTGGAATTGTAAATAATGTGTAAATAATGTGTAAACAGCAAGTGAAAGTAATGAATGTAAATATACGTGAACAATGGAAAATAGTTTTATAAGTTACTTCAAGTGACAGTGCGTAACACAGTGTAAATAAAGTAGAAATGTAAATAACGTAAATAAAATAGAGAACGTAAATAGAAATGTAAATGAGTAGTATTATAAGAATACGAGTATATACCCTAGGAGTAATGAAAGTGAAAGTTTCACTCTAGCATGTCTAAATACTATGAGTTATGAGAGTGAAGATGAAAGTGACATTCACTCTCAATGCTAGTATACAGGACGAGAAAGTGAATGCTACGTATTTTACTGAAAGAAATTGAATCCCTACAGTGACAATAAACTAATACTACTGAAGGAAACTTATCGATAAAGACTGTAGATATATATAAGTGTTATATAGTAATAGAAATATAAAGTGTGAGGGGTTTTATGAATAATAAATGACAGAGTACCAAGAGCGAACTAGCGCAAGTGTGGCGGTCAGACACGCTCATAATTTTCATTGCTTTCACAGTGTTTTTTTTTTTTTGGAGTATGGATCCCAAACTACTTGAAAATCATAGAGTAGTGTTTATAGTGTTAATATCTGGCTGTGGTAATCATATTACGGGTTGTCGGGAAGTGTAAAGTGGAGACTTCGCTACCCAACTTCAGAGGTCTTCACAAGTCCTACGGTAACTGACGAAGGCTCAACAAACATTCCAGGAGAAAGCTGAAGGTATGTGCCATAAGCATATATAATTTTAATATTCTAGGACTAATAACTGATTTTTGGCAAATATTTTTTGAGAGTCTGTCGGAGCCTGAAAAACCCCGCGGCACACGCAAAACATCGGTAAACATGCCCGTGGTGTAGGGGTTAAGAAACGTGTGTGAAGAGCAGAGTGGATAGGATATGAAGTCGTTTTACTTATCAATTTGGTTATAAAAAGGGTAATGAAACGAGTGATATATAAGTGAAACTGGAAGTGGTGGGAGGTGTGATAGACCAAGAAGAAAGTGGACAGATTGTATCATATCTTTTATAAAGGCCCCACCGTGCTTGCCTGCATCGGCCTTAGTCACCTAATGGCGGCTTTCCACCCTGCTCCATCTCTGGCAACCTCCCTATTCAGTCCCTCATCCCTTAAGGCACACTCTTTGACCTCATCCCAGATCTTTTTCTGTCTGACTCTTGCAACGCTATCCCTAGCATTCACACTTCTCACCTTCCGCACCCAACTGTCATCCTCCATTCTATCCACATGTCCATACCATCTTGAGCGTGAGAAGGAGAGGAACTATATGTAGTCTGACGAGGCTTGGGAAGTGAGGGGTCGGGCTGGTTGCATGACCTTTGCATGAAGGAGTGCATTACAAGGGTGTGCCATCTTATTATTCTTTTACCTTAATACTCGTTGGAAAAATCCTGTTTATACTTCTTTTACTCTAACTTAGCCTAATACTGCCATCACTTCATCCTGAATGCAGGTTTGTAACAACAGATTAATACTAAAAAATGATGTTAGTCATGCAGAGGTGCCATGGAAAGGATGTAAAGCCGTAGCACTGTCTTTTTTTGCCACTGAGCTACGCGAATTACGCTGTAAAAGGATGAATATCCGGGCCAAGTTCGGGTAAAAAGAGTATAATAAGTAATTATGAAGCTACGTGTGGATGGTTTACATTTGAGGTGACCCCAGGATTCCGTGGGCTTGATTGGTGACTGAATGGGTAAACAGTTCATTTCACTGGACATGCTGGTGATTAATACTCCCACTATAATATTCTTTCCCTTCCCTAACTTTCTGGACCCTGCCTCACCCGACCTGCAAGAGGAATGATGATGACGGTGTCCTACTCATGTAGACTCATGTTGGACTTTGTGATGGTGAATAAATACTGTCCCCATCCCTGTGTAATGGGTGAGTGTATGCATCGCAACGTGACAACACATACAAGGGCACATTTAGTAGAACTGCTTGCCTGTGTATTGCCACATAGCCCGAGCAGAGAGCCACCACCTAACGTTTTCTATGGGAGGGGTAACTCTTCCAATCCACTCATAATAGGTTAGATATTTATTTATTTGGTATGAATTTATATGTAGTACAAGAGTATATTGGTTTTCAGATATTAATATAGGAGATATAAGCAGTGTTTCACTCACCAAACACATCAACATATGGCACCTTCCTTTACGATGTTACTGCCTCATCGTTTCTGCTTGTTTCTTCCTCTGGCTTGCTTCTTCCTTTGTCCTACACCTCAGGAATCACTTTCGCCTTGAATTTCATCATCAGAGAGATCGCGGGGGGACATGTCTTCATTGGCCAGGTCACTGCTAACAGGTGAGTTGCCAAGAAAATGGCATGCGGGGGGTAGGGAGGGTCATGCAGGGCCAGGCAGTATCCCTGCCTGACGGCGAGTAGAGGAAGATCTCCCACATATGCCTACCAAAAATCATCCACGAAACTTGATAAATGTGCAGATGATGGACCTTGCAATTGCAACACATATGGATACGTCATCGGGTGTCACCATGACAAAATGTGGTGACGTATCCATACATCAACAGGATCCCTTGAGTTAACATGCCCTTCCTCACAGGATCACCCCACACAGGATGTAATTGAGTTAATGAACTTAACAGACTGGAAGCTAGAACAGGCTAAGCACATAATGATCACCATGATCCAGGACATCCCATCAGCTGGGACAGGAAACGACATCACAAATACACATAACAGACATGGTTTTCGACTGAGGAGGAGCAATTATAGGCAACATTTTTGGACTAGCTACAGAAAATGATCTAGAGGAAATAAACAACAAATTTAACAAAATTGCACAAATTCTCTCATATCAACATAAGTTGGCTGATACCCAGAACACCTTATTGATGATGATTGTAAGGAACCTAAGGAAGGCAGAAGCATCAATTCTAGGAATTGTGGAGAAAGTAAATGCACTTGAAGGAAACAGTACACTATTCCAACACCTCTATGTGATCATGAAACATACTGACATAATAATACAACAGTTAGACACTATTAACCCCTACACCGTGGGGTTGTTTTTGCACTCCTTGCACATCCCGTGAGGATATTCATGCTCCGACTGACTTTATTAAAATATTTGCCAAAAATCAGTTATTAGTCCTAGAATATTAATATTATATATTCTTATGACACATACCTTCAGCTATCCCCTGGGATGTTTGTTGAGCTCTGTTACACTTATTTATATATACAGTATTTATCTATAAGTTTCTTTCAGTACTAGTAGTTTATTTTCACTCCAGGCATTCACTTTCTTGTCTAGTATGCTAGCGTAGAGAGCGAATCTGTCACTTTCACTTTCATTGCTCCCAGTATTCATACATGCTAGAGTGAGATTTTCACTTTCATTACTCCTAGTATATATACTCGTTTTCTTATCTATCTATCTATTGCCAGATGCCTTAATCCCGTTTGGGGTGGCCACAAACAAATCGCCTCCACGTCGCCCTGTTCCCCGCCATTTCACTGCCCTGCTCCCAACTCACACACCCCTCTCTCATATACCCTCTCCACCTCATCCCTCCATCTCATCCTCGGCCTCCCCCTCCCTCTTCCCCCCTCCACCTCACTCACATACACTCTCTTCGTCAGTCTTTCACCCTCCATCCTCTCCACATAGCCAAACCACCTCAGTGTGTTCCTTATAACACTTCCTATCACATCCACATCCACACCACAACGCTCCTTTATATCCTCATTCGTCAGCCTGTCTCTCTATGTGACTCCACAGGCTCCTCTTAAATAACTCATTTCCACTGCTCTCACTCTTGACTTGAGTCCTTCCAACAACGTCCAAGCTTCACTTCCATACGTTAGAGTTGGTATCACAATACTGTCATGTAGTAACTTTTTCACTTCCATGCTCACTTCCCTGTTTCTTATCACTGCTTTCAAAGAACCAGCAACCTTTCTTCCCTGCTGTACCCTTTCAAGCACTTCACCCTCCAAACCTCCATCCTTACTTATCACACTACCCAAGTACTTAAACGTACTCACATTTTCCAATTCCTCACCATCCAACCTCGCTGTACATTCACTGAATTCACCTCTCTCAAAGACCATCACTTTACTCTTCCCTACATTCACCTTTAGATTCCGTTTCTTACACACTCTCCCAAACTCATCCACCAAGCCTTGCAGCTCCCCTTCGTCTTCACTCAACAACACAGTATCATCTGCAAACAACAGTACAGGGAGTTTCCAAACACTATCCTCTCTCACCAGGGCCACTCCAACATCCACTACCCTACCTTGTACCTCTTTTATTACCCCATCCATGAACAGATTGAACAACCATGGAGACATGACACATCCCTGTTTCAACCCAACCTCCAAAGAGAAAAATTCACTTAGTTCACCCTCCACACGCACTGCAGCCTTAGCTTATTACTACTGATTTACATTTCTATTTACATTATTTTATTTACATTATTTACATTTCTATTTTATTTACACTATTTTATGCGCTGTCAACTTGCAATAACTTATAAAACTATTTTCCACTGTTCAGTTATATTTACATTCATTGCTTTCACTTGCTGTTTACACATTATTTACGCATTATTTACATTTCCACTTCCACTGTTTTAGAGTCATCAGAAAGATCGTTGTCACTGTCCATAATTATCATTGATAAATTAGCCAGTTCACGTTCCACAGCAGTCACTTAGCCCTTAACCCCTTTCCACATAAGGTTTAGTAGGGGTAGAGGTCACAGGGCCCTTTGCATGGGGCTAAAAAGCAGCGGAATTGGACAGGCGCGAATCTGACGTGGTTTCACCTTGAAAGACGATAGTATACTGAATGCTGTTGCCTAGGGGCAGTGAAAGGCTGCCAATGTCAGCGTGGTGACAGCTGCTATATGCTATGAAATGATTGGCAGGAAATCTAGACAATACATAATAAATAAGGTAGTTCCAGGTGACTGTAAATATCACTTAGGCTTCTCCCGTCCTTTCTTATATATATTTTTATTATGAGAACAGGTCGTACGGCATATTTCAAGGGGAAAAAACAGGGAAAATTAGTGAACAAGTGCATGTGAGGTGTTGCCAGGTGATAATTAGCCCATTCCAGATGTATGGCAGTATCAATTACCTTTTCTCTTTCTTTTATATATTATATTGTAAAAGAATAGGGCAAAAGGCACATTTCAATGGATAAATTGAGTGGAAAAATCCATCCAGCATTTGTGTAGCGCAGCGCAGCTGGTCAGGCGGGAGGAGAGGGTAATGGAGGGAAGGTAAGGAGGGGGGGAGTCAGGGACAGGAGAAAAATGGCTAAATTGTCAACAGTGGATGGGAGTACAGGTGCCATTAGCAGAAATGAGTATAGCTGGACACTGGTAGTACTGATAGATGATACAAGCCACCACCTGAAAGCCCGGGCGAATTCAAAATAACATAGAATCACCAAATTGATGCCCCGCGGTATGATCCCTTGCTCCCGAGCGTCATGAAAGTGACACCGTGCGGTTAAGGGGTTAAAGCTCATTATCAGTCTTTTATGAAAGAAATTGGTAATGCTGGTAACGGAAGGATCACCATTAATCTACTACCCATTCACAATCTTAATCAAATAATTAGTCAAGGCATAAATAAGCATGGTCTGAAACCTTTGTTTTGAAATCTGATGTTATATTATCCATATTTGGAGCAACACTCACAACAACATCAATAGTAGTTCAGGTACCGTTTGCAACAGATGATTTTTTCAGTCTATCAAATATACCCTTTTCTTCTATAAAAGGCGTCTCATTAGTCACCATCAATATCAAAACAGAAGTCCTCATGGTCTCCAAGAAACTGGATGCTGTCACTTTCACTAGTGGAACAACAATTGAACACAAGTATCGCACATCATTAGATGCATATCATCTTTGTCCTATGTATATCTTTGTTTCAGCCAGCTGAGACAGTCCCTTGTGAAATGGCTATCATAAAAGGTCGTGACATCCTCATCATTCCAACTTCACATTCGCTCCAGATAAACCCATCCATCATCAAAGCATTGGACATTTACATTTCTTCTACTTCACTCACAATACCTCAGTTTTTGTGACTTGCCCAAACACACCTCCAGCCCATACATCAGCATCTGGCTTATACATCTCACCAGATTACTGTGCAATCTTGACACCTACACTATCCACTTTGCCTATTAAAAACCATTATGCCATTCTCAACCACACACACAAGTACTTCCAGCCATTACCTAGGATGAACTTAAATATAAGTGCACACATTAAGTTGACTTCACCCAAGTAAGAAACCATGCGGCTAATAAATCAGACAATACAACCTTGGGAAGAATAAAGTAGGATTATGTTCAACCCATATTATGTATACAGCCCAGCTCCAGTCATCTTTGTAATTATCTCCATCATATTTGGTCTGGTTAGTGCTTGGATGGGTGACTGCCTGGGAACACCAGATGCTGTTGGCTCGTTCTCCCTACGTGTCAAGTGGGGTTGGTGGAGGATTAGTGCCCCTCCCTGTAAAACAATTAACTCTAAGCCCTTGGCCACCCCGTTTGGGATACGTGGCGTCTGGCAATTAATGAAATGAACTTTTGGCCATGCACAGAATGCAAGCAAGGATTGTTAACCTGGAATCAGTGTTTAAGAACTGTTCTGTACAAGTGAGACAAACTGTGTAAACATTATATATATATATATATATATATATATATATATATATATATATATATATATATATATATATGATATATATATATATATAGATATATATTTATATAGATATAGATATATAGAGATATATATTTAGATATTTAGATAGATAGATAGATAAATATATATATATATATATATATATATATATATATATATATATATATATATATTATAACATAACAAAATATGGGTCATATAATATGGGACTACTTTAATTATACTACTGTGTCTCATTTATATATGAATATATACAGCAAGTCCTTCTAATGTATATAGTATAATTGACTACAGTAGACTTGCCATTGTATTACTTTAACCCGCCGCATCCTGTTGACGTATATATACGTCCAAACCTTTTGTCACTGTGACTCCCGTTGACGTATATAAATGTGCTGCAATTGCTAGGTTTGTCATTTCCACATTTTTCAAATTTCGTGCGTGATTTTTGGTACGTATACACAAGAGACCTTCCTCTACAAGATGCCAGGCAGGGACAATGCCTTACCCTGCATGACCTTCCTCTACAAGATGCCAGGCAGGGACAATGCCTTACCCTGCATGACCTCCCCCCCACCATACGCCATTGTCTCAGCAATTCACCTGTTACCAGTGAGCTGGCCAGTAAAGACATGTCGTGCCACGGTACGAAATTCATGGCCAGAGTGATTCCCCAATCGATGACAATGTGGAGGACAAAGTTTACATAGCATTAGAGGAAGAAACAGTCAGAAATGATAATCAGGTAATGTCGCCAAAAAAGGTCAGGTATGTTGATGTGTTTGGTAAGTGAAACGATGCTTATATTGCCTATATTACTGTGTGAAAACCAATATACTCTCGTACTACATATAAATTTGTACCAAATAAATAAATGAATTCTGTTTATAAGTGGTGTGGAATAGTTACCCTCCCATAGAACTCGTTTTCTTTGGAGTCAGCCTCATAGAAAACCCAGTAAGGTAAGGGGTACTGCTACCTGTATTCAGTATTTTATACCTCAGGTGAGCAATTTCTCTATGAATTTTCGAAGTTTCTCACCAAAAGTGGTGGTTTGAGCCAAACTTTTTTTTTTTTTTTCCAAAATTGGTCGGGATTGGGGGAGTCAGTGATGGAAAATCAGTCAGGATGGGCGGGTTAATATTACTATGATATGTATATATATATGCTATACATGTACCATTGTATTTTGTTACAATTATATTACTACAATGACTACAGTTATAATCACTACATTATCACAATTATGTAACTTTTACAATATGTGTTTCACTTAACTGCAGATTAATTGAAATGTGTATATGTATGTATTAGCACATTATGACTGTTGTTGGTATAACAGTGGGTGTGACCGAACGATATGTAGGCATAACGTTATAACACAATACTATATGTAACTACGGTATGCAGCAATATAGATATAGGTAACAATATATAAAACAGGTAGTTATGTCTGAGTTCTACAGGAAGAGACGACCACACATCCCCCTTACTTAGACGAATCAAGAATGCCAAACATTTCTAATCATGTGCTGGAAATATGAGCAACACACAGACACGCACAAACGTACGCACACATACGCCCACACACTTTAGCCGGAAGCTAGAGGGAGATATAAGTCCGACATCACATGGAGGAAAGTTAGTACAGAAAGGCAGGAGAGAACAAGAGTTAGACAAGGAGAGAACAATAAGGAATAGGAGAGTGAGAGTGAAGTAGGACTGCAGCTAGCATAAACTGCTTCGAACTATAGGCTACATGGGTCCCGCCAAGTTCTTAACTTTTTATTCATATAACTGTCTCAATAAACTCCATCAACCCAAATCTGCCTATTCCATCATCCCACTTAAAATGCAAAGAGGATAACGGAACAAAGAAGGCCTACACTGACATCTACAACGCCACACCATTACTCTCTTCTAGTGCCTCTCCCATCGACCAGATACCCTTCTCTATACAATTACACCCCTCGGCTACGTCTACTTACAATGCAGACTCGTGTTGGACTTTGTGATGGTGAATAAATCCTGCCCCCACCCCTGTGTAATTGGTGAGCATATGCATCGCAACATAACAACACACACAAGGACACATTTAGTAGAACTGCTCGTCAGTGTATTGCCACGTAGCCCGAGCAGAGAGCCACCACCTAAAATGGCATACAGGCTGCATTAACCCACACACAGAGATTCACACGAACTTTTATAAGAATCAAAATCTTCCCAGAGTCTGACAAATGCATAGAAGAATAATCAAACAACCTTCAACATGCACAGTAGTCATCTTTACCTTACCCTTGTTCAGATCTTTGTCCCCTTAAAGGTTTATTTCATGTAGTTCAGTGGCGGCATAAGGCAATACTACGGTTCTATGTCCTTCCCTTGACACTTCTTTGTGGCTAGGATCATATTC
>NC_136965.1:15663405-15714400 GCF_032717465.1 Coenobita brevimanus | reverse complement strand
TTACTACTGATTTACATTTCTATTTACATTATTTGTTACATTATTTACATTTCTATTTTATTTACACTATTTTGTTCGCTGTCAACTTGCAATAACTTATAAAACTATTTTCTCACTGTTCAGTTATATTTACATTCATTGCTTTCACTTGCTGTTTACGTATTTACGCATTATTTGTTTCCACTTCTACTGTTTTAGAGTCATCAGAAAGATCGTTGTCACTGTCCATCATTATCATTGATAAATTAGCCAGTTCACGTTCACACAGCAGTCACTTAGCCCTTAACCCCTTTCCACATAAGGTTTAGTAGGGAGTAGAGGTCCCCAGGGCCCTTTGCATGGGGCTAAAAAGCAGCGGAATTGGACAGGCGCGAATCTGGCGTGGTTTCACCTTGAAAGACGACAGTATACTGAATGCTGTTGCCTAGGGGCAGTGAAAGGCTGCCAATGTCAGCGTGGTGACAGCTGCTATACGCTATGAAATGATTGGCAGGAAATCTAGACAATACATAATAAATAAGGTAGTTCCAGGTGACTGTAAATATCACTTAGGCTTCTCCCGTCCTTTCTTATATATATTTTTATTATGAGAACAGGTCGTACGGCATATTTCAAGGGGAAAAACAGGGAAAATTAGTGAACAAGTGCATGTGAGGTGTTGCCAGGTGATAATTAGCCCATTCCAGATGTATGGCAGTATCAATTACCTTTTATGCTTTCTTTTATATATTATATATTGTATAAGAATAGGGCAAAAGGCACATTTCAATGGATAAATTGAGTGGAAAAATCCATCCAGCATTTGTGTAGCGCAGCGCAGCTGGTCAGGCCGGGAGGAGAGGGTAATGGAGGGAAGGTAAGGAGGGGGGAGTCAAGGACAGGAGAAAAATGGCTAAATTGTCAACAGTGGATGGGAGTACAGGTGCCATTAGCTTAGAAATGAGTATAGCTGGACACTGGTAGTACTGATAGATGATACAAGCCACCACCTGAAAGCCCGGGCGAATTCAAAATAACATAGAATCACCAAAATTGATGCCCCAGCAGTATGATCCCTTGCCTCCCGAGCCGTCATAGAAAGTGGACACCGTGCGGTTAAGGGGTTAAAGCTCATTATCAGTCTTTTATGAAAGAAATTGGTAATGCTGGTAACGGAAGGATCACCATTAATCTACTACCCATTCACAATCTTAATCAAATAATTAGTCAAGGCATAAATAAGCATGGTCTGAAACCTTTGTTTTGAAATCTGGATGTTATATTATCCATATTTGGAGCCAACACTCACAACAACATCAATAGTAGTTCAGGTACCGTTTGCAACAGATGATTTTTTCAGTCTATCAAATATACCCTTTTCTTCTATAAAAGGCGTCTCATTATTGGTCACCATCAATATCAAAACAGAAGTCCTCATGGTCTCCAAGAAACTGGATGCTGTCACTTTCACTAGTGGAACAACAATTGAACACAAGTGTCGCACATCATTAGATGCATATCATCTTTGTCCTATGTATATCTTTGTTTCAGCCAGCTGAGACAGTCCCTTGTGAAATGGCTATCATAAAAGGTCGTGACATCCTCATCATTCCAACTTCACATTCGCTCCAGATAAACCCATCCATCATCAAAGCATTGGACATTTACATTTCTTCTACTTCACTCACAATACCTCTCAGATTTTTGTGACTTGCCCAAACACACTCCTCCAGCCCATACATCAGCATCTGGCTTATACATCCACCACCAGATTACTGTGCAATCTTGACACCTACACTATCCACTTTTGCCTATTAAAAACCATTATGCCATTCTCAACCACACACACAAGTACTTCCAGCCATTACCTAGGATGAACTTAAATATAAGTGCACACATTAAGTTGACTTCACCCAAGTAAGAAACCATGCAGCTAATAAATCAGACAATACAACCTTGGGAAGAATAAAGTAGGATTATGTTCAACCCATATTATGTATACAGCCCAGCTCCAGTCATCTTTGTAATTATCTCCATCATATTTGGTCTGGTTAGTGCTTGGATGGGTGACTGCCTGGGAACACCAGATGCTGTTGGCTCGTTCTCCCTACGTGTCAAGTGGGGTTGGTGGAGGATTAGTGCCCTCCCTGTAAAACAATTAACTCTAAGCCCTTGGCCACCCCGTTTGGGATACGTGGCGTCTGGCAATTAATGAAATGAACTTTTGGCCATGCACAGAATGCAAGCAAGGATTGTTAACCTGGAATCAGTGTTTAAGAACTGTTCTGTACAAGTGAGACAAACTGTGTAAACATTATATATATATATATATATATATATATATATATATATATATATATATATATATATATATATATTTAGATAGATAGATAGATAGATAAATATATATATATATATATATATATATATATATATATATATATATATATATATTATAACATAACAAAATATGGGTCATATAATATGGGACTACTTTAATTATACTACTGTGTCTCATTTATATATGAATATATACAGCAAGTCCTTCTAATGTATATAGTATAATTGACTACAGTAGACTTGCCATTGTATTACTTTAACCCGCCGCATCCTGTTGACGTATATATACGTCCAAACCTTTTGTCACTGTGACTCCCGTTGACGTATATAAATGTGCTGCAATTGCTAGGTTTGTCATTTCCACATTTTTCAAATTTCGTGCGTGATTTTTGGTACGTATACACAAGAGACCTTCCTCTACAAGATGCCAGGCAGGGACAATGCCTTACCCTGCATGACCTCCCCCCCACCATACGCCATTGTCTCAGCAATTCACCTGTTACCAGTGAGCTGGCCAGTAAAGACATGTCGTGCCACGGTACGAAATTCATGGCCAGAGTGATTCCCCAATCGATGACAATGTGGAGGACAAAGTTTACATAGCATTAGAGGAAGAAACAGTCAGAAATGATAATCAGGTAATGTCGCCAAAAAAGGTCAGGTATGTTGATGTGTTTGGTAAGTGAAACGATGCTTATATTGCCTATATTACTGTGTGAAAACCAATATACTCTCGTACTACATATAAATTTGTACCAAATAAATAAATGAATTCTGTTTATAAGTGGTGTGGAATAGTTACCCTCCCATAGAACTCGTTTTCTTTGGAGTCAGCCTCATAGAAAACCCAGTAAGGTAAGGGGTACTGCTACCTGTATTCAGTATTTTATACCTCAGGTGAGCAATTTCTCTATGAATTTTCGAAGTTTCTCACCAAAAGTGGTGGTTTGAGCCAAACTTTTTTTTTTTTTTTCCAAAATTGGTCGGGATTGGGGGGAGTCAGTGATGGAAAATCAGTCAGGATGGGGCGGGTTAATATTACTATGATATGTATATATATATGCTATACATGTACCATTGTATTTTGTTACAATTATATTACTACAATGACTACAGTTATAATCACTACATTATCACAATTATGTAACTTTTACAATATGTGTTTCACTTAACTGCAGATTAATTGAAATGTGTATATGTATGTATTAGCACATTATGACTGTTGTTGGTATAACAGTGGGTGTGACCGAACGATATGTAGGCATAACGTTATAACACAATACTATATGTAACTACGGTATGCAGCAATATAGATATAGGTAACAATATATAAAACAGGTAGTTATGTCTGAGTTCTACAGGAAGAGACGACCACACATCCCCCTTACTTAGACGAATCAAGAATGCCAAACATTTCTAATCATGTGCTGGAAATATGAGCAACACACAGACACGCACAAACGTACGCACACATACGCCCACACACTTTAGCCGGAAGCTAGAGGGAGATATAAGTCCGACATCACATGGAGGAAAGTTAGTACAGAAAGGCAGGAGAGAACAAGAGTTAGACAAGGAGAGAACAATAAGGAATAGGAGAGTGAGAGTGAAGTAGGACTGCAGCTAGCATAAACTGCTTCGAACTATAGGCTACATGGGTCCCGCCAAGTTCTTAACTTTTTATTCATATAACTGTCTCAATAAACTCCATCAACCCAAATCTGCCTATTCCATCATCCCACTTAAAATGCAAAGAGGATAACGGAACAAAGAAGGCCTACACTGACATCTACAACGCCACACCATTACTCTCTTCTAGTGCCTCTCCCATCGACCAGATACCCTTCTCTATACAATTACACCCCTCGGCTACGTCTACTTACAATGCAGACTCGTGTTGGACTTTGTGATGGTGAATAAATCCTGCCCCCACCCCTGTGTAATTGGTGAGCATATGCATCGCAACATAACAACACACACAAGGACACATTTAGTAGAACTGCTCGTCAGTGTATTGCCACGTAGCCCGAGCAGAGAGCCACCACCTAAAATGGCATACAGGCTGCATTAACCCACACACAGAGATTCACACGAACTTTTATAAGAAGAATCAAAATCTTCCCAGAGTCTGACAAATGCATAGAAGAATAATCAAACAACCTTCAACATGCACAGTAGTCATCTTTACCTTACCCTTGTTCAGATCTTTGTCCCCTTAAAGGTTTATTTCATGTAGTTCAGTGGCGGCATAAGGCAATACTACGGTTCTATGTCCTTCCCTTGACACTTCTTTGTGGCTAGGATCATATTCCAGTGTTGATATTGTGTTACAACCCAGTATTCAAGATGGAGAGATGGCAAGTTTAAGAAAAGTTAAAGGAAAAAGGGTAATGATAGGATTTTCATTGTATTTTACCAGTTGTAAATTTCCTTCAGACTGAAATGGAAAGATAGCTATTTCTCTGACTGTGCAATTGGCAATAAAATGCTTGGCTTAAAGAACAGTGCCCCCGAGAAATACCATAGTACCCCCGACGACAGGGCAAGCCAAACACAGATTAGTATGCCCAAAGATGCGCCGACACCCCCACACGGACCCCACGGGGTAGCCGCCACGTCACCACCACTCCCGGCAACAGCGACATATGTCAGCCCGGGCCGCGCGCCCCTGTGTCATGCAGCCACCACGCCGTCGCCACCGTAGGAGAAGGACACTACCTTCGTGGAGTGGAATTGTTGAGTCAACTAGGGGTGGAGTTGAAAAAGACACTCCAGACGGCGCCCCTCTGTTAGAGACGATCTATGGTCGCTCCCATCCTCGTGAGACGATCCATGGTTGCTCCGAAAGTGCTCCGGTAGAGACGATCTATGGTAGCTCCCATCCTCGTGAGACGATCCATGGTCGCTCCAAAAGTGTTCCGGTAGAGACGATCTATGGTCGCTCCCATCCTCGTGAGATGATCCATGGTCGCTCCGAAAGTGCTCCGGTAGAGACGATCTATGGTCGCTCCCCTCCTCGTGAGACGATCTATGGTCACTCCCCTCCTCGTGAGACGATCCATGGTCGCTCCGAAAGTGCTCCGGTAGAGGCGATCTATGGTCACTCCCCTCCTCGTGAGACGATCCATGGTCGCTCCGAAAGTGCTCCGGTAGAGGCGATCTATGGTCGCTCTCCTCCTCGTGAGACGATCTATGGTCGCTCCCATCCTCGTGAGATGATCTATGGTCGCTCTGAAAGTGTTCCGGTAGAGACGATCTGTGGTCGCTCCCCTCCTCGTGAAACGATCTATGGTCGCTCCGAAAGTCCTCCGGTAGAGACGATCTATGGTCGCTCCCATCCTTGTGAGACGATCTATGGTCGCTCTGAAAGTGCTCCGGTAGAGACGATCTATGGTCACTCCCATCCTCATGAGACGATCGATGGTCGTTCCGAGAGTGTCTTGGTAGAGACGACCTATTGTCGCTCCCTTCCTTGTGAGATGAACTATTGTCGCTCCAAGGGTGTGCAGAGAGGTGAGTGGAGAGACGTCCCCACTGCATGAGACTAGAGCCCAGGCTTCCTGTCCCAGAGTGATCCAGACAGGCCTCACAGCCTCCCCTGGTCTTGGTTCCCTACGCCTGGCTCTAGAGCAGACGCACCTGACGGACCCCAGTGGAAGTCACTGCCGCAGCCCTCCCCTGTCGGCACCCCTAGATGCTGGAGACCACAGCCCACAGTGTCTCTCAGTTCTCCCCAGGACACCCGGGCGTGATCCCTCTATGCCCCCACGATGCCGGGACTTATCACAGAGGTTCCTGGAGTTATTCGGCCCGTCCCGAGGGCCACACGCCTGAGCCAAGCCCGAAAGCCACGGGAAGCCCAGGACGCGAGAGGACGCCCTTACGAGTTATCCTGTGCCCTCTCGGGGCGCCTCGCATTGGCGGTGCCCCTAGCCCGGGAGGATCGCCGATAACATGTTCCTGCCTATCCCCCTGATGAATACGTGTGATATGGTAGCACGAGTGATTTAGGTTGTGATTTCCCCTAATGTAAGTATTGTGCAGTGATTTCATATAGTGAATATCGGGGTAAATAAGATCACAGTGAGAAGTTAAAGGACGAGAGTGTGGAGCAAGATCTGATTGACTATACTTATGAGTGACATCCCTGTTATACAATTAATAAGCCTGTGCCGCCTGGAGATTCCCCTATAAAGACATACCCCCATTACTGTGAAGGAATATTGTGAAAGGAAGTATTAATGGTATTCTCTCCCTCCCCCACGCTACCCATAAATCTTGTTTATCACCCTCTCTTACTCCAATATCCCGAGTAAGTGTGAACCAAGAATAAAATCAATTACCAAAGTTCCTTGGCTAGTGGAAACTATATAAACTTCACAGCTAATATCTGCCGCTCTCCAGTATTACCATAACTTTCCCCTAGCCATCACAAATCACTCCCCGCACCTCCCCTATCCCCTCCTTGTGAGACTCAACCCCCCACCCCCCCGCCTCCCGCGCGCACCTATATTTACTGCACTCTTGATACCCTAGGATTGATTGTGTTGTCATTACGATCAGAGAAGCAAGTATCCTGCGAGATACACATATCCTAGACAAGGTTTTATATTGCTATGTATTGTGCTTTAATATCTGCTGATTTGTCCTGTGTCTGATTGTGGTAATATACGTGTAAAGGTTGTTGCCTAGAGTTTTTGTGTCCTGCCTCTCTTTATTGCACTAAGCTCCGGTCTCGAAAGAGGACCCCGCTCCACGTTAGGTGAAATAGGAACGAGAAGTCGAGCCTAATTTCACCTAGCATTACACTGGTGGCCAGCGGTGGTTCTAGACCCGGGTGTAAGAGTGAGGTAATCAGGAAATATTTGGCAAAATGGCAACCAAATCGCACTTTCAGTTAACCAAGTTTGACCCCGACCAGTATGATATACACACATATCTGGCAATAATTAAACCCTTACTGGATATTGGCTTTGAAAATGACCAACAAAAAATTGAAGGCACACTACCACTATTAGGTAAAGCGGCGGTGAACATAGCGCCGAAAATCGTCCCAGAACTCACTTGGCAGAACTTTACAAAGTTCATTGTACAAGCCATCACCCCATCATTAAGGAAAGTAGTGGCTCTATCCAAATTGGATAGTTCTGCATTCGACGGGGATTTCGATAATACCCTGATACAGGCAAGACGCCTGGTTACTGCTGCCTACCCGGAGGCAGATGAGGAAACCCGGGATCAGTATACATTTAATACTCTGCTCAGAGTACTCCCAAGTGTTGTGAAACAACACTTCACTATCCATGACCCAGCAGGAGACATGGATAGAGATATACAGCTGATGCGGCACCTCCTGACCACCTGCCCTTCTCCACAACAAATTAATGTTGTTAAGAAATTCCCCACCTGACCCCTGGCTCCTCCAGCCACACCGCGTCCACCTCTGCCTCACACCAGCCCGACCCCGACGCCTAGCCCGCCCAGGGCACACCCCTCCCGTCGGCGCCCCGCCCCGTGAGAAAACCCGAACCTAATTCTTATCAACCCGTGGTAATTCACAGCCTGCAGCTCCCGCTGCCCCCTTCATGACATACAGGACCAGCTTAAAGCTGCTCGCTGCAGAATCACAGCCCCGGGTTTGCATAAAGTGTCCGCCTCAGAAGGCGAGGCCCCAGGGGACAAGCTGACGCCCGTGGACGAGCCCCATCCAGGAGAACTAGAGCAGGAACAGGAGAACGAGAGCCCTAGCCAGCTGGATTTTTAGGCCCGCCCCAGCACCAACCCACGGTGGCGGAGGCCATCACCCCTAAGTATTGCCCCCCAGCATACCACAAGATGAAAATAAACAGCGTGAAGGCCAGACTATTAGTCGATACGGGAGCGGCCAGGTCCTGCCTTTACAGCCACTATTTTTCCCGCTACAAATCGCAGTTTGGCCCACTCTGCCCTACTACCACCCACCTTGTGGACGCGGGGGATGGCCCCCTGCCCATCCATGGGGAAACTCGGGCCCTACGGGTCGACACTTACCAGCCAGTGTCCACCCAATATCCATTCATCATTTTTTATTCCTCCTGCCGGAGTTATGATGGGTATTTAGGGCTAGACTTGCTCCAAAAACTCGGAGCCATGATCAACTGTTGCCACCGACAACTCCAGTTCCGCCCCCCACCTCGTTCCACCCCAGCCGTTTGCACATGCACGCTGCGGCCCCGGCCAGAGGATTCGCCCTCTTCCTCCCCCCAGTGCCCCCCTTCTTCCCCCCTTTTTCCACCTCCCTCTCCTCCCCCTCCCGTGCCTTTCCACTCCACTCCTGCCCCCTCTTTCCCTGCCACCATCTCCACCGCCGTTACCATCCCCTCCCACCATGAGGCATGGGTGCCCCTTAACAGGACCTCAGGTCCATCCGTTTTGTTCTCCCCCCTCCTCCCCTCCGGACCCCTTTCTGTCTGCCTTGTGTCCCCCACCTTCCTCCCTCCCCACCACGCTGCCATCCCCATCGCCAATCTCGCCCCGTCCCCTCTCACCCTCCCCAAAGGGCTTATCATCGGAGAGATGGAGGAAGCCGAGCCCTGTGCCCCATCCTCCTCCCGCCTCCCCACCCCTCTACCCCCCATCCCTGACCATCTCTCCAACCAGCAGTCAGACACCTTATGCCGCCTCCTCCTGGATTTCCAGGATTTGTTTGCGACAGGACCAGCAGATATAGGGCATACTACGTACCTGTCGCACGAAATCCATACGACAGGCCCACCTATACGACAACCTTCCCAACGCAAGAACCCCCGACAGAGAGAAGAGGAGGACTGCCAGGTGCACGAAATGGAAGAGGCAGGTGTTATCTCCCCCTCCACCAGCCCGTGATCCTCCCCCGTCGTTCTAGTAAAAAAGAAAGATGGCACGATGCGGTTTTGCATCGACTACCGCCGTGTGAATGACGTCACCATTAAAGATGCCACCCCCCTCCCCCGCATTGACGATTCCCTAGACTCCCTCTACGGGGCGTCTTGGTTTTCTACCCTCGACCTCCAGTCTGGATACTTGCAGGTCCCCGTCCACCCGGACCATCGAGGCAAGACGGCCTTTTCCACCAGTAATGGCAAACATTACGAATTCAATGTTCTGCCATTCGGCCTCTGCAACGCCCCTGCCACTTTCTCCAGACTAATGGAATCTGTCTTGAGAGGCCTCACTTGGGAAATATGTTTAGCTTATCTTGACGACGTCATTGTTTTTAGCCAGACCTGGGCCGACCACTTGCAGTGCCTCCGTCGAGTTTTCACCAGAATTCGCCAGGCAGGCCTCAAGCTACATCCTTCTAAATGTGTCCTGGCCGCTAAGACTGTCTCGTTCCTAGGACATACTATTTCCCAAGCAGGAATTTCCCCAGATCCCGACAAGCTCCATGCCATAGCGGACATACCACCTCTGCAGGATGTCCACGGCGTCCGCGCCTTCCTGGGACTCATGTCCTATTACCGTTGCTTCGTGAAGGGATTCGCGCAGATCGCTAAGCCTCTTCACGACTTGACACGAAAAGTGGAACTTTTCCTCTGGACCGAGGATCGGCGAGCTGCTTTTCAACAGCTAAAAGACAAGCTTGTCTCAGCCCCCATTGTGGCCTTCCCCGACTATGCCCTCCCTTTTCGCCTCTACACAGATGTATCCCTTACTGCGATAGGTGCAGTCCTAGCCGAGGTACAGGCCGGCCGGGAAGCGAATTTTTTTTTCCTGCCCAGTTCCGTCACTTTGCACATATGGCATCGTTGCCCTGTGTTTAGTTTGGCAACGCCGCGCAGCATTATTCATCACAATTATTTACTTTTTTTATGCTTGACTATAAATATAATACCTGACTATATTTTACATGGATTGAAAGAATAATAGAGACATAGACGTTATATAGTTTTCGCTGCCTTAGCTTAAATAAATATAAAAAGGGGCCATACCACTGTCTTTACTTCGTCACTCGTCTGCTGAGAGAGAGAGAGAGAGAGAGAGAGAGAGAGAGAGAGAGAGAGAGAGAGCTTGAAACTGTATAAAATAATAACATGCAGGGTCATCAATAAAAAGTGAGTATGCAAGGAAGATACTCTCTACACTTTGCTAAAATTAGTTATATGTTGATTTAATGAAAATGCGGTAAGTCTTAGGGGTGGTACATGACTGTTCGTTGAGAACACTTATCAGTAACATATGTTATAGGCCTATACTACTTTACCTGTCATTTCTTGTCATTGCTCCCAGACGTACGATTCAATCAGCTGTGTTTACAGGAGAGAGAGAGAGAGAGAGAGGTTAATGACCCATAATATTTTATCACCTAAAACGCTTTTCATGATCATTCTTAAGGGTTAACCTTGGTAATTTCTGCTGCAAGCTGGGAAATATTGGTATCAATGATGCCTGAATATCAATGTTTCATTAGACATTTTCTTAGGTATATATGTCAGGTTAGATTTCAGATTATTTTCTTGTTTTTCTTAGGTATATTAGTAAAATCATATGTCAGGTTACATTTCAGATTATTTTCATGTTCTCATGTCCTTTATTTCATGTTAAGTATGCTTGAAGGGTTTTTGTATTTGATGAAATGCAGTCTCTCCTCTATATATTTTCCCACTTCTCCATACCATATGTGGCCTCCCAGAACCCATTGTTGCACTCACCTGACCCGACTCTCATGGCCTTGCTGTATCCCTTTTATTCTTCTGTTAGCGTCCACTCTCTGGTTATATATAATAGACAGGCCTACGCATGATGCTCACTCTAAAAACTAACCAAGTTACTGTTATTAACAACCCCGTTACACCATAGCTTACCTTGAAGTTGATTCATGACCAGCAGATCCAGTGATGCGCCATTGCCGATTGTAAACACAGCTGATTGAATCGTACGTCTGGGAGCAATGACAAGAAATGACAGGTAAAGTAGTATAGGCCTACAACATATGATACTGATAAGTGTTCTCAACGAGCAGTCATGTACCACCCCTAAGACGTACCGCATTTTCATTAAATCAACATATAACTAATTTTAGCAAAGTGTAGAGAGTATCTTCTCTCTCTCTCTCTCTCTCTCTCTCTCTCTCAGCAGACGAGTGACGAAGTAAAGACAGTGGTATGGCCCCTTTTTATATTTATTTAAGCTAAGGCAGCGAAAACTATATGGCCTCTATGTCTCTATTATTCTTTCAATCCATGTAAAATATAGATAGTCAGGTATTATATTTATAGTCAAGCATAAAAAAAGTAAATAATTGTGATGAATACTAAACCTGGCATCCGATATGGCTCACTGCTGCGCGGCGTTGCCAAACTAAACACAGGGCAACGGTGCCATATGTGCAAAGTGACGGAACTGGGCAGGAAAAACAATTTCGCGACCGGGAACACATCATCGCCTGCACCAGCCGCACTCTGAACCCAGCCGAAAAAAATTATGCCGCCACCAAGCGAGAATGCCTCGGCATAATCTGAGCCCTCCAATATTTTAGGGCTTATCTTTCCGGGACCCAAGTCACGATAATCACCGACCACCAATCACTCCAGTGGTTGCGCCAATCAGACTCCCATAACGCCCAACTCGTCCGGTGGCATGACACCCTAGAGGAGTTTCAGTACGAGATTTCATACAGACCCGGAAAGCTCCACACCAATGCAGATGCCCCCTCCCGCCTCCCTATCCAAGCGGTACAACCGGACCCCGACCTACTACAACTCTGGCACCACAAGGAACGGCCCCCCTGGATCCCTGCTCACCTATTCCCCAAGCTGTGCCGACAGGGCGACCACCTTCTAACCCCGTCCGGACACATCCTCTTGACCCCCGATGCGGCACGTGACACCCTGCGCCACCTACATGCCCACAATGACATCCAGCTGGGCACCAAAAAATTACTACAGGTGTTCAATGATATTTACTGGGCCCCAAATCCCTCCACCCTCACCAAGGAAATTATCCAGACTTGCCGCGCCTGTGCGCTTGGGAAAGATATCACCCAGACCGCCGGGCCATCTGGCCATATCACCGCCCACAAGCCCTGGCAACTCCTGGCGATCGACGTAGTAGGCCCTCTTCCCCCTAAATCTGGATATAAATATGTGGTCACTTTTGTAGACACGTACTCCAAAATTCGTAGTAGCCTACCCAGCTAAGGAACATCATGCCGTCGCTGTCGCCGATGCCCTGCTCCGACACGTGTTCCCTTACTTTGGCATTCCCCAAGCCATGCATTCCGATAATGCCCCCGAGTTCTCTGGAAAAGTCTGGGAAGAACTAACCAGGATTTTCGGGTACAAGATCTCCCACTCCTCACCGTACTGGCCACAAGGGAACGCGGTATGTGAACGTAGCCATCGTACCCTTATCAATCAGCTACGCACCAGAATCGAAGCTACAAAAGACGACGATTGGCTGGCACATGTAAAAATTGTCCAATGGGGCATGAATTCGTGCCCCCGAGAAGACGGGGTTTCCCCCCATGAAAGAATCTTTGGCGAAACCCCCCTCCTACTACCCCTACGCCATCACCTGCAACCGCCCGCTTCCGCTCCCACTACAGACCCGCTACACCTGCTAAAAGGGCGGATATACCACCTACAAAAGAACCTAGACCTTGGACCCGACACAGACTCCAACCCTTTCAACACGGGTGACACAGTCGTTGTCGCCCAACTTCCCACTCCCCACAAGCTCGGCCCCCGTTTCATGGGGCCTCACACAATCACCAAAGTCCCCAACCCATACCAAGTAGTCATAGACTATCACGGCACTCCCCGTACCCTCCGCAACCGTCACGTGCGGCCTTTCCGCACACCCACCTCCCCCGCTCCGGCCCCACACCCCCAGCCCCCTCCGGCTCCCGCACCACCCTCTACAGTCACATATGAGTGCTATGTTTCCTCCTCACCCTCCCACTCTGCCCCCCCTACCATCTCCACCTCCCCGGCCACCACCACCCCCAGCACCTCACCTGACGCCTCCCCCGCCACCCCTTCCTCACCCTCACCCCTTCCTTCCATGGCCTCCCCCTCAACGCCCACTCCCACATCTGCCCACGCCACCACACCCTCACCACAACCCACTACCACCCCCTCTCCCCCACCCACCATCCGTACACCCACTCCGCCAACACCGCGCCCCACTGCGCCCACAACACGCAAAACAACCCGCCCAGCCCAGATGCCCACTTCTCCCCCCACCCCAACCCTCAAGACCACCACCACCCGCTCGGGCCGCCTCTCACGCCCGCCCGCCCGATACTCACACACCCCTACACCACCCACCTCTCCACGACTTCACACCGTCAAGCTACATCAGGCCCAAATCCCCTCTACCTGTACTCCCCAGAGACTCAATGCCGCATTACCACGGCACAAAATCCGGCCCTTACCCGCAGTATCCAGCATTCAGCCTCCAACCACACTGACAGCCACACCAAGCAAGATAAGAGTGAAGCGGGCCATATGGGCACCTACCCTTGGCAGGAACCACAGACTCCGTGGGCCACACCACCTGCTAAACCTCCCCCAGTCTACCACTGCCACCTCCACACTCTTCCTCACCCGCGACCCAGCACAAGAAGAGAACCCCTACACTGTCGCCTGGCAAACTGCACTGCAACACCTCCAGCCCGTCTACACCACCTCCAACACACAAGCGTTCCACCTCCAGCCACGAGGACGTGACTTTTTACCGGGGGAGAGTGGTAAAATGCGTGGCTTAAAGAACAGTGCCCCCGAGAAATACCATAGTACCCCCGACGACAGGGCAAGCCAAACACAGTTTAGTATGCCCAAGGATGCGCCGACACCCTCACACGGACCCCACGGGGTAGCTGCCACCAGTCACCACCACTCCTGGCAACAGTGACATATGTCAGCCCGGGCCGCGCGCCCCTGTGTCATGCAGCCACCAAGCCGTCGCCACCGTAGGAGAAGGACACTACCTTCGTGGAGTGGAATTGTTGAGTCAACTAGGGGTGGAGTTGAAAAAGACACTCCAGACGGTGCCCCTCTGGTAGAGACGATCTCTGGTCGCTCCCCTCCTCGTGAGACGATCTATGGTCGCTCCGAAAGTGTTCCGGTAGAGATGGTCTGTGGTCGCTCCCATCTTCATGAGACGATCCATGGTCGCTCAAAAAGTGCTCCGGTAGAGACGATCTATGCTCGCTCCCCTCGTGAGACGATCTATGGTCGCTCCAAAAGTGTTCCGGTAGAGACGATCTATGGTCGCTCCAAAAGTGTTCCGGTAGAGACGATCTATGGTCGCTCCAAAAGTGTTCCGGTAGAGACGATCTATGGTCGCTCCAAAAGTGTTCCGGTAGAGACGATCTATGGTCGCTCCAAAAGTGTTCCGGTAGAGACGATCTATGGTCGCTCCCATCCTCGTGAGACGATCCATGGTCGCTCCGAAAGTGCTCCGGTAGAGACGATCTATGGTTGCTCCCCTCCTCGTGAGACAATCTATGGTCGCTCTGAAAGTGCTTCGGTAGAGACGATCTATGGTCGCTCCCATCCTCGTGAGACGATCTATGGTCGCTCTGAAAGTGCTCCGGTAGAAACGATCTATGGTCGCTCTGAAAGTGCTCCGGTAGAGACGATCTATGGTCGCTCCCATCCTCGTGAGATGATCTATGGTCGCTCCAAAAGTGTTCCGGTAGAGACGATCTATGGTCGCTCCAAAAGTGTTCCGGTAGAGACAATCTATGGTCGCTCCCATCCTCGTGAGACGATCCATGGTCGCTCCGAAAGTGCTCCAGTAGAGACGATCTATGGTTGCTCCCCTCCTCATGAGACAATCTATGGTCGCTCCGAAAGTGCTCCGGTAGAGACGATCCATGGTTGCTCCCATCCTCGTGAGACGATCCATGGTTGCTCCCATCCTCGTGAGACGATCCATGGTCGCTCCGAGAGTGTCTTGGTAGAGACGACCTATTGTCGCTCCCTTCCTCGTGAGACGAACTATTGTCACTCTTAGGGTGTGCAGAGAGAGGTGAGTGGAGAGACGTCCCCATGGCAGGAGACTAGAGCCCAGGCTTCCTGTCCCAGAGTGACCCAGACAGGCCTCACAGCCTCCCCTGGTCTCGGTTCCCTACGCCTGGCTCTAGAGCAGACGCACCTGATGGACCCCAGTGGAAGTCGCTGCCGCAGCCCTCCCCTGTTGGCGCCCCTAGATGCTGGAGACCGCAGCCCACAGTCTCTCTTGGTTCTCCCCAGGACACCCGGGCGTGATCCCTCTATGCCCCCACGACGCCGGGACTTATCACAGAGGTTCCTGGAGCTATTCGGCCCCAGTCCCGAGGGCCACACGCCTGAGCCAAGCCCGAAAGCCACGGGAAGCCCAGGACGCGAGAGGACGCCCTTACGAGTTATCCCGTGCTCTCTCGGGGCGCCTCGCATTGGCGGTGCCCCTAGCCCGGCAGGATCGCCGATGACATGTTCCTGCCTATCCCCCTGATGAATACATGTGATATGGTAGCACGAGTGATTTAGGTTGTGATTTCCCCTAATGTAAGTATTGTGCAGTGATTTCATATAGTGAATATCGGGGTAAATAAGATCACAGTGAGAAGTTAAAGGACGAGAGTGTGGAACAAGATCTGATTGACTATACTTATGAGTGACATCCCTGTTATACAATTAATAAGCCTGTGCCGCCTGGAGATTCCCCTATAAAGACATACCCCCATTACTGTGAAGGAATATTGTGAAAGGAAGTATTAATGGTATTCTCTCCCTCCCCCACGCTACCCATAAATCTTGTTTATCACCCTCTCTCACTCCAATATCCCGAGTAAGTGTGAACCAAGAATAAAATCAATTACCAAAGTCCCTTGGCTAGTGGAAACCATATAAACTTCACGGCTAATATCTGCCGCTCTCCAGTATTACCATAACTTTCCCCTAGCCATCACAAGTCACTCCCCGCACCTCCCCTATCCCCTCCTCGTGAGACTCAACCCCCCACCCCCGCGCCTCCCGCGCGCACCTATATTTACTGCACTCTTGATACCCTAGGATTGATTGTGTTGTCATTACTATCAGAGAAGCAAGTATCCTGCGAGATACACATATCCTAGACAAGTTTTTATATTGCTATGTATTGTGCTGTAATATCTGCTGATTTGTCTTGTGTCTGACTGTGGTAATATACGTGTAATGGTTGTTGCCTAGAGTTTTTGTGTCCTGCCTCTCTTTATTGCACTAAGCTCCGGTTTCGAAAGAGGACCCCGCTCCACGTTAGGTGAAATAGGAACGAGAAGTCGAGCCTAATTTCACCTAGCATTACAGGCAACATATGCACCTGGTACAGTATCCATGTGTAGCAGAGGTGTGGCATTGGGTACACTTGACAACCTTGTCATAATGACATGTTTGTTGGTGGCACTGACAGCAATGAACCCAGGTGTTAAATATTAGTGGAAATGACCAGGTAACCGCGATGCATGAACTTCAGAAATTGTACCTAAACCTCCACTTTACACTGACGCTGACCCAGGTGCGTGTGTGGCCAACTGCACACCACTTCGCTCACCAATCCAGTCAAGCTGAGAGACTGAGATACTGAGTTGGGATCCGAGAAGTGTGGTGTTGTCAGCCATGAGGTAGGAGGCGAAGGTGTTGGGCCAGGTTAGGGCCATGCCATAGGTTAGGTTGCCAACACTCACCCAAATAATTATCAGCACCTGTAGACAATAAAGGAGAATGTAGTAGCAGTAGTAGTGGTAGCTGTAGTAGCAGTAGTAGTAGTGGTAGTAGTAATAACACATATACACCTATAAACATAAACACCTGTACACCTTAACACCTGTAAACATTTACACCTGTAAATATTAACACCTGTAAACCTAAACACCTGGACACCTTGACACCCGAAAATATAAACACCTGTAAAAATAAACATCTGTAAACATAAACACCTGTAGAAATAAACACCTATTAACATAAGCACCTGTAAACAAACATTTGTTAATACCTGCAATCATTAACGCCTGTAAACATTAACACCTGTATTAACACCTGTACACATTAACACCAGTAAACACAAACCCCAATAAACATAAGCACGTGTAAGCAAGCACTTGTAAACACCTGTAAACGCAAACATATATAAACAAAAAAATATAACAAACACCTGTAAACAGAACACCTTCAAAATAAATACTTGTAAAATAAACATCTGTAATATAAACACCTGTAAACATTGACATGTTTAAGCATTAACACTTGTAAGCAAACACCTGTAAACATAAACACCTGTAAGCAAACACCTGTAAACATAAACACCTGTAAGCAAACACCTGTAAACATAAACACCTGTAAGCAAACACCAGTAAACATAAACACCTGTAAACATAAACACGTGTAAGTAAACACCTGTAAACATTAACACCTGTAAGTAAACCTGTAAACATTAACACTTGTAAACGTAAACACCTGTAAGCAAACACCTGTAAACATAAATACCTGTAAACAGACATCTGTAAATACCTGTAACCATAGTCACCTGTAAACACAAACACCTGTAACCATAAATACCTGTAAACATTAGCACCTGTAAATATAAAGAGCACACCAAAGGCACATGCCAAGGGCCTACATTCCCAGTGGTCAAGTAAGCTCCCTAGCACCTCTTCCTTAGCAATTTATTTTTGGATGTGGGTGCTTAATATCCTGTTGTACATAATTTATGTAGAGTATGGTGATACTGGAAGTATTTGTGTAACAGAACAGTAAGGCATAATAAACAAAATAAATCACTCAGGAAATGGTGTTAAGGAGCTTACTTAAGTGGCGAGAATCCTGGCCCTGGAGTTACAGGCCTATATTCTAGCCGGTTAACCCATCCCGTCAGGCACATGCTCCCGAGAACCCTTCCCACAGCCAGGCATTCCCGAGAGAAATCATGAAAATCGGTTATTTTTAAACCTTCATGTCTCAGTTAATACTTAGCCAAATATAAAAAACAAGGTGTCATACTACTCGCCAATCCTTCGACTTCAAGCTGATTGCATTAGATGGTCCGTGAAGTGCTTGTAGGGAGAGTGAGTGAGTTTTGCCGGTGTCCGTATGCATGGCAGAGATTCGGTGACACAATTAAAGCTTACACAAGCCCTCCACAATAATGACACTTCGATAACACTTCCAGAAGACCAAAATCCACCACAAACACTATTTACGTGAAAAAAAAAAAAAATCCATAACTGGTCATGCTTGGTGCTGGGAGGCCTGTACCCATTGTAATGACCTTGAGGCACGCTGCCTGCTAGCCTCACCACCACCCCACTTTACAGACAGACACTCTTGTGCTCTCTTTCATCCACCCACCCACCCACTCACACACACACACACACACACACACACACGGAGATGTATGTTTGGTTTGCATTGTTGCTTGATTCTGGCACTGCTATGCGACTAGAAATCTGTGTAATACAACTACTACAAATAGTATTATTATTACTACTACTACTACTACTACAACTACCACTACTACTAATACAACTACTACTGCCACTACAACTACCACTACCACAACTACTACTATTACTACAACTACCAGAACTACAACTACTACTATTACTACCACACCTGCTACACATACTACCACTACTACTACCACTACAAGTACTACTACGAAAAACCTAAAAAAAGAAAAATGAATAAAGTAGTATTTCCGTACTGTCCATAATCGGAAATACTTGCCACTATGACTTTCCTGTGATTTGTACTTTTTCATCATAACATATATGTATAAACAAATATTTTCAATAAAAAATAAGGCAACGACTTTATCATGAAACAAATTTTCTGCCTCCATTATTCACATAAATATACACAGAGCTGTAAAATCATTTTTCCTCCTCCTCCTCATCATCATCCTGATCTCCTTTCCCACCCTAGGACAGGGTGAGGAGTAGCAACGTCCAGACAGCCCTGATTTGCCCAATCCAATGGGCCACGCTTCCATTCACTCATCATTCAAGCCCCCGGAATCCTGGCTCTATCAGATATGCCAAAAACAGTCACCACGTTCTGTAGCTTCATATATCGTATCTGACAGAGTCAATCCAGATGCTGCCATGTTAAAAAGGGGTGCCAAAAAGCCCTGATCATGCACTTCTCACAAAATTCATCAAGCCAGCTCGATCTCCTATCAGTTCCCTAGCCTCATCGACTTCCAAACCTCTCTTCTTCACACATTCATCCACCATAGCTCTCCACCTTCTCCTTGGTCTACCTCGCCTCCTCCCCCTTTTGAATTTGCTAAGATATACCTTTTCCACCACTCTATGGTTATCCATTCTCTCCGCATGACCATACCATCTTGGTACACTGTCTTCAATTCTGGTGTCCACCAACTTCCTCACTCCGCATCTTTCACGAATCATATTATTTCGTATCCTATCCACCTTCTGTACTCCAAGTACGTTCCTCAGCAGTCCCATCTCCACTACTCTTACTCTTGACTTTTCATTTTCATGCCACACCATAGTCTCACATCCATATGTTAAAGTTGGCCATAACACTCCTTCATGTAAGGCTCATGCAGCTGCAACACTCAAGCCTCTGTTTCTTATCAAGGCCTTCATTGCACCAGCTACTTTTCTTCCTTGTGTCACTCTACTTTCAACTTCTTTTGCACATTTTCCTATCTTTTCTATCACTGTACCCAGGTATTTGAACTCTCTCACCAATTCCAGTTTCTCTCATTCACTGTTACATTGCACTGGGAGTCATATTCTCTCTCAATAACCATCACTTTACTCTTTTCTACATTTACTCCCAAGGAACAACGCTTACAGGCATCAGCAAAACTGCACTAGCCTACCAAGTGCCTGTCCGGTACTTGCAAGCAGTACTGCATCATCAGCATACAACAAATTTGAGATATTCCATCCATCACCATTCATTACCAATGCCATCTCTCTCTCGGTTACTCGTGTTTTTACTTCTCTCATCACCTCATCCATATATATATTGAACAACCATGGGGACATCACACAACCTTGTCGCACGCCCACACTGATTGTGAACCATTCACTTAGATGCCCATTAACCTTTACACATGCTTCACTACCATCATAAAAACTCCTGACGGCACCTAGCAGCTTACCCTCTACACCGTATATGCGCAAAACTTTCCACAGTCTTTCTCTGTCCACTTTGTCATATGCTTTTTCCAGATCCATGAATGCCATAAACACCTTATGGTCCTTCTCACAAGCCTTCTCTACTATCTGTCTCACTGCAAATATTTGGTCCACACATCCTCTGCCACTCCTAAAGCCACCCTGTTCATCACTCACTAGGACTTCTGATATCTTTCTTACTTTCTCTATAATATTTCTTCCATATACCTTCCCCACTACACTCAGTAAGCTTATGCCACAATAATTCTTGCACTCATTTCGCTCACCTTTATTTTTGTACAGGGGTACAATCACAGCCTTTTTCCACTCTGCAGGCACAGTTTCACTCATCCATGCCTTCTTACATATCTCCAACAAGCACTTCACTCCATTCTCTCCACTACACTTAAGCATCTCTGCATACACCTCATCAACCCCAGCTGCTTTCCCATTTTTCAGCTGCTTCACAGCACTCTTCACCTGTGTGAGTGTCACGTCTCCTGGCACTGTATTCCTTCTCTGCACACCCCCAAAACCAATCATGTTTACAGCTGCTCTGCTCTCTCTATTCCTATTCATCAGGCTTTTAAAATATTCTTTCCTTCTGGTCCTTACTTCATATCCATGGGTTAATAATCTACCACCTGCATCCTTCACACCATCCCATTTCTTTCTGCTTTCACTTCTACATTTCTGCACCTCTTTCCAGAATAACTTTCTATTTTCAGAGTAGTTTGCATTCATTTTTCTTCCTAGATCTTCATTTATCTCCTTTTTCCTCTTTACTATTCTCTTTACGTGCTTCTTGCTCTCAACATATTCAATTCTTATTTTAACTGGACCCCTATCCTGTAGCCAGTTTAGCCACTTCTTCCTCTTTTCCTCCACCGCTCTCTTTACCTCCTCATCCCACCATGCCGTACCTTTCTTCTTTGTTGTTACTCTTGCCACACCACACACCGCTTTAGCATTCCTAACTAAGCAATCCCTATATGCATTCCACGGTCTGTCCAGATCCATCTCATTTTTTCTAATTACACATAAAACAACATATCGGTATGTACAAAACTAACACTAACTTATGCATAACTCCCAGATGCCTTACAGACAGACACTGTAGCTCTCTCTCTCACACACACACACACACACACACACACACACACACACACACACACACATACACACACACGTGGAGATGTATGTCTGGCATGCATTGTCGCTCAATTCTGGCACCACAGTGCGATTAGAAGTCTGGGTATTACAACTACTACGAATAATACTGTTATTACTACTACTATTACAACTACAACTACTAATACTACAACTGTCACTATTACAACTACCACTACTACAACTACCACTGCTACAACTACCACTACTACAACTACCACTACTACAACTACCACTACTACAACTGCTAATATCTATTATCTACTGTATATACCTAGGCTGCTTCCCCCAAGGAAAGGAAGGTAGCCAAGACAGGACGACACACTCCCAATTTACTCATCCTCTCAAACACATTCATTCACATCTTAGCCCCAAAGGGGAGAAGGGAGAGATCCTCACTGCACCACACCACACAAGGGTCAACTTCTACTACTACAACAACTACTACTACTTCTACATCATAAAACTTAAAAAAAAAAAAAAAAGTGTTGTCAACAAAATAGTTTATACTCGTAGTCCATAATAGAAAATATTGTATTTTCCACTATGACAATTTTTTTTTCCCGTGATTTAAACTTTTTCATCATAAATGTACACATCTATCTATCTATATACCAAGGTTGCTTCCCCCAAGGAAAGGGAGGTAGCCGAGACAGGACAACACACTCCACATTTACTCATCCATTCAAACACATTCATTCGCATCTTAACCCCAAGGGAAGAAGGGACAAATCCTCACCGCACCACACCACACAAGGGTCAACTGCGCAATGCAATCAGTGACATCCGCAGCAGGGCCCGACACCAGAGCTGGTTTACCCCTGCCACATCATAACAGACCCATCCCCTTACCCGCACCTGACCTGACTAACTGATCAGACCAAATGCGGGAGAATATCCCCTCAGGGCTGTGTCATCACTTATTCACAATTTCTCTCCATTTATTTCTATCACGCACAGCCACTCTTCCTTGCTCAATAGACATCCCTCTCGCATCCAGTGCTCTCTTCACACTGTCCATCCATCCTATTCGTGGTCTTCCTCTCAGCCTTACACCTCTCACATCAGATCTAGTTATCTTTTTCACCAATCGCTCATTATCCATTCTCTCCATATGCCCAAACCATCGCAACACCCTCTGTTCAACTCTACCAGCCATCTCCTGAACAACTCCAGTTCTCCTTCGCACTTCATCATTTCGCACTCGATCCATACGCATCACTCCACACATACTCCTCAGACACGTCATCTCCATTACATTCAAACTTTTCCTCTCTGCTACACCCATATTCCATGTTTCAGCCCCATATAACGCAGTCGGTACCACAACACCCTCATACAACCTTCTCTTTACATCCATTCTAAGCGAACGACATTTAAACACTTTTTTCATTCCTCCCAGCACCTTTCCTACTTCATTTATTCTAAACTTCACTTCTGCATCTATTCTTCCATCCACAGCAACATGTGACCCTAGATATTTAAAACACTCTACCTCCTCAAACAACTCGCCATTCAAAGCTATATTCATCCCCCTACCATCTACCAACCTCGTACACTTCATCAATTTACTCTTATTCTCATTTACTTTCAATTTCCTCCTTTCACACACCCTTCCAAACTCCTCTACCAACTGTACACATACAAAAATTTTTAATAAAAAAATAGGCATTGATTTCATCATGAAAAACTTTCTGGTTCCATTATTCATGTAAATAGACAGAGCAGTAGTGCGAGGCACCACATTTCACCTCCTCCCATCTCCCTCCCTCCTCCCTTTCTCCACCCCACTGCATTTTCTACTATGAAGTCTTCTTTCCTGTGATTTGTACTTTTTCATCATAACAATCATACACAAACGGAAACTTTCAATAAAAAATGAGGCACTGATTTAATCATGAAACAAACTTTGCTCTTCCATTTTTTACGTAAATAGAGACGGGTGGCACAAGGCTCAACGCACCTCGCTTCCTCCTCCCTTCTCCCTCCCTCCTCCACCTCCTTTCTCCACTCCCTACCTCCTCTTCCATCTCCTTATTCTTGCCAATACCCCCCTCTCCAGGATCACCAATACCCTCTGAACCATTCCCATAATCAGAAATAGCACATGAACGTACAGGGGGAAATGATGGGCGCACAGTGGAGTCATGTCCTCCACCCTCCTCACACGATTCATTAATATCGACACTCACTTTGGCGGTCACTTTCCTGAGAGGAAGAGTCACTTTCTCCACTCACAATTGGCAATAATGTCACCTCAAGTTCTCTCCCTATCGCCCTATCACTAGGGCCTTTTCTTTTCTGGCCATTGGACTTCATTGGTGTTGAAGTCGGCTGCTGTGGGTGCTCAGCCAAGGATCCAGACACAGAAAATTTTTTGCATAGGACTATCCATCATGGAGGTAAGCAGGTGACTGAAGCATGACTCAGATGTGTGTAGGAGGGTTACCAGTGGCTGGGTGTGGTGGAAATAACCCACGAAATATTCAAACAATGCTGCAAAACACTAGATCATGTATACATGTCATCCAGACAGCCCCAGGAGGACATATAAACATGACACCCAGATGGGATGGGTTAAGGAAGCTCATCAACACCTTTTTCTTAGCAATTTATATTGGTTATTACACCCTACTCCAGTCTTACGTATTACATGAATCCTTCCAATATCACAATACTCTGCACAAATGACGTACAACAAGATATTAAACAGCCATGTCCAAAAACAAATTGTTACGGAAGTGGTGTTAGGGAGTTTCCTTACCCAACAATAATACGGGCCAAAGAGGCTTGGTCTCGCATTCTTGTTGGGTAAGAAGCTTCCTTTCCTTAATGACTTATCTTCCAAACTCCCATCAATATCCACAATTTCATTTTTGCTTCTTGTTATCTCTTTAACCCTCTCGCGCATGATACGATTCAGTAAGTTTTCCGGTGCACAACTTTATCTGCGAAGCTGCCTGGCCCGGCTGCCCATGGCAGCAAATAACACGTATTCTCTCCTTATTTTCGCCACCCAAACATCAATATACTGCCATGAAACCTATGTCATCTTATTCGTCGATGTTTGTTCTACCTGATAAGCACCACAAAAAAAACAGGAAAACCCGTATAAAACAACATTAGGCAGCCGTGAATAAACATTTTCCACATCATGTTCACTTCCCAACATCACAATTCGAATGTTTTCCATCATACAGGAAAATGTTATTAGAAGTTTTTATAGAGAATTTCATCAGGTTTCTAAAGAGACAAATCAGGTTGTGATACGATTTGGAGTTTTTGAGAAAATATCCAAAAATTGAACGCCATTTTTTGAAAAACTCAAGGAGCTCAGACTCTGAAATTTTCTGGCACATGTTATGTTTTTATTCCATAATATTATGCAGAATTTCACCAGCTTTCTAATGACCTAAAACTTATTTCGATACGCCTCATAGTTTTCGAGTAAATCGCCAAAAACGACTGGGAACTCACGTCCATACGTCATTTCCGTGATGTGCGCATAGCATATGCAATATTCCCGCCTACGTGACAACGAATTCTTATCATAGATATTATATTGTTATGTCTTGAACATATGTAGAATTTACTGCTCTTTATCATGGTTCATACAGGAAATCAATACGTCCAATAGTTTTCGAGTAATTGGTCGACAAAGTGAGATTACTCTGAGCACTTACGAGTTTACCGGTAGCAAGGAAAAAAAACAAGGGTGTTCCCCCGACTTTTCCAATAGAAAATGCTCCCAAAGGCTTATATTCTGCAAATGAACATACGTAGAGTTTACTGCTCTTTACCATGGTTCATACAGGAAATCGATACGTCCAATAGTTTTCAAGTAATTGGCCGACAAAGTGAGATTTCTCCTTTGAGTGCTTCTGAGTATACTGCTAGTGAGGAAAAAAACCAAGGCTGTTCCCCCAACTTTTCCAACAGAAAATGCTCCCAAAGGCTAATATTTTGCAAATGAACATACGTAGAATTTACTGCTCTTTATCATGGTTCTTACAGGAAGTTGATACGCCCAATAGTTTTCGAGTAATTGGCCGACAAAGTGAGATTACTCCTCCGAACGCTTCCGAGCTTACCACTAGCGAGGAAAAAATATATATATTTTCTCCCCCTGTGCCTATAGACTATGCTCCTCATTTTTTTTTTTTTCTTGTACAGACTGTAAAATCTTCCAAGGTTGTTTTTTCATGGTTGTAACCTACTACACATGAACACTACTTTTTCCAAGTTACTGCTAATGAAGCTTTACTTTCTGTCATATGTGTAATATGTAGGAGAAGATGGCTATTTGCCTGAAAATTATAGGGGTAATGATAATAGGTCAATATACATATCAACAAAATTTGGAGAACTCACGTCCTCCAGGGGTGTTGCTTGAGTTGTAGGACCTTGTGGGATTGGAAGATGAGGAGGTATGTAGTGTGCGTGTGTTCTTGCCTACCTAATTGTTCTTACCTAATTGTATCTTTACAGAGGAATGAGTCAAGCTCGTACTGTCCCGTGTCTTAAACCATATTTATCGTACATATCCTTAAATTTGTGAATTGTTTTGGCACACACTATTTCATTCGGTAGTGCATTCCATTGATCAATTGCTCTGTTTGGGAAACTGAATTTCCTTACGTCTTTATCACCTCTCTTCTTATGCAGTTTTTTGCAGTGTCCTCTTGCTGATGCTTCTCTATATGTTAAGTAATCATTTATGTCTATTTTCTCCTTCCCTGATATGCACTTATATAGCATTATCATGTCACCTCTTTTCCTTCTCTCCTGTAGTGTTGGTAGATTCAGTTTATTTAGTCTTTCTTCGTAGCTTAGGTCCCTTAAGCTTGGTATCCATCTTGTAGCGGCCCTTTGAACTTTTTCTATCTTGTCTATGTGTTTTTTGAGATGAGGACTCCAGACTACTGATGCATATTCCAGGGTTGGTCTAATGAATGATGTTATTATCCTTCTTAGCATGTCTTCATTTATGTATGTGAATGCTATTCTAATATTTGCAAGCAGTGTATACATGTTCCGCACCTTCTCGCTGATGTGGTCAGCCGGAGATAGTTTGTTATTGATAATCACACCTAGGTCCATCTCTCTGATGTGTGTAGGGTTTTATTTCCTAACTTATAATCCCAATCAGGTCTTTTTCCACTTTTACCAAACTTGATTACATGACACTTGTCCACATTGAATTCCATTTGCCATGTATTATTCCATTCATGATGTTTATTTAATTCTTCTTGTAGCTCTTTACAAGAGTCTGTGTTAGTAATTCTCCTTTGTATTTTTACATCATCTGCAAACATATTCAGATAGCTCTCATTTCCAGTGTTACTGTTTATATCATTTATATTCACTAAAAACATGATTGGTGCCAGCACTGAACCCTGTGGTACTCCACTAGTCACTTCTTTCCATGATGAGTAGTTTCCTCTTAGTACTGTTCTCATTTCTTTTATGAGAAAATCTTGCATCCAACAAAACAGTTTGCCTCGAATTCCTCCTTGATGGTACAGTTTCCATAAAAGTCTTTGGTGTGGTGCTGTGTCAGAAGCTTTCTTGAAATCTAAATAGATACTGTCCACCCATCTTTCTCTTTCCTGTATTGTGTTTGTTACTCTGTCATAGTAGCTCAACAGATTAGTAACACATGATTTTCCTTTTCTGAAACCAAACTGTCTTTCTGTTATCATACTGTGTTCTTCTAGATGATTTACCCAAGCTTTTCTTATAAGCTTTTCTAATACCTTGCTTACAACACTGGTCAGTGATACTGGTCGGTAGTTGAGTGGATTTTGTCTATTCCCTTTCTTGAATAAGGGGACAATATTTGCTTTCTTCCAAATATCAGGTAGTTTACCTTGACTCAAGGATTTCTTGAAAATTAAAAATAATGGTTTACTTAACTCCTTTGCACAGTTTCGTAGTACCCAACATGAAATTTCATCAGGACCACTTGCTTTTCCTCTGTCTAATTTACTTAACTCCTCCTGTATTACTTTTTCTGCTATTTATATATCTGGTAGTATGTGTGGACATGCATGTTCCACATAGTCCCTTTCAAAATTTTTTTCTTTTGTAAAAACTAATTGGAAATTCTTATTTAGTGCTTCACAAATATCTTTCTCTTGCGTATAAGTGATTCCCGTGTCCGTAATGGATTGTATTATATCTTTTACTTTGGTTTTGCTTCTGATGTAGCTCTAAAACAGCTTTGGTTGATCACTACTTTTATTTATTATATCCTTCTCAAACTGTTTTTGGGCTTCCCTCCTTATTCTTATATAATCGTATCTTGCCTGTTTGTGATTATTATACGCCCTTTCACTAGTGTGTCTTCTGTATCTATACCACAACAAATCTCTTCTTTCTTTTGATTTTTTACATTCTGTATTGAACCATTTCTGTATTTTCTTATCTGCTTCTTTGTGCTGTGGGATGTACTTCTGGACTCCTATTTCATAAAACTCACAGAATTTTTTATATACAGCATTTAAATCTTGTCCTCTAAGCTCATTTTCCCAATCAACTTCTAAGAAATACTTCTTTAGGTCTTGATAATTTCCCTTTTTATAGTTTAGGCTCTTTTTGTAACTTTCATTGCTGTTTACTATGTCATATGCTATCCTGAAGTTGTAATTTAGTACTGCATGATCGCTTTTGCCGAGTGGAGGGTGATATATTAAACTGTCAATATCATTTTCTTGCCTAGTAAATATTAGATCTAGCACTGAAGGTACATCGAGTCCTCTTTTTCTGTGTGTGTGTGTGTGTGTGTGTGTGTGTGTGTGTGTGTGTGTGTGTGTTGTCTTCACCTGTGAGATAAAGTTACGTCATGTGTGTGTGTGTGTGTGTGTGTGTGTGTGTGTGTGTGTGTGTGTGTGTGTGTGTGCATGTGTGTGTGAGTGTGTGCATGTGTGTGTGTGTGTGTGTGTGTGTGTGTGTGTGTGTGTGTGTGTGTGTGTGTGTGTGTGTGTGTGTGTGTACACTGCACTAGGGAATACTTCACTCAGCATGGAACCGTTCAAAGCAATCACCCACGCACAGTGCCACATCACAAACAGGACACATGACTTGTGTCCTTTCTCATCTTCGCCAGGGAACACAGGGTGCTCCGCAGCCTCCTGCGGTTGGGGATCCTCTCCCGTCGGTGGCCCAGCGTCATATCCAGCCGCACTCTGTCATCGATGAAACGACGACGCTTGGCTGGCTGTCCTCCTGGAGTTCCCCGGTCCTGTTGTCCTTGAGGTGCAGCTGCAGGCCCGGGCATGGCATTGGCAGCATGTTCTCCCGACGGACCAGGAACCGGTGAAGGTTCTCTCAGCACCAATGCTGGTCCTGCAGGCGATGGTGGTGCTAACTCCTGTCTTGGCCCTCCTCCTGGAGATGGTGGTGTTGGTGCAGGAGCCGGTGGTGATGGCACCTGTGCTGGCGCTGCAACAGGTGCCACAGGTGCTGGATGTCCTGCTGGCCGTCGGGTTGGAAAGTCAGGGGCATGGTGGATGACGTGCCCTGATGTGGGCCACTCTGCTTCATCGAAGTCGAGGAGCTTGTCCACTATCTCCACGAATTCAAGCAGATTGACTGACCCGCGTGAACACTTCTTGTACAGAGCGAACGCGTTGAAAATGGCCATGTGAATGAAGTAGAAGGTGATCTTCTTTGTTCATTTCACGGTCCACCGCTGGATGGGGTAGCATTGGACCATCTGGTCGAAGTGGTCCACCCCACCCATGTGTCGATTATAGTCATCCACCACGACGGGCTTGTCCACTGTCTTCTGGACATAGGTTGTCCTCCTGCCAGGAGCCCTGGTCTTCCTTTGAACCTTCTTCTGGATGGTGGCTGTGCTGTGGAAAGTGACCATGTTGACAATGCACTTGTCCCTCCACAGCAACACCATCATGTTGTCCTTGTGCATCGCTGTTATGACCCCCACTGGCAGGTTCATGGTCCTGGCGATGTCCTGCAGCTGCTTTGGTGCTTCTCTTGCCAGGCGTAGGGTCCCACACACGTAGGTTCCTGCACTGAAGAGGCGTTCACACAGGGATACAGAGTTATAATAGTTGTCCATGTAAACTCTGTATCCCTGATCCTTCAGCAGTTCTACGAGGCTCCACACGGTGGTTTCTATCACCCTCTTCTGCCCCGTATACACCTCAAAATTCCAGATGTAACCTGAGGAAGCCTCAGCCAGGATATACAGCTTGATGGAATACTTTGAGGGCTTCATCGGGTTGTACACGCAGAAACTTAGACGCCCCTTCCACGGCAGTAAGCCCTCGTCCAGGCTGTGGTGCTCCTCGAGTAAGTAGGTGTTCTGGAACCGCTGAAGGAGGTACTCCATCACCGTGCGAACCCTGATGAGTCGGCTTCATTGTCCTGGGGTATTGCAAGTGAATTGAACGCATGGAAGTGTTTCAGGATCGCCCCGAAACGCCTTCCATTCATCACTTGCGTAAAGAGGGGGTAGTTGTGGAGGCAGGATCTCATCCAGTAGTCCCGGATGCTCGGGAGATTCATAACCCCCATGAAAAAGTAAAGCCCTAGGAACTTGGTCATCTCCTCTTCATTGCAGATGAACCATGTGTCCAATGCAGTCCCCAGGAATGACGTGTAGCTGTTGGTCTCGTGGGTGAAATACGTCAACAACTCCCTCGTGAAGAACAGCTGGAAGAACTGGAGAGGAGTTGTTGGCAGATCCACCTTCATTCCTGGGGATCCTGTGAAGGGCCCATTAGCTGGTGTGAAAGGGCCACTGCTCCATCCTTGATCCATTGCGGCAACACCTCCCGCAGTGGTTGCAGTGGGTCAGCGTACCGACACCCTTGTTCCTCTTCGGACACCCCTTGGCCACCCCCCATAGCCGGGCCGTGGACCACGCCAGCCTCGTCGAGGTGGTGGAGGTTCTGACGATGAGGAGGACGAGACTGTCTCCTGCTGCTGGAAAACGTCGGGGGGGATTATCTCTGTCGGAGACAGTGCCCTTGTCGACTGGGCAGGGGACGACGATACAGTCGCCTCCTGCACCAGTTACGCCGCAGACAGTGTAACGCCGTGCAGGTGCCAGTGTCTTGTAACTTGGCCCAGCTTCCAGTGACATAGGCTCGGCCAAGGGGGAACTAGAGGCTTGAGGTGGAGAGACCACGATGGCTGTAGGAGCGAGAGGTCCAAGCAAAGGCGATGTCTGTCGTCCAAGTGAAGACGATGATTAGGTCGATAGTCCTGACACTGGTGGTGATGGTGTCTGCTCCCGTCGTTCTTGTAGCACGGGCAATGCCGGCCGAGGGGAATCCTCCTGGACCTCGTCCCAATCCTCCTCACTTGGGACATCGCTCAGCTCGTCCTCTACTTCGCTCTCGGTCTCCTCCTCAAACAGAACCTTTTGCCACTGGTCAGAAGACAGACTTTTCTTCTCCATCCTGGCAATCACTGATACAGAAAGTCAAGTCTGAGCTTTTTAGGTTCTCTGCTGAAAAGGAAGAGATATTATTCAATGTCACGCAACACCTTCCATTGAGAGTAGCACTACACACGTCATGTTATATCTTTCTGTACAGGAAATCGAACAGTTCACATAAAGGATAACTTTTCAGTGTTTTTTCACGGTCTTATAACTGTTCAGTGGCATACGTGGGTGTGTGCGATATCTAGATATATATATATATATATATATATATATATATATATATATATACAGTATATATATATATATATATATATATATATATATATATATATACACACACACATATATATATTGTTATGGAACGGAGAGAGATAATGAACACTTCAAGTGAGAATACTAAAATCACTACTGTCCCACAAAGTTCCAGGTTCAAAACAAAAGAGTTAGGTAAAATTACAAGTTAAAGTTTAATGCTCAAACTAACAACTAAACATTCAGGACTCATAAGGATAATGTAATGGCATAAAACAGGTTAAATATATGGTTAACTGCAATAGCCTCTATTAACACGAAATTAGCAAGAGTAAATTTATCTAAGTCAGCCCTGATAAAATGAGAAAACCGGATAATCCTCAGTTAATGCAAGATATATTATTACAGATACAAAATATTATTAATAATGGCTGACATCAAAAACTCCACATGAATCACAAAAACCTCACCAGGCCTACGAATTAACACCTTATGCTATACAGTACAAGAAAAAAAATGTAATAACACTTATACTCAAATTACACAGCAACTAGATGGTTGGAGACTTCCTGAGCACTCACAAAAATAATAACAACTGTACAGGGGAAGACAGAGATGTGAACAAAATGAGGAGTAGATCTAAGTGGCAATTAATGCAGAGACTGAGCTCATTATATAGGGGCCGGCAGAGCTTGATACAACTTGTAAGAAGGACGCTCAAATGAAGCCATAGGGGACAAAGAGTTGACACTCCTGCTCTGAACAACAGAAAGAACAATTTACTCTACTATAAGGGAGGAGAAGGGGAGAGTGAGGTAGAACACGGAAGCTTGGTCACTATGGAAGCCCCGAGGCGAATCGTGATCAAACATGCAGCATACTGTACGTTAGAATTATACAAAGGATGATGAAATCATAGGCTATGTAACACCTCATCACACACAAAAAAAAAGAAATTTACAAAGGAAATTTCTTATTACTCTAAAACAATCTGTCTAAAGTCTAGATAAACAATCTGCAATAACATTTTCTTTCCCCTTGACATGTTGTATGTCTAATGAATACTCCTGAAGAAGTAGACTCCATCTTGTCAATCTCTGATTTTTATCTTTAAACTTACTAAGGAATTTCAGTGGGTTATGATCGGTATAAATGACTATGGGGTCAAAACCAGAACACAAATAAAATGAAAAATGCTGTAAACCCAAAATCAAGGCCAAAAGCTCTTTCTCAATAGTTGAGTAGTTCTTTTGAGGTGGAGTGAACTTCTTACTGTAATAAGATACAGGGTGTTCAATACCCTGATCATCCTCTTGCAGCAAAACAGCCCCAGCTCCTGTATCACTTGCGTCAACAGCCATCTTAAAAGGCTTAGCAAAATTTGGAGTAGCGAGCACTGGCTGACTTAATAGGATAGCTTTAAGTTTGCTGAAAGAGGATTCACAGTTATCGGTCCAGACAAATTTAACTCCCTTTTCACAGTAGGTCTGTAAGTGGTGATACAAGAATTGAAAAGTTAAGAACAAATCTCCTGTAATAACCTACCATTCCCAAAAATCTTTGTAGCTCCTTCCTACTTTTAGGTCTGGGAAGATCACTTATAACCGGAACCTTAGCTGCTGGTGGTGCAACGTGTCCATCACCAATTTCGTACCCAAGGTACTGAACTTTAGCTTCACTAAACTCACACTTTGATAAATTAGCTACAAGATTAGCCTGAACCAAACGCTCAAGAAATTTACTGAAATGGCATAGGTGATCTTTCCAGTTGTCACTGAAGACTAATACATCATCAATATAAACAACACACCCTGCCAAACCCTCTGTTACAACATTCAAGAGCTTCTGAAATGTGGCTGGTGCATTCTTCATACCATATGGCATTACAGAACATGCAAAAGTCTTTCCTAGTGTTACAAAACATGAGATCTCCCTAGCACGTTCAGTCATAGGTACTTGCCAGTATCCCTTTAACAAATCAAACTTACTTATGTACCTAGCCTTTCCGATCTTGTCTATGCAATCTTCCACACGAGTGAGAGGGTAAGTGTCTGTTTTGGTTATCTGATTAACACGTCTGTAGTCGGTGCAAAGCCGCTGTGACCCACCTGGCTTAGGGACTAGAGTGACAGGAGAACTCCACTCGCTCTGACAGGTCGCAATCATCTTAGTGGTCCAACAGGTAGCCAAGCTCCTTCTGGATGAGAGGAACTTTCACTGGGTTCACATGGTAAGGAGGCAGTTTAATTGGCTTTCCATCTCCAACATCGACATCATGCATCAACACAGTGGTTCTTCCTGGAGTAGCACGGAACACTTGCGGGTACTCCTGCAGTAATGCCGAAAACTCCTGCCTTTCCTCGGGAGCTAAATGAGAAAGCTTAGTCTGGAGATCATTCATGATATCAGGATTCTTCCCCAAACTATCACTCAGGCTCATACTGCATGGGAGAACTTCACTTGCAGACTCGGGTGGAACAGCGACAATGCAGACTGGGTTATTTTCGTCCCGCCTGTGATATAACTTTAGCATGTTGATGTGACAAAGTTGCTTGTTCTTTCTACGATCTGGTGTGGTGATGACATAGTTGACATCACTGAGTTTCTTCTCCACGAAATAAGGACCACTAAACTTGGCTTGAAGAGGTTGCCCATGCACCGGTAGCAGAATCAAAACCTGATCTCCTGGATGAAAGTGGCGTAACCTGGACTTCTTATCATACCAAGTCTTCATCTTCTCCTGAGCAGCTCCTAAATTCTCTCTCGCCAGCGGTAAAGCAGTGGACAGCCGTTCTTTGAACTTCATCACATACTCCAGCAGGTTGACGTCATCTTCCTCCGACAGGCAGCATTCCTTGAGTAGCTTAAGGGGTCCTCTTACTTCATGGCCAAACAGTAGTTCAAAGGGTGAGAAGCCCAGTGATTCATTTGGAGATTCTCTTGCGGCAAATACAACGAATGGAAGACCTTTATCCCAGTCTTTTTGATGTTCCAAACAGTATTTCTTGAGCATCGATTTGAGTGTTTGATGATATCTCTCCAACGCTCCTTGGGTCTGGGGATGGTAAGCTGAAGACGTGATCTGGGTGATGCCCAACTCTTTCAGAGACTGCTTGAAAACATTTGACATGAAATTACTTCCCCGGTCTGACTGTACCTCCTTGGGCAGATCAAACTTTGTGAAGAACCCTAGCATTTCCTTAACCACGTTCTTTGCTGAAATATTTCTAAGTGGAATGGCTTCAGCATAACGAGTAGCCATATCAATCAGGGTCAATACGTAAGAAAATCCTGAAGAAGTCTTAGGAAGAGGGCCCACAATATCCACCAACACACGGGTGAATGGCGCCTCAAAAGGAGGAATGGGAACTAGAGGTGCAACCTTTTCGGTCTGATTACACTTCCCCACAACTTGACAGGTGTGACAAGACTTACAATACCAGGAAACATCCCTGAAGACACCTGGCCAGTAGAAGTGTTTCAAAATGCGTGCCACAGTCTTCCTCACTCCAAGGTGTTCTGCCAAACTGGAATCATGAGCCACTCTAATGATATCCTGCCTACAAACACGAGGGATGACAACTTGATGTACAACCTCCCACTCACAGTCGGCTGATGCTGTTGAGGGTCTCCACTTCCTCATAAGTACTCCTGACTTTATATAATAACAAGTAGAAGCACCAGCTGACTCTTCCTCACTGCAAGCAGAGTTAGCTAGACCTTTCAACTCAGGGTCAGCAACCTGCAACTCAACCAACTCTTGACGAGACAAATTATCAACACTACGGGGTACTGTCTCATCTGGTGAGTGGTCCAAATTAGCAAGAAAAGTGTCACCTAGGATAACATCATCATCATCATTATCCTCTAAGTCACCAGTAACTTTAGACTTAGCCCTAGTGACAGCACATGCAGAGAACACGTCAGGGATATCACAATCCTGGGTCGCAGTCACTGGTTCACTAGACAACTGAGGAGCTGGACACACTTGGCTTCCACCAATATCATTTCCAAGTAAGAAAGTTACACCTGACATTGGGAGTGTCTCAACCAACCCAACCATAACGGAACCATTAACAAAACCAGACTCTAAATTCACTCTCCGCAGAGGGACAGAGAAGTAATTATTCCCTACACCTTGTAAGATTACAGTTTCATCAGAGGAATTAACCTAAAGACTAGAACACTGGTCAGCATAAGGGATTGGCAAGCATCTGTATCACGATATATTTGAACTGATTTCCTGTTATTACTGTCCAGAGGACTGACAAAACCATCAGACAGGAAATTAGCACATGAACTCTTGAGAGTGTCACCCACGTTACTGCTCAAAAGAGGAGCTTCATCATGAGAATTTAATTTACCCCTCAAAGCAGGTTCAGTTAACTCAGTTAAAGAATTCTGGGAACTCTCAAGGGTGGACACTAGACCAATTGACTGAATATTTAAAGACTCCATTTTGTTCACATCACTCAGTCTCCTGAAACATTTCTCCGTAGTATGAGCAAGCTTACTACAATAAGTATATTTACTTTTCTGAAATCTAGAGGTGGAGCTGGTATTTACTTCCTGAGAAACATCATCTTTATTCCCTTTCCTGTTACCTGTACTCTGAGTAGAGGCAACGTACTTACTCTCAGCTTTCCTTTTTTCTTTAGAATATCTCTTGTGAGTGAGAACATATTCATCAGCTAAAACTGCAGCATCAGACAAATTATCTATTCTTTTCTCATCAAGATATAGGCTTACATCTTTATTAATACACCTTTTGAATTCCTCCAGCAAAATCATCTGCTTAAATTTACCAAAATCAGAATCCACATTATTAGAATTTAACCACTGCTCTAACAGATCTTCTTTGATTTTTGCATACTGAACGTGGGATTGCTTATCTTGCTTATAAGTTGTCCTAAATTTTACTCTATAGACTTCAGGAACAAGCTCATAGGCCTTAAGAATCAAGCTCTTAACTACATCATAATTATCAGATTGATCCCGAAGCAAAGATGCATAAGTTACTTGAGCTTTACCGGTGAGAACAGTCTGAAGGAGTACTGGTCAATACTTTTTGGGCCAATTAAAACCTGTAGCTACCCTCTCAAACAACTGAAAATACTTTGTTAAATCAGATTCATTAAAAGGAGGGACAAGTTTAGCATTTTTAGCCACATCAAAATCATCAGAGCTAGATGATCCAGTTCCACCTTGTTTCATGCGATACTCATGGTCTGCCTGAATCCTAGCAAGTTCAATTTGTGCCTCCTGAATACGAGCCTGAGACTCAGCCTCCTTAGCACATGCCTGAAACTCAGCCTCCTTAGCACAAGCCTTCTGCAGGGCTAGCTGTAACTTAGCTATTTCAATCTGCGTTTGCTCATCTGGAGGAGTTACACCAAACAAGCCCTTATTAATCATGCCAACAATTTGATCTTTAGAATGATGAGAGTGAACAGCAATTCCCAATTGTTGAGCAACAAGCTTAAGTTCATTCTTTGTTCTGTTTTCTACATCACACACTGTTTGCACATTTGACAAAAAATCTTTGGCTTCATCAAGCGTAGTAATAGTAGACATCATGAATAAATCACAGTCACAAAATATCAAGCAATATCCTTATGATAATATGCTGAATATCCTGATAAGGTCGCAAAATTTATGTTACGGAACAGAGAGAGATAATGAACACTTCAAGTGAGAATACTAAAATCACTACTGTCCCACAAAGTTCCAGGTTCAAAACAGAAGAGTTAGGTAAAATTACAAGTTAAAGTTTAATGCTCAAACTAACAACTAAACATTCAGGACTCATAAGGATAATGTAATGGCAAAAAACAGGTTAAATATATGGTTAACTGCAATAGCCTCTATTAACACGAAATTAGCAAGAGTAAATTTATCTAAGTCAGCCCTGATAAAATGAGAAAACCGGATATTCCTCAGTTAATGCAAGATATATTATTACAGATACAAAATATTATTAATAATGGCTGACATCAAAAACTCCACATGAATCACAAAAACCTCACCAGGCCTACGAATTAACACCTTATGCTATACAGTACAAGAAAAAAAATGTAATGACACTTATACTCAAATTACACAGCAGCTAGATGGTTGGAGACTTCCTGAGCACTCACAAAAATAATAACAACTGTACAGGGGAGGACAGAGATGTGAACAAAATGAGGAGTAGATCTAAGTGGCAATTAATGCAGAGACTGAGCTCATTATATAGGGGCTGGCAGAGCTTGATACAACTTGTAAGAAGGACGCGCAAATGAAGCCATAGGGGACAAAGAGTTGACACTCCTGCTCTGAACAACAGAAAGAACGACTTACTCTACTATAAGGGAGGAGAAGGGGGGAGTGAGGTAGAACACGGAAGCTTGGTCACTATGGAAGCCCCGAGGCGAATCGTGATCAAACATGCAGCATACTGTACGTTAGAATTATACAAAGGATGATGAAATCATAGGCTATGTAACACCTCCTCACAAAAAAAAAAAAAAAAGAAATTTACAAAGGAAATTTCTTATTACTCTAAAACAATCTGTCTAAAGTCTAGATAAGCAATCTGCAATAACATTTTCTTTCCCCTTGACTTGTTGTATGTCTAATGAATACTCCTGAAGAAGTAGACTCCATCTTGTCAATCTCTGATTTTCATCTTTAAACTTACTAAGAAATTTCAGTGGGTTATGATCGATATAAATGACTATGGGGTCAAAACCAGAACACAAATAAAATGAAAAATGCTGTAAACCCAAAATCAAGGCCAAAAGCTCTTTCTCAATAGTTGAGTAGTTCTTTTGAGGTGGAGTGAACTTCTTACTGTAATAAGATACAGGGTGTTCAATACCCTGATCATCCTCTTGCAGCAAAACAGCCCCAGCTCCTGTATCACTTGCGTCAACAGCCATCTTAAAAGGCTTAGCAAAATTTGGAGTAGCGAGCACTGGCTGACTTAATAGGATAGCTTTAAGTTTGCTGAAAGAGGATTCACAGTTATCGGTCCAGACAAATTTAACTCCCTTTTTCAGTAGGTCTGTAAGTGGTGATACAAGAATTGAAAAGTTAAGAACAAATCTCCTGTAATAACCTACCATTCCCAAAAATCTTTGTAGCTCTTTCCTACTTTTAGGTCTGGGAAGATCACTAATAACCGGAACCTTAGCTGCTGGTGGTGCAACATGTCCATCACCAATTATGTACCCAAGGTACTGAACTTTAGTTTGACCAAACTCACACTTTGATAAATTAGCTACAAGATTAGCCTGAACCAAACGCTCAAGAAATTTACTGAAATGGCATAGGTGATCTTTCCAGTTGTCACTGAAGATTAATACATCATCAATATAAACAACACACCCTGCCAAACCCTCTGTTACAACATTCATGAGCTTCTGAAATGTGGCTGGTGCATTCTTCATACCATATGGCATTACAGAACATGCAAAAGTCTTTCCTAGTGTTACAAAACATGAGATCTCCCTAGCACGTTCAGTCATAGGTACTTGCCAGTATCCCTTTAACAAATCAAACTTACTTATGTACCTAGCCTTTCCGATCTTGTCTATGCAATCTTCCACGCGAGGGAAAGGGGTAAGTGTCTGTTTTGGTTATCTGATTAACACGTCTGTAGTCGGTGCAAAGCCGCTGTGACCCACCTGGCTTAGGGACTAGAGTGACAGGAGAACTCCACTCACTCTGACAGGGCTCAATCATCTTAGTGGTCCAACAGGTAGCCAAGCTCCTTCTGGATGAGAGGAACTTTCACTGGGTTCACACGGTAAGGAGACAGTTTAATTGGCTTTGCGTCTCCAACATCGACATCATGCATCAACACAGTGGTTCTTCCTGGAGTAGCACGGAACACTTGCGGGTACTCCTGCAGTAATGCCGAAAACTCCTGCCTTTCCTCGGGAGCTAAATGAGAAAGCTTAGTCTGGAGATCATTCATGATATCAGGATTCTTCCCCAAACTATCACTCAGGCTCATACTGCATGGGAGAACTTCACTTGCAGACTCGGGTGGAACAGCTACAATGCAGACTGGGTTATTTTCGTCCCGCCTGTGATATAACTTTAGCATGTTGATGTGACAAAGTTGCTTGTTCTTTCTACGATCTGGTGTGGTGATGACATAGTTGACATCACTGAGTTTCTTCTCCACGAAATAAGGACCACTAAACTTGGCTTGAAGAGGTTGCCCATGCACCGGTAGCAGAATCAAAACCTGATCTCCTGGCTGAAAGTGGCGTAACCTGGACTTCTTATCATACCAAGTCTTCATCTTCTCCTGAGCAGCTCCTAAATTCTCTCTCGCCAGCGGTAAAGCAGTGGACAGCCGTTCTTTGAACTTCATCACATACTCCAGCAGGTTGACGTCATCTTCCTCCGACAGCCAGCATTCCTTGAGTAGCTTAAGGGGTCCTCTTACTTCATGGCCAAACAGTAGTTCAAAGGGTGAGAAGCTCAGTGATTCATTTGGAGATTCTCTTGCGGCAAATACAACGAATGGAAGACCTTTATCCCAGTCTTTTTGATGTTCCAAACAGTATTTCTTGAGCATCGATTTGAGTGTTTGATGATATCTCTCCAACGCTCCTTGGGTCTGGGGATGGTAAGCTGAAGACGTGATCTGGGTGATGCCCAACTCTTTCAGAGACTGCTTGAAAACATTTGACATGAAATTACTTCCCCGGTCTGACTGTACCTCCTTGGGCAGACCAAACTTGGTGAAGAACCCTAGCATTTCCTTAACCACGTTCTTTGCTGAGATATTTCTAAGTGGAATGGCTTCAGGATAACGAGTAGCCATATCAATCAGGGTCAATACATAAGAAAATCCTGAAGAAGTCTTGGGAAGAGGGCCCACAATATCCACCAACACACGGGTGAATGGCGCCTCAAAAGGAGGAATGGGAACTAGAGGTGCAACCTTTTCGGTCTGATTACACTTCCCCACAAATTGACAGGTGTGACAAGACTTACAATACCAGGAAACATCCCTGAAGATACCTGGCCAGTAGAAGTGTTTCAAAATGCGTGCCACAGTCTTCCTCACTCCAAGGTGTCCTGCCAAACTGGAATCATGAACCACTCTAATGATATCCTGCCTACAAACACGAGGGATGACAACTTGATGTACAACCTCCCGTTCACAGTCGGCTGATGCTGTTGGGGGTCTCCACTTCCTCATAAGTACTCCTGACTTTATATAATAACAAGTAGAAGCACCAGCTGACTCTTCCTCACTGCAAGCAGAGTTAGCTAGACCTTTCAACTCAGGGTCAGCAACCTGCAACTCAACCAACTCTTGACGAGACAAATTATCAACACTACGGGGTACTGTCTCATCTGGTGAGTGGTCCAAATTAGCAAGAAAAGTGTCACCTAGGATAACATCATCATCATCATTATCCTCTAAGTCACCAGTAACTTTAGACTTAGCCCTAGTGACAGCACATGCAGAGAACACGTCAGGGATATCACAATCCTGGGTCGCAGTCACTGGTTCACTAGACAACTGAGGAGCTGGACACACTTGGCTTCCACCAATATCATTTCCAAGTAAGAAAGTTACACCTGACATTGGGAGTGTCTCAACCAACTCAACCATAACGGAACCATTAACAAAACCAGACTCTAAATTCACTCTACGCAGAGGGACAGAGAAGTAATTATTCCCTACACCTTGTAAGATTACAGTTTCATCAGAGGAATTAACATTAAAGACTAGAACACTGGTCAGCATAAGGGATTGGCAAGCACCTGTATCACGATATATTTTAACTGATTTCCTGTTATTACTGTCCAGAGGACTGACAAAACCATCAGACAGGAAATTAGCACATGAACTCTTGAGAGTGTCACCCACGTTACTGCTCAAAAGAGGAGCTTCATCATGAGAATTTAATTTACCCCTCAAAGCAGGTTCAGTTAACTCAGTTAAAGAATTCTGGGAACTCTCGAGGGTGGACACTAGACCAATTGACTGAATATTTAAAGACTCCTTTTTGTTCACATCACTCAGTCTCCTGAAACATTTCTCCGTAGTATGACCAAGCTTACTACAATAAGTACATTTACTTTTCTGAAATCTAGAGGTGGCGCTGGTATTTACTTCCTGAGAAACATCATCTTTATTCTCTTTCCTGTTACCTGCACTCTGAGTAGAGGCAACGTACTTACTCTCAGCTTTCCTTTTTTCTTTAGAATATCTCTTGTGAGTGAGAACATATTCGTCAGCTAAAACTGCAGCATCAGACAAATTATCTATTCTTTTCTCATCAAGATATAGGCTTACATCTTTATTAATACACCTTTTGAATTCCTCCAGCAAAATCATCTGCTTAAATTTACCAAAATCAGAATCCACATTATTAGAATTTAACCACTGCTCTAACAGATCTTCTTTGATTTTTGCATACTCAACATGGGATTGCTTATCTTGCTTATAAGTTGTCCTAAATTTTACTCTATAGACTTCAGGAACAAGCTCATAGGCCTTAAGAATCAAGCTCTTAACTACATCATAATCATCAGATTGATCCTGAAGCAAAGATGCATAAGTTACTTGAGCTTTACCGGTGAGAACAGTCTGAAGGAGTACTGGTCAATACTTTTTGGGCCAATTAAAACCTGTAGCTACCCTCTCAAACAACTGAAAATACTTTGTTAAATCAGATTCATTAAAAGGAGGGACAAGTTTAGCATTTTTAGCCACATCAAAATCATCAGAGCTAGATGATCCAGTTCCACCCTGTTTCATGCGATACTCATGGTCTGCCTGAATCCTAGCAAGTTCAATTTGTGCCTCCTGAATACGAGCCTGAGACTCAGCCTCCTTAGCACGTGCCTGAAACTCAGCCTCCTTAGCACAAGCCTCCTGCAGGGCTAGCTGTAACTTAGCTATTTCAATCTGCGTTTGCTCATCTGGAGGAGTTACATCAAACAAGCTTTTATTAATCATGCCAACAATTTGATCTTTAGAATGATGAGAGTGAACAGCAATTCCCAATTGATGAGCAACAAGCTTAAGTTCATTCTTTGTTCTGTTTTCTACATCACACACTGTTTGCACATTTGACAAAAAATCTTTGGCTTCATCAAGCGTAGTAATAGTAGACATCATGAATAAATCACAGTCACAAAATATCAAGCAATATCCTTATGATAATATGCTGAATATCCTGATAAGGTCGCAAAATTTATGTTACGGAACAGAGAGAGATAATGAACACTTCAAGTGAGAATACTAAAATCACTACTGTCCCACAAAGTTAAAGGTTCAAAACAGAAGAGTTAGGTAAAATTACAAGTTAAAGTTTAATGCTCAAACTAACAACTAAACATTCAGGACTCATAAGGATAATGTAATGGCAAAAAACAGGTTAAATATATGGTTAACTGCAATAGCCTCTATTAACACGAAATTAGCAAGAGTAAATTTATCTAAGTCAGCCCTGATAAAATGAGAAAACCGGATATTCCTCAGTTAATGCAAGATATATTATTACAGATACAAAATATTATTAATAATGGCTGACATCAAAAACTCCACATGAATCACAAAAACCTCACCAGGCCTACGAATTAACACCTTATGCTATACAGTACAAGAAAAAAAATGTAATGACACTTATACTCAAATTACACAGCAGCTAGATGGTTGGAGACTTCCTGAGCACTCACAAAAATAATAACAACTGTACAGGGGAGGAGAGAGATGTAAACAAAATGAGGAGTAGATCTAAGTGGCAATTAATGCAGAGACTGAGCTCATTATATAGAGGCTGGCAGAGCTTGATACGACTTGTAAGAAGGACGCGCAAATGAAGCCATAGGGGACAAAGAGTTGACACTCCTGCTCTGAACAACAGAAAGAACAATTTACTCTACTATAAAGGAGGAGAAGGGGGGAGTGAGGTAGAACACGGAAGCTTGGTCACTATGGAAGCCACGAGGCGAATCGTGATCAAACATGCAGCATACTGTACGTTAGAATTATACAAAGGATGATGAAATCATAGGCTATGTAACAATATATATATATATATATATATATATATATATATATACAGACACATTTTCCCCTCCTTCCCCAAACTTTCCCCCAACATATGTTACTATATTTCCCACGAACACTCGTGGCACATATCACAAACATTTTAGATAAGAATCATAAATTTCAACAATTGTTTTTGAAAGGTACACTACCTGTCCACTGACGTCCGTGGTTGCCCAGTGTTGCAAGGTACAGTACCTGTTCAGCGACATCCCTCGTTCCTTGTCATCATTACCTTTCACAGCACACCTGCCGTTAAAGTACCGCTCACCTACACTACGCACCTAAACGAACACTCGCAGCACAGTTCACATATATTTTACATAAAGTATAATTTATCACTAAATGTCTGACCAAGGTACAGTACCTGTTCAATTACGTCCCTCATTCCTTGCCATCGTTACCTTTCACAGCACACCTGCCGCTAAGGTACTGCTCACCTATGCTACGCACCATAATTTATGCCGTCATGAGGATACATGGCATATTTCACTTACACTTGACACAATATCATACACAAATACATGACTACCACAATGATTCCACCCTAACCTCCGCAATTACTCCTTTCCTTACTACGGTTCATCATGACTGTGATGCAGCATCCTTCACCGGGAGAGTACGAAGCAACTCTATTGTATTGGCACACACCACACTCCTTCACAAACACCCACAGCATGTTAGACGTATATTTCACACAATTCCATACGCATTTTCACTATCAGAATCACAATAATTCCATCCTTAAACACCTCTAATTCTCCCTTCCCTACTATAAAAACTGTACGTGATGCCTGCCCCATTCCACACTATGGTTCATGGCGTCCACAATGCTAACTAGTTCCATAATTTCACTAAGCCAGCCACAATATCTTTCACACTAAAAACAGTTTAGGCATTGGCTTCATTATATACATATTTGTATTCACGCCATAGGGCCTTGAGGAGGGCGAGAGGTGAAACCCCACAACAGTGAACACTTATATCGGCAGTAAGCCTAACGCTTGATAACAGACACAATTCCTTTCCGTGACACATATCTATGTTCCATCGACAATATCACATACAACTATGGTCACAAATATTGCATTATCACACTGAGTCCATTGGGGCTTCGGCTTGGGCAGGAGGAGGAGAATTAGTAGGAATATAAAGGGACAGTACACATGACACAACCTCACCGCCTGGCTGCTTGGAAGAGACTGAGGTTTCTCGGTACATGCTGGGCCCCGTGAGGCAGCTCAGTGTTGCCAATGCCTTACCATTGGAAAGTGCTACAATTGCTACGACGTGCCAAAATTTGACGTAAATCCGCCAGAAACTTAATTTTTGGCGAATTTTTTGGTGCTCATAAATGCGATTCGCGTGACTGAACAAATTTAGAGCAATCCACATGACACACGAATCACGTGACTGACACTGGGAGGGTTAATATCAACATAGATTGCTTGAATAACGGAGCAGAATCAGAAGCAAATTGGTATGGATAAGGTGTTAGTGTCCTAACCATACCAGGATACCGCACTTAGGCTCCTATTCTCTTCAGTTAAGGTAGCTCCCTTACACCTCTTCTTTACCGATTAATTTTTGGATATGGCTGGTTAACCCCTAAAGTCCTAAAAGCCCCATGGGGTTTTGTGTTACTTTGACACCTTGGCCTAAAATGCCCAGTTGAGCAATTGCAATAAAAAATTGCATTCAAATTTTCCTGCATCTTACTTGATGTAACCAGCTCCAAGACCATCCCAGCTACGACTTGAGAGGGAAGGAGGACTCCAGCCCACCAACAGAGTGGGGGGTGAGCCCCCTTCACTTCCCTGTCGCTCCCTCTGCCAACCCCCTCAGTCGATGCCTCATGTGACGTATCCCACTCTTTGTACCCTTCGTACTGCCACTAGAGCATAGAGGAGAGGTTTGGCTCCTGCCTCCACATCCACTCACCTGACCCCCGTGGCTTGGGTGCCAAGAAACTTAACCCTCACCACTTCTTCCTACTCGAATGTGCAGATAAAGATTATATTTCCAAGCTCTGCACTCCCTCCCTTTGGAAGTTCTCCACCCTCCCTCCATCTTCCTCCTTTCCTCCACTGTATTACTCCCCTATACCCTCGCGTGACACATGGAATGAGGATTCATTTTCCAACTTTACTACACTTTATAAACCAAAATAAGACTTTGCTTTTATTGTAACAATACCTAGTGCATGTATAGTAATATGTGTGTATGTTATTAGCCCAATGTAATGCATATTATTGGAAATTTGCTATGCATTACTGTACTTTTCTGTGGGTGACGTCTCTATGCCACTGCTTTTTACGCCTTTAGCATTGTAATAATTTGTATTTCTACAGTAAATGAAAGATTTTTGCACATGTAAACCCGTGTTTTACCTTTATGTTACAGATATATAGTCATATTACATTTTCCATAACAGGTGAGTCACCGTAATGAGGCCACTTTCTACGAGGTACCACCTCTCAGCAAGCTGGGAAGGATAACTATTATTTTCTTTGCAGTGCTGTTGTGCGAGAACTACTTGACCAATCTGGACGAGACTTATATCTTCGGGTGTGTAAATTCTTGCTCTTGCAATATCTCTTGCTCAGTACATGAAAAAACACCCTTTTTTTTGTGGTTCAGGGGGAGGTGGGTTGAGTGAATTACGGACTTTAGTGGTTAATCATGTTGTGTACTTTATGCAGAGTATCATGATGTTGGAAGGGTTTATGTAATACAGAAAAGAATAGTAAGGTGTAATACAAAATAAATTGCTAAAGAATAGGTGTTAGTAGGTTTCCTAACAGCAAGGGAATACAACCCTTGGTATATCTCTCTGCCTATACTTGATTCTTCTTAATAAAGTGAATTAGGAAGGGAAATGGACGGACGTGTTCTAAACGTGAAGTAGTCCCAGAAGATGAGTACCCTAATTTGTGTCTGTGATTGTACACTGTTGTAGAAACAAACCAGGAACTGGCTGCCAGAAATCAAGCATCGTGGAAAACTTCCATTAGGTGACCAATGCCGATGCATTTATGCATGCTGGTGCCTTTATAAACCATATGAACAAGCGTGCCAGAGATCTAGCAGTGTGGAGAGCCGCCATTAGGTGGCCAAGGCCGACGGTACAACAAAGCCACCCACCTGAAAGGCTGTCGGGCGTGAAGATCCAGGTGCAGGAGTAGCTGGAGTGGTTCCTGAGGTGGAGAGGCAAGATTAGGGCTCGTGGTGGTTAACGGAGCTCCTTAACACCTCTTTATAACCGATTCATTTCGCTTACTAACTTCTTGCCATTTTTTGTGTTATATAGTCGGTGGTTAGGGAAGCTCCCTAACACCTCTTCCTTAACGGTTTATTATTGGATAAGGCTGGGTAATATCTTTTTGTAAGTTATTTAGGCAGGAAACGGCGATATTAGAATGATGCAAATAACCCAGAAGAGAATGGCAAGTTGTAATAGGCAAAATAAATAGCTTTGGAAGAGGTGTTAAGGAGCTTCCATAACCGATGAGAATATGAACCTAGACAATATTCTGTGGCGTGGGTCTGAGATCATTTGATTGAGTCTTTTTACACTAACTTGGCCTAAAATCTCCCCTTTCCATCTTGAATGCTGAGTTGTGGCAGTACAGTAGATCATATTTAGCATGTGATGCTGGTCACTAAGAAGCGCTATGCAAAGGCAGAGTTTTATTACTGTCTTTTTCTGCCACTGAGTTTCGTGTAATAAGCTTCAGAATGACGAAAATCTGGGCCAAGTTAAGGTAAGAAGACTATACTTGTAAAATCCTGCTTGTTAGTTATGGTGGTCGTAAGTTATGGCGGTTGTAAGTTATGGTGGTTGTAAGTTATGGCAGTCGTAAATTATGGTGGTCGTAAGTTATGGTGGTTGTAAGTTATGGCGGTTGTAAGTTATGGCAGTTGTAAGTTATGGTGGTTGTAAGTTATGGCGGTCGTAAATTATGGTGGTCGTAAGTTATGGTGGTAAGTTATGGTGGTTGTAAGTTACGGCAGTCGTAAATTATGGTGGTCGTAAGTTATGGTGGTAAGTTATGGTGGTTGTAAGTTATGGCGGTTGTAAGTTATGGCGGTTGTAAGTTATGGTGGTTTCAGTGTCTATGGCCCATATTCTCATCAGTTAAGGAGGCTCTCTAACATCTCTTCCTAAGTAACTGATTTTTGATATGGCTGGTTTATATCCCTTTGTACGTCATTTGTACAGATTATGGCGTTATTGGATGGATTTATATAATACTGTACAGAGGAGGAGAGTAAGGTTTAATAAGCAAAATAAATCGCTTTGGAAAAGGTGTTAGAGAGCTTCCTTAACCGACGTGAATGTGGACCTATGAGTTACGAGGTCTAGGTGTTGTAAAAGTTATTGTGAATCCAGAGTTTAGTGTTTTCAGAGTCAGGTGTTTGGAATTTTTAGCAGTTGTATTATGTGGTGCCAGTAAGGTTTAGCGGTTGTACGATGTGGTGCCAGTAAGGTTTAGCGATTGTGCGGTCAGGCGCCTGTAAGGTGTAGCAGTTGTGCGGTCAGGTGCCTGTAAGGTTTAGCGATTGTGCGGTCAGGTGCCTGTAAGGTTTAGCTATTGTGCGGTCAGGTGCTAGTAAGGTCTAGTAGTTGAGTGGTCAGGTGCTTTTGAAGTTTAGCAGTTGTGTGGTCAGGTTGTAAAATTTAGTGACTGTACGGTCAGGTGCTTGTAATGTTTAGCGGTTGTGCAGTCAGGTGCTAGTAAGGTTTAGCAGTTTGCGGTCAGGTGCTTGTAATGTTTAGCGGTTGAGTGGTCAAGTGCTTGTAAAGTTTAGCAGTTTGCGGTCAGGTGCTAGTAAGGTTTAGCGGTTGAGTGGTCAGGTGCTTTTGAAGTTTAGAAGTTGTGTAGTCAGGTGCTTGTAAGGTTTAGCGGTTGTGTGGTAGGGTGCTTGTAATGTTTAGCAGTTGTGTAGTCAGGTGCTTGTAAGGTTTAGCGGTTGTGTGGTAGGGTGCTTGTAATGTTTAGCAGTTGTGTGGTCACGTGCTAGTAATTTTTAGCGGTTGTGAGGCTCATACTGATTAATTTCCTATATCCACCTTTACCCTTTCATTATGGTACAGTACAAGCACTCTACCAAAATGTTAGGTGTCGGAGAGAGGCACAGGTCAGAGCTTGAATTGTTTGTTTACTCTCTGGAGATGGGTTCTGTGTAGCCCGAAACGTTAGAGGAAATAAAGACTTCAAACTCTAACCTGCATCTCTCTCCCACCGATCATTTCCACTTCTCTCAATGGATCTTCCACAAGAGAAAGTATTGGGTGGGAGAGAGATACAGGTTAGATCTTGAATGCTTTATTTTCTCTAAAGTTCCGGGCTCCACAGAACCCATCTTCATCTCGAAACCTTAGAAGAAATAAAGCACTCAAACTCTACCCTGTGTCTCCAACCCAACACTTCTACTTGAGGCAACGGATCATCTACCTGCAATCTACTTTTCCCGATTACCTCACCATGGTGCAAACACACACTGAAAATTACACAATCACACCATCCATTAACATCACTATGCATCATATTATGGATAAGGAAATGATTTTATCCGTAATTACCGTAACTTCGACTGCTCTCACCGTCAACAATCTGACCTCTGCTACCGTCCTCCTTATTCTTGGCTGCTTCTGATGGATTGTTGCGTGGACAGGCAATTAAATCCATTCTTGCTTCACGCTTCTGCAAAATCAATGTTGATAGTTTTTAGATGATGAATAGATATGAAAAATTAAAGTTGGTTTGCTTTCACCTAACAGAACTGGTCCACTCATACTTGAACACTAAGACTGGTATTCTCGACGGTTGAGGAAGCTCCCTAACACCTTTTCCTAAGTGATTTATTTTGTCAATTTCATCTTACTTTCCTCTTCTGTGTTAAAAAAAAAAAAAAATCCTTGCAATACCAGCATACTCTGCAAAAATAACGTACAAAAGGATGTTAACCAGTTAAACCCTAAAATGAATCGCTAAGGAAGAGGTGTTATTGAGCTTCCTTAATCGACGAGAATACAAACCTTGGGCTAGTCTTATCGTCGATTAAGGAAGCTCTTTAGCACCTCTTCCTAAGCGATTTATTTTGCTTATTGTTCCTTACACTCCTTTTTTGTGTTGTTTAAGTAATGCCAATATCGCCATTTTCAGCATAACATACAAATTTATATTTACCAGCCGCATCCATAAATAAATTGCTAAGGAAGAGGCGCTAGGAAACTTCCTCAATCGACGAGAATACGGACCCAGGAAGCTGACAGGGATCGAGTTGGTTAGATGAATTATGTGTGTTTGGGGGGGGGGGCTAGGGTTTAAGGCCTCTTTTTAAATATATGGGTCAAGGGATGTCAATAACCTAAGAATTAGTTTAAGACTTGTATTCATGTCGGCTAAGGAAGCTACCTAACACCTGTTCTTTATTGATTTACTCTTGAATATGTCTGGTTAATATAGTTCTGTACGCTTGAAAGGGTACAGCAGGGAGGAAAGGTTGCTGGTTCTTTGAAAGCAGTGATAAGAAACAGGGAAGTGAGCATGAAAGCGAAAAAGTTACAACATGACAATATTGTGATACCAACTCTAACGTATGGAAGTGAAGCTTGTACGTTGTTGGAAGGACACATGTCAAGAGTGATAGCAGTGGAAATGAGTTATTTAAGAGGAGCCTGTGGAATCACATGGAGAGACAGGCTGACGAATGAGGATATAAAGGAGCGTTGTGGTGTGGATGTGGATGTGATAGGATGTGTTATGAGGAACACAGTGAGGTGGTTTGGCCATGTGGAGAGGATGGAGGGTGAAAGACTGACGAAGAGAGTGTATGTGAGTGAGGTGGAGGGGGGAAGAGGGAGGGGGAGGCCGAGGATGAGATGGAGGGATGGGGTGGAGAGGTATATGAGAGAGGGGTGTGTGAGTTGGGAGCAGGGCAGTGAAATGGCGGGGTACAGGGCGACTTGGAGGCGATTTGTTTGTGGCCACCCCAAACGGGATTGAGGCGTCTGGCAATAGATAGATAGATAGACGTTATTAACCCTTTTTCTCCTGGGAAAACTTTTTTCTCTTTTTATGTTAAATCCTTTTGAAATACATTGTTTTTGGGTGTATCTTGGCTTCGAAAAGTGAAAAATTATATGAATTATAAGTAGTATCTGAATTATATAAGGTGACCGTATGGTCACCTTAGGAGACTGCAGGTACAAAAAAACTCACCTTTTTTAAGAGATATTATTTTATTGATGCATCCGAGCAATACATATAATTTCCAATTACACTGTTGAAGGTTACTTCAAACACATATACAAAATTATGTGTTAAAATAATTGTGACCTATCTGAGTATACAAAACAGGAAAATTTACTTGGCGATTGGAGCTTCATCACTGAATATCCTGTACAAATGACTAGTGCCGATACTTAGATACATGTCATTTCTTCTTGTGGTAGGAGGCAAAGCATGTCACACACAATTCTATATTACACTTGGAGCACTCAGTGCGCACAACAGACTTCTAGAACTCACCCATGCATTTCCTTCTAGAATGACCTTGAGGTGGCTGAACAAAATGACCTGTGTTGTCATACCTCATTTCATCTCTCCCTGGTGCAGAAAGT
>NC_136965.1:15623405-15658405 GCF_032717465.1 Coenobita brevimanus | reverse complement strand
ATTACTGCTACTACTACTACTATTACTACTACTTCCACCACTACTACCACTACTACTACTACTCCATCATCATCATCATCATCATCATCATCATCATCATCATCACTACTTCCGGGTATAAACATTCAAATATTTCTTTTAGAAAGGCTACGCTGACAAAGCCGTCCCTGGAGAACACAAGGGACTGAGCTTGGTGAAGAGAGGAGTGTTATATATGTCAGTCTGCATATAATATCCCCCTAAAGGCCCCAACCCCCTCATGCCCTGAATAACTCTATGGTCGTCCCAGTTAATCACATGCAGGTGAGAGTGGGTCATAGCGCGGTATTCTAGCACAGATAGGAAGCTTCCTAACACCTCTTCCTAAGCGATTTATTTCTGATTGTGGACTGTTAGTACATTTTTGTGTTATTCATGCAGTTTATGTCAAAATTAAAAAGATATGAGAAGCAAACCAGGAATAATAATGTGTAGTTCGGAAAATAAATCGTTAAGGAAGAGGTGTTAGGGAGCTTCCTTACCCAGCGAGAATACCATCCATAGGAGTCTAGGGTCAGTATTCTCGTCGGTTAAGGAATTTCCCTATCACCCCTTCCTTAGCGATTTATTTTGCTTATTAGACTATGCGATGTCCTCTTCTGTGTTACATAATGAATTCTAATATCACCATACTTTGCACTAATAACGTAAAAAATGATATTAACAAGCCGTATCCGAATATAAATCGCTAAGTAAAAGGTGTTTTGGAGCTTCCTATCCCGACGAGAATACAGGCCATTGGAGCCAAGGATCCGTGTTCTCGTCGGTGAAGGAAGCTCCCTAGCACCTCTTCCTTAGCGACTTAGTTTTGGACGTGGCTGGTTAATATCCTTTTAAACCTTGTCTGAGTGTGGCGATATTGAAATGATTTATATAATAATAATGATAATAATAATAATAATATTAACAATGACAATAACAGTACTACTACCACTACTACTACTACTACTACTGCTACTACTACTACTAATAATAATAATAATAATAATAATAACGAGTGAGGTGCAATCTATCTATCTATTTATATACCTAGGCTGCTTCCTCCACGGAAAGGGAGGTAGCCGAGACAGGTCGACACACTCCCGATTTACTCATCCACACAAACACATTCATTCGCATCTTAGCCCCAAAGGGGAGAAGGGACAGATCCTCACCGCACACCGCACGAAGGTCAACTGTGCAGTGCAATCAATGACATCCCCAGCAGAGCCTGACAGCAGAGCTGGTTTACTCCTGCCATATCATAATAGACCCATCCCCTTACCCGCACCTGACCTGATCAGTTGATCAGATATAATGCAGGAGAATATCCCCTCAGGGCTGAATAATCATTTATTCATTTATAATTTCTCTCCGTTCATTTCCATCACGCACAGCCACTCCTTGCTCAACAGACATCCCTCTCGCATCCAACGCTCTCTTCACACTGTCCATCATTCCTATTCGTGGTCTTCCTCTCAGCCTTACACCTCTCACATCCTATCTAGTTATCTATTTCACCAATTGCTCATTATCCATTCTCTCCATATGTCCAAACTATCGCAACACCCTCTGCTCAACTCGATCAGCCATCTCCTGAACAACTCCAGTTCTCCTTCGCATTTCATCATGTCTCACTCGATCCATATGCGTCACTCCACACATACTCCTCAGACACCTCATCTCCATTACATTCAAACTTTTCCTCTCTCCTACACCCATATTCCATGTTTCAGCCCCATATAACGCAGTCGGTATCACAACACCCTCATACAACCTTCTCTTTACATCCAATCTAAGCAGACGACATCTAAAAACTTTTCTTCATTCCTCCCAGCACCTTTCTTACTTCATTCATTCTAAACTTCACTTTTGCATCTATTCTTCCATCCACAGCAACATGTGACCCTAAATACTTAAAACACTCTACCTCCTCAAGCAACTCACCATTCAAAACTATATTCATCCTACTACCATCTACCAACCTCATACACTTCATCACTTTATTCTTATTCTCATTTACTTTCAATTTTCTCCCTTCACACACCCTTCCAAACTTCTCTACCAACTGTCTCAATCTCTCCTCTGAATCAGCCACCAGTGCAGTATCATCCGCAAACACCAGCTGCTTCAGATTCCACTCTGTACCATCAACATTCACCAGACTCAGACCTCCTCCTAACACTCTTGCATTCACCTCCCTTACAACACCATCCACATAAATCTTAAACAACCAAGGCAACATCACACATCCCTGCCGCAGCCCCACTCTCACGGGAAGCCGATCGCTCACAGTATTTCCCACTCTTACTCATGCTGTACTATTTACATACAAAACTTTTCACTCCTTTTAGTAACCTACCATCAAGTCCATACAATCTTAAAACAGTCCACAGGTGCAAAAAGCTAAATAAATCGCTTAGGTAAAGGTGTAAGGGAGCTTCCTTAAGTGACGAAAATATGGGTCAAAGAGGGTTATGATGATAAATACTGATCTTGCTTATTAGGCTTCGCCAGTGCATTAAGAAAATACGTGACTGAGAATAAGTTCTTAAAGTTACGAAAGTTCTTAGTCCGAGTGCAAAGGACCAAACTGAAACTTAACAAATTAATTGCTGGTCAGGGCGGGATTTGAACTCAGGCCCTCGCGCCTCATATGTGTGCACGTTACCACTGAGCCAAAGAGAGGATTCCCACTTTGCCTATAAGCTATATGGGCTTTTTATACACCCCATTACATCACTCTTTTCTTCCCCTGGTGATTAATTTGGTCAGTTTTGAACACACGTGGTACCGTAGCACATTGCGGGCCACCACTGGGGGAGCCCACGAACTACACAGACAGCTCACTCCTGGGCTGTAAGGTTTAAGATACTGTCAACAGCATCATGGCTCTCTAAACCCTGCCTCACATCCCACACCACTGCCAACCAATGTAAAGGCCCAAACTGAATCTTAGCAAATTAATCACCGGTCTGGCCGGGATTCAATCCTGGGCCCTCACGCTTCATACGCATGCACGTTACCACTGAGCCAAAGAGAGGATTCTCGTTTTGCCTCTTCACAATGCGGGCTTTTATACACCCCATTACATCACTGTTTTCTTCCCCTGGTGATTAATTTGGTCAGTTTCAAATACACGTGGTAGCATAGCACACTGGAGTCCACCACTGGGGGAGCCTGTGAACCACACACAGACAGCTCACCCCTGGGATATAAGGTTTAGCAACACATCATTGTCCTCAAGACCTAGCCTCACATCCCACACTGTTGCCAACCAATGTAAAGGACCAAACGGAAACTTAACAAATTAATCACTGGTCTGGCTGGGATTAGAACTTAGGCCCTCACGTTTCATGCCTGCACATGTTACCACTGAGCCAAAGAGAGGATCCCCTCTTTGCCTCTAAACAACAAGGGCTTTTATACACCCCATTACACGAGGGTTTAACTTCGGTGTGCCTTAACGCGAGGCGTCCTGACAACGTATGGATATGTTGCCGTGTTTTGTCACTGTGACACCCAACGACATATCCATACGTTTTGCAACTGCGAGGACCGTCATTTGCACATTTTTCATGTTTCACAGGTGATTTTTAGTAGGCATATGTGGGAGGCCTTCCTCTACCTAATGCCAGATGAGGATAATACCTGGCCCCACCTGACCCCCCCTCCTCCCTGCATGTAATTTTCTCGGCAGCCCACCTGTTATCAGTGACCTGGCCAGTAAAGATATGTCACACCATGGTCTCTACAATGATGAAATTCAAGCGAAAGTGATTCCCGAGGTGGAGGACAAAGGGAGAAACAAGACTGAGGAAGAAACAAGAAGTGATGAGGTGGTAATGTCGTAAAGGAAGGGGCCATATGTTGATGTGCATGGTGAGTGAACAAAGCTTATATCACTTATATTATTCTGTGAAAACCAATATACTCTTGTACTACGTATAAACTTGTACCATATGAATAAATGTTTACATATAATGAGTGGTTTGGAATAGTTACCGCTCCCAAGAAAACGCCTTCTCTGCAGCCTGGCCTGAGAGAACATGGTACCGAGGTGAGGGTACTGTTACCTGTATTGGTATTTCTAAACTCAACTGAGCACTTTCTCTCTGAATTTGTTATGTTTCTCATAAGAAGCAGAGCTTTTAGTAAAAAAAAAAAATTTTCAAAAATCTGCCGGGATTGGGGGGGAGTCATTGGTGAAAAATTTTCCGAGATGCTGTGGGTAAACACATTTTGACAACCGAATTGTTTTGCGTTTTACACCACAACCTCCTAATGTCTGTTCTTGGTATTACATCAATAGCAGTAGCAGTAGAAGTAGCAGCAGCAAAATTACATATGGTGTAAAGCACAAATGGACCTTCGTGATGCTGACCATCCCCAACATAGAGTTGATACAACCACTGGAGGATGCTATCAGGGAATCATTCTTCCCGTCACTGACCAGTGGCCACATCCCCACGCCAGAAGAGAGGGATCTTCTAGCATTACCACCAAGGATGGGAGGCTTTGTCATTATAAATCCAGTAGCCATGGCACGCTACACAGAAATTCACTTAGGCTCATCGAATCCTTCTCACAGAAGATTTATGCCCTGGCTGACACGAGTGAAATCAACCAAAAACGGTAAAAAGATATAAAGACACAAGTATGCAAAGAGCAAGAAGCAAGGCAAAAGGACCAGCTGCAGCACATAACCGAACATCTTACCACAGACTTGTGTAGAAGAACTGAAATGACAGGGGATGCTGGTGCATCGAGTTGGCTAACAACCTTTCCTCTCAAGGCAAAGGATATCGACATCAACAAACAAGAATTTATTGATGCCATAGCCTTGAGATATGGGTGACAAATAGAAAACTTGCTTCAACACTGTGCCTGTGGCACTATCTTTGATGCAAAACATGTAACGGTTTGCAAGAAGGGAGGCTTTGTGTGCATTAGACATGATGAAGTATGCGACCTCACTGCAAAAATGTTACAGGAAATATGCCATGTCATCATAGAGGCAGCTCTGCTCCCTCTAGATGGTGAGCATTTCATTCACAGAACAGCAGACACATCAAATGATGCAAGAGTGGATGTCAGTGCTCGAGGTTATTTTATTTCATACTTTGGTAGCATGTCACTCTGGAGGCTGCACACAAGAGGAATGAAAAAAATGACATAAAAAACAACAACAAACTATCATGAAAGGATCCAACATATGGACCACGGTCGCTTCACTGCCCTTGTGTTCACAACATTAGGTGGGATGGGTCCAGAGGCAGTGAGATTTTACTCGAGTCTAGCAGACATTCTTTCTGAGAAGAAGCATCAACCTCATAGCTCTGTTATGACCTGAGTGAGATGTGGACTGTCATTCTCCCCCATGAGGTCTGCACTCCTATGCCTCAGGGGCATATCATCAGCCCTCAGGCCTGTCTCTGAAGGGCATGGATTACGATGCTATTGTAGTCGAGAGTCCCATAGGGCAGCGAGTCCAATAGATTGCCTTTATTAACACTGTAATAAAATAATAAAGTAATAAGTAAAGTAATAAAAAAATCATAAAAATAATAAAGTAATAAAAGTGATAATATTTGATTGGCAACCACAGTCGTTGGTGTGATTGGGCCAACAGATTGCATTATGAGGGTTAGTGTTAACCTTCACATTACAACTCTAAATGGCGAAATGTACGGGCATTATGAAGTTGATCTTGATACTCATATTATAATTCCCAAATGGATGGAGTTGTTTTATTTTAAAAAGTAGTAGTAGTAGTAGTAGTTGTTGTTGTTGATGTTGTTGTTGTTGTTGTTGTTGTTGCTGTTATTGTTGCAATTGTGGTAGAAGTTACAGCTCCAGGTTCATCAGAAATATGAACTCGGTGGACTGCAGACTAAAGCTGACCCCCTCCTGCAGTCCACCATCCTACTCTCAGCGAGGTAGGGAGGGGAGTTGAGGGACGTTTCTACAAGCAGGCAAAGGAGCAGCTCGGTGATATCAGTGCCACCACATGAAGGCGTCCCTCTCCATCACCACTATACCAAATTAGTTGGAGAAATGACACACAAGGAAACTTTAAGGTGTTGTGTGCAAAATTCTTACAAAGTCTTCTTATGCCACTTAAACTACTGCCTCATATCTGTGTAAGAACCATAATCCCTAAACAGTTCAGTTGATGGCCAAGTGGGTCGATTTGAGTAGTAACCAAGGAGACTCAATCCCACCTCGTAACTAAGGCTTATAGGATGTCATAGCCTCCTTGGTTACTAGTCAGACCTATCTTCCATTCTGATTCCTTTTAGCCATCAACTGAGCTGAATGGTGTTAGGGATTATTCAAAAAAAAAAAAAAAATCAGAAAGACTATGCTCCATGAAAAACAGTCATCGCTATTATATTCAAAGGCGTGACTTAAATTTATTAGGAGAGGGAGAGGAGGTAATAAAGTCAATGCATGACAGTATTGTGATATCAACTCTGACATATGGAAGTGAAGCTTGGACCTTGTTGGAAGGACACAAGAATGAGAGCAGTGGAAATGAGTTATTTGAGAGGAGCTTGTGGCATTACATGGAGTGACAGACTGGCAAATGAGAAAGTGAAGGAGAGTTGTGGTGTTGTGGTGTGTTAAGGTTGGGGTCACCACTGTGTCGTTTTTAGTTATGGGGATATATGTTTTACTAGGGGCTACACCAGGGCTAATGGCTAGGATAAATAAACGCCAATGTATTGGGAAGAAATAGACAGGGCAGTGATTATTGACTTGGAGCAATACAGAGTTATTGGATGATTTCAAAATAGTACAAGGCCATTACATCATAGCGTGTGTAGATCAATTACATGAATGAATAGTTACAGACTAAGAATATGAGTAATGAATTTAGTGAGCAGCGGGGAGGCCGGGCTGTTGTGTTTGTGTGTATCATACATGTAAGTAGTACCACATGGCCAGATTTTACCAGGAGAGATGGAGAGCAAGGCAGGTAGTAGCCAGGTGAAGTTCTGAGTGGAAAGAAGGCAGGAGCTAGGTCGCCCGCTCGGTTTTAAGCCCCCTAATGAGGTGGGCGGAGCACTGGTAGGCCTAGGTCGCCTGAATATACAAATTTGATTGGTTTGGGCACCACTACAGGTGAGGAGGGAAGAGAAATCGAATTCTCTCGGTAGCGACACCAATAGCGATGCTAATTCCGAGAACAAGGTGTGGAAAAGCCATGAGGGAAGGAAACCATGTGCGTAGGTGAAATGAGGAAAAAGCCATGAGGGAAGGAAACCACGTGTGTAGATGAAATGAGAGGTACAATACTTTGTGGTGTAATATACGCCATAGCACTCCTGCTCCCTGCCCCCTCTGTTTTATGGAAATAAAACAGGAAGAAAAGTGAGAAAAAATATATATAATTGAATAGAGTACAAAGTCCAAAAAAAAATATATATATATATATATATATATATATATATATATATATATATATATATATATATATATATATATATATATATATATATATATAGTTTTCAAAGTGAGCGAACATTTGAAAGTGATTTGGATACGGTAATTACAAATAAAGTGAGCGAACATTTAAAAGTGATTTGGATGAGGTAATTACAAATAGCAGTTGTGATAGACAGGAGAATTTCTAATGACAAGTCCATTCCATGGCTATGTGTGATGGAGTAACATATTAAATGGAGGGGGGTTATGAGTATAAACTAAGCAATAATAGCCGGGCATAACTTTCTGTACGAAAATTTGACTAATGCTTAGTTATCATGTGCAAAAGAATGAGAGACTTATGCCCGTCTTTACAATTGAGCTATTATATGAGGTAGGACACACACAAAAACAATTCAGTACCATACAAATGCAACGTAGGTGTGATGACTTGGAGTGTCTGTGGTTTTTGGTATCAGATTATGCTGGAGTGCAAAATTGTGGTTGTTTGCTGAGACGGCCTGATTGTGTGTGGGTAAATGTGGTAGTTATGATGTAGTTTGTAGGGTTGTGGTGAGTGGTGGAGGGATTACGAGAACGACAGGTGTTGATGGATGAGGGGTATTGACTGGGGGAGGGGTGGGGACTGGTGGGAAAGAGTGTGCGGTAGGATCGCCTGAGGTTGAAGGAAAGGGTTGGTTAGGTTTAAGGATTGGGTAAGGGGCGGGAGCTGGGGCTAACGGATAGGGTGGATTAGGCGTAAGGACGGGCTGAGGGGTTGTGGGTGGGGGAGTAAGGTGAGAGGTAGGATCGTGTGAGGTTGACGGAGAGTGTGGGTTATGGTTGTAGGTTCAGTGCGGGAGGTAGGGTTTGTGGAAGGTAGTGTAGGTGGTAGTGAGGGAGTGTTTGCATCAGTGGTAGTGACTTGCTGTACTGTATGATGCCTGAGTTGGTGTGTGGTGATGACATGTAGCAGAGGGTACGAAATGACAAAGGGGATGGGGTGTGTATGTGTGTGGGTGGTGCATGTAGATGCTGGTGCTGGGATTTGAGGAGTTGGTTGTGTGCGTGTTGTTGGTGGGCTGCCAAGGTTGGGGAATGACATGTGGGGTATTGTCTGTGGCTGGGTTTGTGGTGTGGCCGGTTTGATTCTGTCTGTAGAGACTGGGGATGGTTTCCCGTGTTTGTATATTGTGACTATTTTGTGTGAGTTTGTGATTACAGGGTATGGGCCTTTGTATGAGGTTTGGAGTGGTGAAGTGCATTGACCCCTCCTCACGAAGACCTGTTCGGCATCTGGTAGGGAGTGCGGGATGAACATCGTCTGTTGCTGGCAAGAATGAGGAGGGACTGGTTGGAGTGCCTGTATTGCCTGCTGGAGCTCTGGGAGGAAAACCAGGGCCAGTGTGCCTGATTGCGGGGTGAACTGCCCCGACAGCCTCAAGTCTTCCCCATATGTTAGCTCTGCCGGGGAATTCCTGATGTCCTCCTTCTCCGTAACCCTCAAGTTCAGGAGGATCATTGACAGCGTGGCCACCTAATTCACTGGATGGGGAAGTGCCCTCAGTGTTTCCTTCAGGCAACGATGGCAGCACTTTAATCATCCCATTTGCCTGAGGGTGACATGCGGATGTTCTGTGGCATTTAGCACCCAGGAAGTCCATTAGGTCCTGCCAGACCCGAGATTCAAACTGGGGGCCTTGGTCTGTGATGATGACCTGCAGGGCGCCAAAACGAGTGACCCAAGATGTCAGGAAGTGATTTGCCACACGGTCAGTCATAGCATCCAACATGGGCGTGGCCTCAACCCACCTTGTCGCTCTATCTATGCACATTAAGATATAGCAGTTACCCCTAGATTCAGGGAGGGGGCTGAGGACGTCAGTGTTTACCGTATGGAAACGTTGAGTTGGTGTGGGCACTGGTTGAAGTGGTGTCTCGGTGTGGCAATGTACTTTTGTTGACTGACCCGCCACGCATACTCACGCCTCATCCCTGGCCATACCACTCGCCGGCTAAGTAAGCTGTGCATGCCACGAATGCCTGGGTGCGCCATCTCATGTTAATGACTAAAGACTTGCCTTCGGAATCGGAATATAGGGCCGTGCTGTCCCGCAGGATATGTCACACCAGTGTTTCTGGGGTGTGCCGGTGACATCAAACTGTTGCAGTTGAAGTGAGGTCGTGACTTGCAGCAATTCTTGGAGTTCCTGATCGTCCTCCTGCTTCCAGGCCAAGCCTGCATGGTCAAACAGGGGTAATGTAGGGCCAACAGCCAAAACTCGATGGGACAGGGAATGTGGCTTAGCTTGGGTGTGCTGATACTGAGGGGGCATTTGGTGTGCTTGGCGGGGGACACTACGGGGACTGTTTCCCGTCATATGCATTTCCCGTGAATATGCAGAGTGGTGCACATCTGGCTTCCATGCCAAAGCACTTGTGATATGTACACAACAAGAAATTGTCCCTTGCTGTTTGGGGATTAATATTACGAGCATGGTTCACTAAGGGAACATTGGTGGAACATGGAGGGGCTGGGGGATGAATTGCAACACTGGGGGTCTGAGTGGTGAAGCCACTTATTTTACTTTCCAGCTCGTCTATTCTATTTGTTAACTTTGCTAATTAGGTACACAGCTCTGACATAGAACCATTTTTGTTCGCAACACTGTTCACTGACACTGTTGTTTCACTAGGGGTAGCACTGGGAGCTATGACAGGGGAAAGAGAGGAGTGTGCACTTACTGGGTGGTTGGAGTAATGCTGTTGAGTTTCCTATAGAGTGTCCACCCTCTTGATGAACTCAGCAAGGGACGTGCCAGGGCCCAGGGTTGCTAGATGGAGTAAGAAGTCCGTGGCATGAGCTGGAGGAGTCAGTGCCATAGGAGGTCATCTGATAGTGTGGCCCCAGCTGCCATGAGTAGCTTGAATGTGGGCGAGGAGGGCCAAGGGGCATTGCTGTTGGGAGCGAATAACATCTAGCTCCATTAAAAGTGCCTGCTTTGATTTGCCCAAGGCCCGCAGTGGACTTTCCTTCAGGATTATATATTTGTACACTGTAGGTGGTTAGAGGAGTGCGTCCTGAACAAGGGCAGCTACTTGAGTTGGGAGAGTGCAGACAACGGCTCTGAATTTGCCATCATCACTGGTATCTTCAGGCCACGTGGCATGAACTTGTGTAAACCACGTGTTAATATCGTACGTGAATGTAGAAAGGGATAGTCGGATGTGTGGTAAGGTATCCATGTTGTTTAAACACTCCCGGAAGTCACCAATGTGGCAGTTTGAGGTGGAGGTCACTACTGTGTCGTTTTCTAGTTACAGGGATATATATTTTATTAGGGGCTACACCAAGGCAAATGGCTTGGATAAATAAATACCCTCTGGGGGTAGGGGGTTTTCATGAATACTCCCCCAGTATCCCTGCTTGTCATATGAGGCAAGTAAAAGGGTTGGTGGAGGGTTAGTGCCCCTCCCCGGAAAATATCTAACTAAAAGGACGAACAAGAAGCCTCAGACAAGGACTGACCAAAAGATGACGACCAAGAACCGGACAAAGGACATAGTACAGATTGTGATGTCGAATGTAAGGGGTGCAAATGATGAGGTGAAAGAGAGAGAGATTGTCCAGGTGCTTGAGGGTGCAAAAGTGGATGTATATGGAGTAACTGAAACTAAATGGGGAAGAGAGAGTGTGAGAGAATGCGAGTATGGATGGGGTATATATGGAGGAAGAGGTGAGAATGAGAGGGCAAAAGAAGGAGTGTGTATTGTTGTGAGTAAAAGATGGAAGACGAACATAAGAGAGTATGGATCACTTGGCTCAAGGATTGTGGGGGTAAGATTGAAACTTGGAATACAAATGTGGGCAATTGTGTGTGTGTGTGTGCGTGTGTGTGTGTGTGTGTGTGTGTGTGTGTGTGTGTGTGTGTGTGTGTGTGTGTGTGTGTGTGTGTGTGTGTGTGTGTGTGTGTGTGCCAATGCAAGATCGTGCAAGAATAGTGAGAGAAGAGTTCAGAGTTCTAGACAAATGTGGAAATGTGCATGGAAAAGTTTGGAAGGAATTAGAGTGTTTTTGGTTGGTGATATGAATGGTAAATTAGGGAATGTGAAGGTGGATGGAATAGTTGGTGGGTGGGGTGGGCCTGCTGAGATAGATGAGAATGGCAGTGCGTTAGTGGACATTTGTACCGGGAGGGGGTTGATGATGACCATTACCCTTTTCAGGGACAAAATGATCCTCAGGTATACATGGTGAGTGATGAGAAGGATGGATGGTGAACTGAATGAAAGGAAGGCAATGATTGATTATGTGTGTGTGGATGAAAGGATGCGAAGATGTGTAATGGATGCAAGAGCTTATAGAGGTTGGGGGAGTGGACTTTCTGACCACTACTTGGTGGTGGCCAGAATCAAGATCCAAGTAAAATGGAGAAATAGAAGAAGGGAAGGACGAGAGGAAGGAGTAGTTGCAAGGAGAGTGGAAAGGTTACAAGAGGATGAGAAAAAGGCAGAATATAAGAGAGAAGTGGAGGAACGATTGGGTAAATATGAATTCAAGCAGATAGGGGACGTGGAAGGTGTGTGCAAGATATTCACAGAAGAAATATGTGCAGCATGTAATGTGGTGTGTGGGGTGAAGAGAAGAAGGAAGGGGGTGCAAGGAACAGCATGGTGGAATGAAGAGGTGAGACAGGCTGTGGCATAAAAGAAGAAAGCATACAATGAATGGATGAGTAATAGGGGCATGAAAGAAGTTGAGAGGCGGAAGAGAGAGTTATATATAGAAAGGAAGAGAGAGGTGAAAAGATTAGTAAGAGAGAGTAAGAAGAGAGTGGATGAGGAATTTGGAAGGAATTTGGGTGTAAAGTGGAGTGACTGTAAGAAAAATGTTCTGGAAAGAGGTGAAGAGAGTAAGACAGGCTGGCAGTGAAGTTAGTAGGGGAGTGAAAGATAATAATAGTAGATTACTAGTGGAGAAGGGAGAAAAAGTGAGCAGATGGAGAGAACACTTTAAGGAATTGTTGAATATAGAGAATGGAAGTAATGCGAGTTTAAGTGCCTGGGGAATGGCTGGGAGGAGGGAGGTGAGAGGACAGGAAGAAAACAGTAGGATAGAAGTTGTGGAAGCAATGAAGAAAGTCATATTGGGAAAAGCCCCAGGAACTGATGGAGTATGTGGTGAAATGCTGAAGCATAGGAGTAGACTGTAGCACCAGTCGAGCAGGGCAGTACTCCCGAGGTGGATGGAAAGCTGATGACAGGGAGTGCTGGAGCTCCCGTTTCATCAGCCCTCAAGACTAGTTCCTGACCATCCCCCTTTGCTGAGCTTTTTCAGTGTCTCAGTTACACAGAGAGTAGGCCAGCATGCTCTCCAGTACAAATTTCTCTAACTATCTACACCAAACTACATGCACAGTATACACTACACTTCCCTTTCCAAAATGTAAAAAATTATGGCGAATCTTCACCAAGCCTCGGAGTCCCCAGGGGGGGGACCATAAATGCCCCCACCATCCGCCTCTCTCCCGGTGACGACTCGAGGTGCCTGGAACCACTGTGTGACTCACTTCTTCATTTCTGCAACATTCGCGGCCTTTCCTCTAACTTTCGCTCTGTTGAGCACCATCTCTCTTCCTCTAAACCTCACCTTCTTTTTCTAACTGAGACTCAGCTGTCTGAGGCAACTGACAGCAAACCCTTTTCTATATCCTCCTACTTTCTCTATACTCATTTCAAAGTCAAAGGTGGCTGTTGTGTATATATACGCGATGACTTATCTTACTCTCGTGTTCCTGAACTCGATTCTTCTAAATTCTCTACACTCTGGCTTCGGCTTTCCTGTCATTCTCTGACTAAATATATCTGTGCTGTTTACTTATCCCCTAATTCTACTGACTATCAAAAATTCTTCGACTATCTTACTTCTACGATGGAACACATTCTATCCATTTCTCCTTTCTCAGAAATCTCCATTCTAGGAGATTTCAATGTTCACCACCACTTTTGGCTCTCCTCTCCTTTCACTGATCCACTTGGTGAACAAGCCTACATCTTTTCTATCCTTAATGACCTAGAGCAGCTTGTACAGCACCCTACCCGTATCCCTGACCGCCTTTGGAGAGAGCTCCAACATACTTGACCTCTTCCTCACAACTAATCCTTCTACTTACTCTGTTAATCTTTTCTCTCCGTTGGGCTCCTCCAATCACAACCTTATCACCTTAACCTGTCCTATCACTCCGGTACGGCCTGTGGACCTTCCAGGGAAACGTCGTCTGTGGCATTTTGGAGCCGCGGACTGGGAGTCCCTCAGGCAGTACTTCTTTGATTTTCCCTAGAATGATTATTGCTTCCATGGCCGTGAGCCATCTGAGTGTGCCTTGCGCATTACAGAGGTTATTCTCTTGGGCATGGAAGCATACATTCCTTTCTCATATCCTTTGACTAACGCTAGAAAGCCTTGGTTTAATCACGCTTGTTCTAATGCTGTCCGCAACAAGGAGAGGGCCTACAAAAGGTACCGGAGCCAACCCACCACTGAATCACATCATCTTTACGTTTCTGCCCGGAATCGTGCTATGTCTGTTCTTCGCTCTGCTAAAAATAATTTAACCCATACTAAATGCTCTCAACTCTCCAACTCGAATTCTTCCCGCTCCTTCTGGCACCTTGCCAAAAACCTTTCTAACAACTTTACCTCATCATCCTTCCCTCCTCTTTTCTACTCTGATGGTTCTGTAGCTATTTCTTCTACTGATAAAGCAGATCTCTTCGCACAGTCTTTCTCCTCCAATTCCACCTTAGACGATGCTGGTGCTGTTCCTCCATCACTTCCCCCCTCTGACTTCCTCATGGCTGACATTAAAATTTCTTCAGCTGATGTATTTTCTGCCATCACTCGCCTCACTACTAACAAGGCATATGGGCCTGATGGGGTTCCTCCTGTTGTTCTCAAGAACTGTGCTTCTGTGCTTACACCCTGCCTAGGCAAACTCTTTCACCTTTGTCTGTCAACTTGTACCTTTCCTTCTTGCTGGAAGTTTGCTCTCATTCAGCCAGTCCCAAAGAAGGGTGACCACTCCAAACCCTCCAACTATCATCCAATTGCTTTAACGTCCTGTATTTCAAAAGTTTTCGAGTAAATTCTCAATACAAAAATTTTAAGACATCTTTCCTATCGCAACCTTCTTTCCGATCGTCAGTACAGGCTCCGTCAGGGACGCTCCACTGGTGATCTTCTCACCTACCTTTCAGACTCCTGGTCATCCTCCTTTCGGGACTTTGGCCAAAGCTTTGCCATTGCACTTGACATCTCAAAGGATTTCGATCGAGTTTGGCATAAATCTTTAATTTCCCAACTGCCCTCCTACGGTTTCTATCCTTCTATCTGTGCCTTCATCACTAGCTTCCTTTCTGGTCGTTCTATAGCCGCTGTTGTAGACGGCCATCGTTCTTCTCCTAGATCTATCAACAGTGGTGTTCCTCAGGGCTCTGTCCTATCACCAACTCTCTTCCTTTTATTCATCAATGATCTTCTAAGCTGTACATCTAACCCTATCCACTCATACGCTGATGACTTCACCCTTCACCTTTCCACTCAGTTCCCGCAACGCCCATCTCAGCAGTTACTTCAACAAGGAAGGGATGAGGCTATGGCACACCTAATGTCTGACTTGGCTCGTATCTCTGACTGGGGTAAAAATAATATGGTTGTTTTTAATGCATCTAAGACTCATTTCTTACACCTATCAACCCGACAAAATCTTCCACAGGTAAACCCACTAATGTTTAATAATATTCAGCTTAATCCTTCATCATCCTTGAACATGCTTGGGGTTTCATTTACTCGGGTCTTATCTTGGAAAGATCATATTACATCTCTTGTAAAATCTGCTTCCAAGAGATTGGGTGTGCTAAGCTGACTCCGCTCTTTCTTTACCCCTGCACAATTGTTGACTCTATACAGGGGTTTTATCCACCCCTGTGTGGAGTACAACTCTCATGTGTGGGGAGGGTCCCCACATACAGCTCTTCTCAATAGGGTGGAGTCAAAGGCTTTTCGTCTCATTAACTCTCCTCCTCTTACTGACTCCCTTCAACCTCTGTCTCTTCGCCGCACTGTTGCATCTTTATCTCTTTTCTATCGCTACTTTAATGGTCACTGCTCTTCTGAACTGTCTGCTTGCATTCCTACACCTCTACGACGGGCGCATAGCACCCGTCTGGCAGCAAACTCTCATCTCTTTTCTGTCCAACTCTCTAATGCAAGAGTTAACTGTTACTCCCAGTCTTTCATTTATGCAACGGGTCAACTCTGGAACTGTCTCCCTCTATCTATATTTCCTGCTGCCTATGATCTCCAGTCTTTCAAACGCAGTGTCCAGGCATCTCAAAATGATCGGATCTTGAATTTGGCTCTCCATTGTATTTTGTTTTTCTCTTGGAGGGAACTGTTACTGCGGGCTCATGGCCTTTGGTTCCTTCTTCCTAGCATATATATATATATATATATATATATATATATATATATATATATATATATATATATATATATATATATATATATATATATATATTGTTACGGAACAGAGAAAGATAACGTACACTTTAAGTGAGAATACTAAGAGTCACTACTGTCCCGTAAAGTTCCAGGTTCAAAACAAAAGAGTTAGGTAAAATTACAAGTTAAAGTTTAATGCTCAAACTAACAACAAAACATTCAGGACTCATAAGGATAATGTAATGGCAAATAAACAGGTTAAATATATGGTTAACTGCAATAGCCTCTATTAACACGAAATTAGCAGGAGTAAATTTATATAAGTCAGCCCTGATAAAATGAGATACCAGATAATACTCAGTGAATGCCAGATAAATTATTACAGATACAAACTATTATCAAAAATGACTGACATAACCCAACATTAATCAAAAACCCCACTAGGCCCAAGAATTAACCCTATGCTACACAGTACAAGAAAAAATGCAATAACAGTTATACTCAAATTACACACAGCTGCTAGATGTTTGGAGATTTCTTGAGCACTCACAATAATAATAACTGTACAGGGGAGGACAGAGATGTGAACAAAATGAGGAGCAGATCTAAGTGGCCGTGATGCAGAGATTGAGCTCATTATATAGGGGCCAGCAGAGCTTGATACAACTTGTAAGAAGGACGCGCAAATGAAGCCATGGGGACAAAGAGATGAAAATCCCGCACTGAAACAACAGAAATGACGACTTACTCTACTATAACGGTAGAAGGGGGGAACTGAGGCAGAACACGCTCGTGATCAAACATGCAGCATACTGTGCGTTAAAATTACACAAAGGATGATGAAATCATAGGCTATGTAACACCTCCCCACAAAGAAAAAAGAAATTTACAAAGGAAATTTCTTATTACTCTAAAACAATCTGTCTAAAGTCTAGATAAGCAATCTGCAATAACATTTTCTTTCCCCTTGACATGTTGTATGTCTAATGAATACTCCTGATGAAGTAGACTCCATCTTGTCAATCTCTGATTTTTATCTTTAAACTTACTAAGGAATTTCAGTGGGTTATGATCGGTATAAATGACTATGGGGTCAAAACCAGAACACAAATAAAATGAAAAATGCTGTAAACCCAAAATCAAGGCCAAAAGCTCTTTCTCAATAGTTGAGTAGTTCTTTTGAGGTGGAGTGAACTTCTTACTGTAATAAGATACAGGATGTTCAATACCCTGATCATCCTCTTGCAGCAAAACAGCCCCAGCTCCTGTATCACTTGCATCAACAGCCATCTTAAAAGGCTTAGCAAAATTTGGAGTAGCGAGCACTGGCTGACTTAATAGAATAGCTTTAAGTTTGTTGAAAGAGGATTCACAGTTATCAGTCCAGACAAATTTAACTCCCTTTTTCAGTAGGTCTATAAGTGGTGATACAAGAATAGAAAAGTTAAGAACAAATCTCCTGTAATAACCTACCATTCCCAAAAATCTTTGTAGCTCCTTCCTACTTTTAGGTCTGGGAAGATCACTTATAACCTGAACCTTAGCTCCTGGTGGTGCAACATGTCCATCACCAATTACATACCCAAGGTACTGAACTTTAGCTTGACCAAACTCACACTTTGATAAATTAGCTACAAGATTAGCATGAACCAAACGCTCAAGAAATTTACTGACATGGCATAGGTGATCTTTCCAGTTGTCACTGAAGATTAATACATCATCAATATAAACAACACACCCTGCCAAACCCTCTGTTACAACATTCATGAGCTTCTGAAATGTATGGCTGGTGCATTCTTCATACCATATGGCATTACCGAACATGCAAAAGCCTTTCCTAGTGTTACAAAACATGAGATCTCCCTAGCACGTTCAGTCATAGGTACTTGCCAGTATCCCTTTAACAAATCAAACTTACTTATGTACCTAGCCTTTCCGATCTTGTCTATGCAATCTTCCACACGAGGGAGAGGGTAAGTGTCTGTTTTGGTTATCTGATTAACACGTCTGTAGTCAATGCAAAGCCGCTGTGACCCACCTGGCTTAGGGACTAGAGTGACAGGAGAACTCCACTCGCTCTGACAGGGCTCAATCATCTTGTGGTCCAACAGGTAGCCAAGCTCCTTCTGGATGAGAGGAACTTTCACTGGGTTCACACGGTAAGGAGGCAATTTAATTGGCTTTGCGTCTCCAACATCGACATCATGCATCAACACAGTGGTTCTTCCTGGAGTAGCACGGAACACTTGCGGGTACTCCTGCAGTAATGCCGAAAACTCCTGCCTTTCCTTGGGTGGTAGATGAGAAAGCTTAGTCTGGAGATCATTCATGATATCAGGATTCTTCCCCAAACTATCACTCAGGCTCATGCTGCATGGGAGAACTTCACTTGTAGACTCGGGTGGAACAGCTACAGTGCAGACTGGATTATTTTCGTCCCGCCTGTGATATAACTTTAGCATGTTGATGTGACATAGTTGCTTGCTCTTTCTACGATCTGGTGTGGCGATGACATAGTTGACATCACTGAGTTTCTTCTCCACGAAATAAGGACCACTAAACTTGGCTTGAAGAGGTTGCCCATGAACTGGTAGCAGAATCAAAACCTGATCTCCTGGCTGAAAGTGGCGTAACCTGGACTTCTTGTCATACCAAGTCTTCATCTTCTGAGCAGCTCCTAAATTCTGTCTCGCCAGCTGTAAAGCAGTGGACAGCCGTTCTTTGAACTTCATCACATACTCCAGCAGATTGACGTCATCTTCCTCCGACAGCCAGCATTCCTTGAGTAACTTAAGGGGTCCTCTTACTTCATGGCCAAACAGTAGTTCAAAAGGTGAGAAGCCCAGTGATTCATTTGGAGATTCTCTTGCAGCAAACACAACGAATGGAAGACCTTTATCCCAGTCTTTCTGATGTTCCAAACAGTATTTCTTGAGCATCGATTTGAGTGTTTGATGATATCTCTCCAACGCTCCTTGGGTCTGGGGATGGTAAGCTGAAGACGTGATCTGGGTGATGCCCAACTCTTTCAGAGACTGCTTGAAAACGTTTGACATGAAATTACTTCCCCGGTCTGACTGTACCTCCTTGGGCAGACCAAACTTTGTGAAGAACCCTAGCATTTCCTTAACCACGTTCTTTGCTGAGATGTTTCTAAGTGGAATGGCTTCAGGATAACGAGTAGCCATATCAATCATGGTCAACACATAAGAAAATCCTGAAGAAGTCTTAGGAAGAGGGCCCACAATATCCACCAACACACGGGTGAAAGGCGCCTCAAAAGGAGGAATGGGAACTAGAGGTGCAACCTTTTCGGTCTGATTACACTTCCCCACAACTTGACAGGTGTGACAAGACTTACAATACCAGGAAACATCCCTGAAGATACCTGGCCAGTAGAAGTGTTTCAAAATGCGTGCCACAGTCTTCCTCACTCCAAGGTGTCCTGCCAAACTGGAATCATGAGCCACTCTAATGATATCCTGCCTACAAACACGAGGGATGACAACTTGATGTACAACCTCCCATTCACAGTCGGCTGATGCTGTTGGGGGTCTCCACTTCCTCATAAGTACTCCTGACTTTACATAATAACAAGTAGAAGCACCGGCTGACTCTTCTTCACTGTAAGCAGAGTTAGCTAGACCTTTCAACTCAGGGTCAGCAACCTGCAACTCAACCAACTTTTGACGAGACAAATTATCAACACTTCGGGGTACTGCCTCATCTGGTGAGTGGTCCAAATTAGCAAGAAAAGTGTCAGCTAGGATAACATCATCATCATCATTATCCTCTAAATCACCAGTAACTTTAGACTTAGCCCTAGTGACAGCACATGCAGGGAACACATCAGGGACATAACAATCCTGGGACGCAGCCACTGGCTCACTAGACAACTGAGGAGCTGGACACACTTGACTTCCACCAATATCATTTCCAAGTAAGAAAGTTACACCTGACATTGGGAGCGTCTCAACCAACCCAACCATAACGGAACCATTAACAAAACCAGACTCTAAATTCACTCTGCACAGAGGGACAGAGAAGTAATTATTCCCTACACCTTGTAAGATTACAGTTTCATCAGAGGAATTAACATTAGAGCCTAGAACACTGGTCAGCATAAGGGATTGGTAAGCACCTGTATCACGATATATTTGAACTGATTTCCTGTCATTACTGTCCAGAGGACTGACAAAACCATCAGACAGGAAATTAGCACATGAACTCTTGAGAGTGTCACCCACGTTACTGCTCAAAAGAGGAGCTCCATCATGAGAATTTAAGTTACCCCTCAAAGCAGGTTCAGTTAACTCAGTTAAAGAATTCTGGGAACTCTCAAGAGTGGACACTAGACCAATTGACTGAATATTTAAGGACTCCTTTTTGTTCACATCATGCTGTCTCCTGAAACATCTCTCCGTAGTATGACCAAGCTTACTACAATAAGTACATTTACTTTTCTGAAATCTAGAGGTGAAGCTGGTATTTACTTCCTGAGAAACATCATCTTTATTCTCTTTCCTGTTACCTGTACTCTGAGTAGAGGCAACGTACTTACTCTCAGCTTTCCCTTTTTCTCTAGAATATCTCTTGTGAGTGAGAACATACTCATCAGCTAAAACTGCAGCATCAGACAAAATTATCTATTCTTTTCTCATCAAGATATAGGCTTACATCTTTACTAATACACCTTTTGAAGTCCTCCAGCAAAATCATCTGCTTAAATTTGTCAAAATCAGAATCCACATTCTTAGAATTTAACCACTGCTCTAACAGATCTTCTTTGATTTTTGCATACTCAACATGGGATTGCTTATCTTGCTTGTAAGTTGTCCTAAATTTTACTCTATAAGCTTCAGGAACAAGCTCATAGGCCTTAAGAATCAAGCTCTTAACTACATCATAATTATCAGACTGATCCTGAGGCAAAGATGCATAAGTTACTTGAGCTTTACTGGTGAGAACAGTTTGAAGGAGTACTGGCCAATACTTTTTGGGCCAATCAAAACCTGTAGCTACCCTCTCAAACAACTGAAAATACTTTGTTAAATCAGATTCATTAAAAGGAGGGACAAGTTTAACATTTTTAGCCACATCAAAATCGTCAGAGCTAGATGATCCAGTTCCACCTTGTTTCATGCGATACTCATGGTCTGCCTGAATCCTGGCAAGTTCAACTTGTGCCTGAGCCTGTATCTGTGCCTCCTTAAAGCGAGCCTCCTGCAGGGCTAGCTGTAACTTAGCTAATTCAATCTGCGTTTGCTCATTTGGAGGAGTTACATTAAACAAGCTTTCATTAATCATGTCAACAATTTGAGCTTTAGCATGATGAGAGCGAACAGCAATTCCCAATTGTTGAGCAACAAGCTTAAGTTCATTCTTTGTTCTGTTTTCTATATCACACACTGTTTGCACATTTGACAAAAAATATTTGGCTTCATCAAGTGTAGTAATAGTAGACATAATTAATAAGTAACAGTCACAAAATATCAAGCAATATCCTTATGATAATATCCTGAATATCCTGATATGAGGTCGCCAAATTTATGGTTCGGAACAGAGAAAGATAACGTACACTTTAAGTGAGAATACTAAGAGTCACTACTGTCCCGTAAAGTTCCAGGTTCAAAACAAAAGTTAGGTAAAATTACAAGTTAAAGTTTAATGCTCAAACTAACAACAAAACATTCAGGACTCATAAGGATAATGTAATGGCAAATAAACAGGTTAAATATATGGTTAACTGCAATAGTCTCTATTAACACGAAATTAGCAAGAGTAAATTTATCTAAGTCAGCCCTGATAAAATGAGATACCATATAATACTCAGTGAACGCCAGATAAATTATTACAGATACAAACTATTATCAAAAATGACTGACATAACCCAACATTAATCAAAAACCCCACTAGGCCCAAGAATTAACCCTATGCTACACAGTACAAGAAAAAATGCAATAACAGTTATACTCAAATTACACACAGCTGCTAGATGTTTGGAGATTTCTTGAGCACTCACAATAATAATAACTGTACAGGGGAGGACAGAGATGTGAACAAAATGAGGAGCAGATCTAAGTGGCCGTGATGCAGAGACTGAGCTCATTATATAGGGGCCAGCAGAGCTTGATACAACTTGTAAGAAGGACGCGCAAATGAAGCCATGGGGACAAAGAGATGAAAATCCCGCACTGAAACAACAGAAATGACGACTTACTCTACTATAACGGTAGAAGGGGGGAACTGAGGCAGAACACGCTCGTGATCAAACATGCAGCATACTGTGCGTTAAAATTACACAAAGGATGATGAAATCATAGGCTATGTAACAATATATATATATATATATATAGTAGTAGAATGCATGTGGAAGATGTGCAGATTGGCCTGAGAGGAAGGTAGAGTCCCGGAGGATTGGAAGTCAGGTATAATTATTCCCTTCTACAAAGGAAAAGGGGAAAAAGAAGTGTGTGGTAATCATAGGAGCATTTGTTTTCTTAGTGTAATAGGAAAAGTGTATGGTAGGACACTTATTGACAGAATTAGGGATATAGCAGAGGTATTAGTAGAAGAAGAACAGGGAGGCTTTAGGAAGGGAAGAGGTTCTGTAGATCATACTGTATATTCATTCTTAGATCTTTAATGGAAAAGTTTCTAGAGAAGGGAAAGAAGTTGTATGAGGCCTTGATGGATTTGAGAAAGCATATGACGGTGGATATACAAGGATTGTGGAAAGTGTTAAGAATATATGGAGTAGATGGGAAGTTGTTGAATGCTGTGAAGAGTATGTATGACGGTGCTAAAGTTACAGTGCGGGTGGATGAACTGAGTGAATTTTTCTCTTTGAAGGTTGGGTTGAAACAGAGATGTGTCATGTCTCCATGGTTGTTCAAATCTGTAAATGGATGGGGTAATAAAAGAGGTATAAGGTAGGGCAGTGGATGGTGGAGTAGCCCTGGTGAGAGAGGGTAGTGTTTGGGAACTCCCTGTACTGTTGTTTGCAGATGATACTGTGTTGTTAAGTGAAGAAGAAGGGGAGATTCAAGGCTTGATGGATGAGTTTGGGAGAGTGTGTAAGAAACGGAATCTAAAGGTGAATGTAGGGAAAAGTAAAGTGTTGGTCTTTGAGAGAGGTGAAGTCAGTGAATGTACAGTGAGGTTGGATGGTGAGGAAATGGAAAATGTGAGTACGTTTAAGCACTTGGGGAGTGTGATGAGTAATGATGGAAGTTTGGAGGGTGAAGTGCTTGAAAGGGTACAACAAGGAAGAAAGGTTGCTAGTTCCTTGAAATTTGTGATAAGAAACAGGGAAGTGAGCATGGAAACGAAAAAGTTACTACATGACAGTACTGTGATACCAGCTCTAACGTATGGAAGTGAAGCTTGGACATTGTTGGAAGGACACAAGGCTAGTCGAGAGTGAGAGCAGTGGAAATGAGATATTTAAAAGGAGCCTGTGGAGTCAAATGGAGAGACAGGCTGACGAATGAGGATATAAAGGAGCGTTGTGGTGTGAATGTGGATGTGATAGGAAGCGTTAGTAGGAACACACTGAGGTGGATTGGCCATGTGGAGAGGATGGAGGATGAGAGACTGACCAGGAGAGTGTATGTTAATGAGGTGTAGGGGGGGAGAGGGAGGGGGAGGCCGAGGGTGAGATGGAGGGATGGAGTGGAGAGGTATATGAGAGAGGGGTGTGTGAGTTGGGAGCAGGGCAGTGAAATGGCGGGGGACAGGGCGACGTCGAGGCGATTTGTTTGTTGCCACCCAGTACGGGATTAAGACGCCAGGCAATAGATAGTTAGACAGACAGTGCTGGGAAAAATAGACAGGGCAGTAACTTGGAGCAAAATAGTGTTATTGCATGATTTCAAAATAGTACAAGGCCATTATATTACAGCATGTGTAGATCAATTACATGAATGAATAGTTACAGACTAAGAATATGAGTAATGAATTCAGTGAGCAGCAGGAGTGCCAGACTGTTGTGTTTGTGTGTATCATACATGTAAAGTAGTACCAAATGGCCAGATTTTACCAGGAGACACAGAGAGCAAGGCAGGTAGTAGCCAGGTGAAGTTCTGAGTGGAAAGAAGGCAGGAGCTAGGTCGGCCGCTCAGTTTTAAGCCCCATAATGAGGTAGGCGGAGCACTGGTAGGCCTAGGTCGCCTGAATATACAAATTTGATTGGTTTAGGCACCACTACAGGTGAGGAGGGAAGAGAAATCGAATTCTCTTGGTAGCAGCACCAATAGCGATGCTAATTCCGAGAACAGGGTGTGGAAAAGCCACGAGGGAAGGAAACCATGTGTGTAGTTGAAATGAGGAAAAAGCCATGAGGGAAGGACACCTTGTGTGTAGGTGAAATGAGGAAAAAGTCATGAGGGAAGGACACCTTGTGTGTAGGTGAAATGAGGAAAAAGCCACCAGGGAAGGAAACCATGTGTGTAGGTGAAATGAGGAAAAAGCCACGAGGGAAGGAAACCACGTGTGTAGATGAAATGCGAGGTACAATACTTTGTGGTGTAATATACGCTACAGTGTGGATGTGGATGTGATAGAAAGTGTTAGGAGATATACACTGAAGTGGTTTGACCATGTGGAAAGGATGGAGAGCGAAAGACTAACGAGGAGAGTGTATGCAATTGAGGTGAAGGGGGGGAGAGGGAGGGGGAGGCCGAGGATGAGATGGAGGGATGGACTGGAGAGGTATGAGAGAGAGGGGTGTGTGAGCTGGGAGCAAGGCAGTGAAGTGGCATTGGACAGGGCTAAATGGAGACGATTTGTCAGGGGCCACCCCATACGAGACTGAGGGGTCTGATAACTGATGGAGATAGAGGGGAACCAATTGTTCTTTGACGAAATAACACCATGCACCTCTCTCTCTCTCTCTCTCTCTCTCTCTCTCTCTCTCTCTCTCCACTGTCCTCTTAGTAAAACGAAGTCACACAAAATAACAGAGCTTATCAACTTTTGCGAGAAGAGGTGTACAATAGCAATGTGGAGACCATCGTTCATCGCGTTCGAAGTGCTGTCAATCGTTAATGCTTTCGTAACACTTTTCACATTGCAGCTCATTCCAGTTCGGCGTGAGTTATATTGTATAGCGCTAGTTAGGAATACAGATGCATCGATCGTGAATGATTTTAAATAATTTCTGGGATACAAAATCCTATGTAGAAGTGAACTATGTCGGTGAATAACTTTGCTTTCTCGTATTGTCTTCTCCTCATACCCTTCTCTCCCCATAGTGTCTTTACTCCCCATACTGTCTTCTTTACCCTTGTTGTCTTCTCTCCCCATACAGTCTTCCCTTCTCATACTGTCTTCCGTCCCCATACTGTCTTCCCTCCCCATACTGTCTTCCCTCCCATACTGTCTTCTCTTCTCATACTGTCTTCCCTCCCCATACTGTCTTCTCTCCTCATACTGTCTTCTCTCCCCTGCTGCCTTTCCTCTCCATGCTGTCTTCCCTCTCCATGCTGCCTTCCCTTCCCATATTGTCTTCTCTCCCCATACTGTCTTCCCTCCCCATACTGTCTTCCCTCCCCATACTGTCTTCTCTCCCCATACTGTCTTCCCTCTTCATGCTGTCTTCCCTCCCCATACTGTCTTCTTACTGTCTTCTCTCCCCATACTGGGCCTTGGGAGCAGGCTGTAAAGCTATGTCCAAAGTCGAGCACATAAAAAAAAATAAAGTCTTTCCTCCCCATCTTTTCTTCCCATACTGTCATCATACTGTCTGCTCTCCTCCATACTGTCTTCTCTCACCATACTGTCTTGCCTCCCCATACTGTCATCCATCCCCATCTTCCCTCCCCATACTGTCATCCCTCCCCATCTTCCCTCCCCATACTGTCATCCCTCCCCATCTTCCCTCCCCATACTGTCATCCCTCCCCATCTTCCCTCCCCATACTGTCATCCCTCCCCATCTTCCCTCCCCATACTGTCATCCTTCCACATCTTCCCTCCCAATACTGTCATCCTTCCACATCTTCCCTCCCCATACTGTCATCCTCCCCATCTTCCCTCCCCATACTGTCATCCCTCCCCATCTTCCCTCCCCATACTGTCATCCCTCCCCATCTTCCCTCCCCATACTGTCATCCTTCCATATCTTCCCTCCCCATACTGTCATGCTCCCCATCTTCCCTCCCCATACTGTCATCCTCCCCATCTTCCCTCCCCATACTGTCATCCTCCCCATCTTCCCTCCCCATACTGTCATCCTCCCCATCTTCCCTCCCCATGCTGTCATCCTCCCCATCTTCCCTCCCCATACTGTCATCCTCCCCATCTTCCCTCCCCATACTGTCATCCCTCCCCATCTTCCCTCCCCATACTGTCATCCCTCCCCATCTTCCCTCCCCATACCGTCATCCTCCCCATCTTCCCTCCCCATACTGTCATCCTCCCCATCTTCCCTCCCCATACTGTCATCCTCCCCATCTTCCCTCCCCATACTGTCATCCCTCCCCATCTTCCCTCCCCATACTGTCATCCTCCCCATCTTCCCTCCCCATACTGTCATCCTCCCCATCTTCCCTCCCCATACTGTCATCCTCCCCATCTTCCCTCCCCATACTGTCATCCTCCCCATCTTCCCTCCCCATACTGTCATCCTCCCCATCTTCCCTCCCCATACTGTCATTTTGTCAGCTGCTTGTGTCTCGCTTATTCAGAGTATTTTCACACTTTCTTCTTCACTCTAAGTCTGTCGTGAAGGACATGCTACAAGAGTGAGGACTAAAATGTAAAGCCACTTATATTCATTCTATTTATTTATTTTTTTCATGCTGTTGCCATTTTTATTCAGCTTTTGATTTCGAGAGGGGGTGATTGGAAAAAGTCACGATTAACTTCCTTACTACGGGGAAACTTCATAATTGAGTATAGTCTTTTTTTTTTTTTTGAAAGAGAAAAAGAGAGAGAGAGAGAGAGAGAGAGAGAGAGAGAGTCTTTATTCATAAGGCTATCAATTTGTCTTTATTCATAGTGTTGTCAGTTTGTCTTTATTCCCATGGTTAACAAACACACCACAAGCAAATTAGAATAAATATTATATAGAGTCAGTGGATAAAATTCCCGCAATATTTCACTTCATATTCCTGTCACAGTCCCCTGCTAAGTTGTGAGAGGCTCGGGTCCGTAGTCTCGTCGGGTAAGGAGCCTCCCTAGCACCTTTTCCTTAGCTATTTAGTTCTGGATGTGACTGGCTTACATCCTTTTGTACATTATGCAGAGTTTGATGTTAGAAAGGTTTATATAACACAGAAGAGGACAGATAGGTGTAATAAGCAAAGTACATCGCTTAGGAAAATGTAATAAGGAGCTTCCGTAACCAACGAAAATACGGGCCTTGTGGCGGTATTCTCGTGCAGTTAAGAAGCTTCCTAACACCTTTTCTTTGTTAGTCTATTTCTGGTTTTGCTTCCTTACTGAATTCTTGTGTGCTATTCATTGTCTGTGTCCATGACAAAAAGATTTAAGAAGCAAAAAAAAAAAAATAAATAAAAAGGTATGAATGGGTAGGCTGGAAAAATAAAAATCGCTAAGGAAAAGGTGTCAGGGAGCCTTCTTACCTGACTAGAATACGAGCCTCTCTTTGACCTGGTGCATCAGGGAGGAATGTGGAGGACGTGCCCTAACTGTGACGCAGGCGCAGTGAAGTAGTTGGTCAATGTAAGTGCTCACCCGTGCCTGTGCAAGAGATAGCATAATCCACCTCATTCACAGCTCACTATGATGAAGAGATAGAGGGGTTGCAAAGGAGGGCGGGGTGGGAACATGCATGAAAACATGGTGTATAATATGGTTACCTTGAGGACACGTGTCACACACCTACACGAAGCAGAGCATCGAAACTGTGAAAGAGATATCTAGTGCTGACAAAATCAAGTCTTAGCCCATTAGTAAGCAGAGTTCCTGTGTGTGAGATTTTGCTGCAAGGGCATTTTGTGTACCGCCCTCCGCCTCATGGCTCATAGTCGCGAAGCTCATATGTCCGTAGCCTGTAGTTCCTACCTTTATAAACCTTTGAAAATGCCTGAATCCGTCCTCTTTCTGGACGTTGCTTGCTAATGGTTTAATTCCACACGTCTTCGTCCAGTCTTTGTCAGTAGGTCATCAATTTTCAAGCTTTACTTTGTCGAAGATACATGATGATGCTTTTCGATGTTTATTTGGAAATATATCGTTCCATTTATTTCTTTGCCTAAAGCTGTGCATTATTTAATTTGATATATTTACCTCCACCAATGAGGTACGTGAAGGTTATATGTTCACCCTTGTCTGTTTCTTTGTGTGACTGTTTGTGCGCAAAGTATCTCAAAAAGTTGACAGTGGATTTCATGATATCTGAGTCAAGGATGAGCTGATTTAATTTTGATGTGAATGTGGATGATGAGGCAGGAATAAACCGTTAATTTTATTGTCATCTGCAGAGGCATGCCTTATCTGATTTGTGTAAGAGAGCAGAATAAGACTTACATACTTACGTCAACGACATTGGGCGGAGGTTGGTTTATAAATCAGAAATTATATTGGCGTTGATGGAGTGCCTTTTAGTTTATGACGTGATAATTTAATATATGAAATGACAAATCTCACTTTCTGGGTTATATGCTTCACTTCAAACACTTTTCAGTATCTTATTCAATTCAAGCAGTATATACGGTGTCAAGTGGTAAAATTAATGCATCTTAACCCACTGGGATAGGAAGGGCAATTCAGTTTCTTTCTGCCACCTCTTGACTATTGTATTTGGCTTGGAATAGATTTTTCAATATGGATGGGTTCGGTGTAGCCACAGTAGACCCCTTCAGCGTGAGAGACCATTCCTAACATGAATAAAGTGTTCTGGTACGAGCAGGAAAAAGTTGTATATCACGTCATCCGGAGTCGTGAGGTTAGCAGACCGAGTACAGAATTAAATAAAGCAAACGCCAGTCGTACCTTTTTTACCCCTGCACAGTTGTTGACTTTATACACGGGTGCTATTCGCCCCTGTGTAGAGTACAACTCTCATGTGTGGGGAGGCTCCCTACATACAGCTCTTCTCAACAGGTTGGAGTCAAAAGCTTCTGGTCTCATTAACTCTGCTATTCTTACTGGCTCCCTTCAACCTTTATCTCTTCGCCGAACTGTTGCTTCTTTATCTCTTTTCTATCGCTACTTCAATGGTTGCTGCTCCTCTGAACTGTCTGCTTGCATCCCTCCACCTGTAGAACGGGTGCGTAGCACCCGTCTAGCAACAAACTCTCATCCCTTTTCTGTCCAACTCTCTAATGCAAGAGTTAACCGTTACTCCAAGCCTTTATTTATGCAACGGGTCAACTCTGGAACTGTCTCCCTCTGTCTGTATTTCCTACTTCGTATGGTCTCCAGTCTTTCAAATGCAGTGTGTCCAGGCACCTCGAAATGAACAGATCTTGAATTTGGCTCACTATTGTATTGTTTTTGTTTTTTTTTGGAAGGAATTGTTTGCGGGCTTCTAGCCTTTGGTTCCTTCTTATTCGCATTAAAAAAAAAAAAAACTGTAAAAACATATGCCCTCAATACGTACCAAGTTAAACAGAATCCGCCAAACACTGACGTCAGTAACTTCCTTGGCATAATTTTTACCTGAAACTGTAACTGCTATAACATTTTCAGTTCCCTTCTACCTAACTCTATACATCAGGAGTTAACTACTAGCTTTCAGATCCCTATACATCTAACTGATTAACTTTGAAACTGCTTGCCTTATTCTTAATTTCCCTCTCCACATGGTCTAAAGTTTGTGTGTGTGTGTGTGTGTGTGTGTGTGTGTGTGTGTGTGTGTGTGTGTGTGTGTGTGTGTGTGTGTGTGTGTGTGTGTGTGTTTGAGAGAGAGAGAGAGAGAGAGAGAGAGAGAGAGAGAGCGAGGTAGATAGATAGGCAAATAGACATATATAGACAGGTAAATAGATAGGTAGGCAGACAGATAGATAGGCAGGTAGATAAATAGATAGGCAGATAGAGAGAAAGAAAGCAAGCTTATCTTTTTAACTGTCAAATCTTCGTTCAACCCGTAATCAAGTTTTCACCATATATCATATCACTTCCACTGCGTCAATGCACGCTGTGTATCTGTTACCTACAGATAACAGGTGATAATCTCAGTGTTATCAATGGTTACTAAGCTGATAAAGAAACACTACTGTATATCAGTCAGTGTCATGTGAGTACTTGTGTTGGTGTCTGAGGGACTGTAGGGGTGTGCAGCTAAGAGTAAGTCCAGATTCATTCTTTACAGATAGACAGATAGATAGAAAGATAGATAGGCAGATGGACAGATAGATAGATTGATACTAAAGGAAGTAAGTTCATCCTTCATTTATCTAGGCATCCTCTTTGGCTTTGAAAATGCCTGGTATTTGCAAGAACAAAATAGCATCATCATTTCAAAAGTTTAAAAAGAACATTACCACTCGTAAGATTATTATTATTATTATTATTATTATTATTATTATTATTATTATTATTATTATTATTATTATAATTATTATTATTATTATTATTATTATTATTATTATTATTATTTTGTTAGTGTCTGGGTGCTTGAGGATACAGTCCCCTCCAGTTCTCCGTTTACAGGCTTCAGGTTTCAGGGTTACGTGGCAGTGCTGTGTGTGTGTGTGTGTGTGTTGGTGTGTGTGTGAGAGAGAGAGAGAGAGAGAGAGAGAGAGAGAGAGGAGGGGGGGGTAGAAAATAGATCGAGTAATGAAACATTTATACGAGGACGATCCTGACCATAGTTTCTTGATTTAATGGTATCGTCCATGTTATAACTCTCATAACAAATCCACCAAGTAGTCACCTGCTATTCCTTATTTAGCACGTGGACATATAAATAGTTACGTGTCTTGTGACGGGGTGGAGGGCAGGTAAGGGGACTGGCAGGAGAAAACAAGGAGTCGCTACAAACAGCATACATTTTTTTTTCTATTATGCAAGGAAGAAAGAACCAAAGACCAGATGCCCACAAGACTGTCCCAAGAAAAACAAAAACAAAATAACAAAAAGCCAAATTCAAGATCTGATCATTTGCTGAGAGATATACCCTGTCTACACTAACTTGACCTAAAATTCCCATCTCTTTACCTTTAACGCACTGTTGTAGCAATAGATTAGCACTAAAATGTGCTTGTAGCCGTGAGGTAGTGCTATGGAGAGGATGTAGAGCCGTAGTATTATCTTTTTCTGCCACTGAGCTATGTGAAATAAACTGAAAAAGGACAAAAACCTGCACCAAGTTAAGATAAAAAGGGTATAGTTATAATCTGGGAATTTATTTTCTTGTTTGATTGGCCTGTCATTCAGATAATAGTTATTCTTGTTTAATATGGGTGTAATGTCGCTAAGACAGACATTGAGGTTGACTGAATTTTCTTGTAACAACTTCAATTGGCCTCTAAAATCAACGACAAACAGACTGGCCATAAATACGAGACAGTCACACACATATACAAGCCCCCCTCCTCTTCCTCCTCCTCTCTCTCTCTCTCTCTCTCTCTCTCTCTCTCTCTCTCTCATGATCCACTTTTCAGAATCAGTAGTATATTCACTGTTTCATCATGAGCAAATGTATAAACTATCAGAAATTATAGTTTGGGATGTAACAGCATTTCAGAGGAACATGGGACCAGGGTTCGAATCCTGGTGCGGGCAGCTGGTGTCACTCAATTCATGTGTCCATCCACCCTCTATAAGTTAGTGGATAAAATGAGTACTTATGGGAGGCAACTGTGGTAACTGGGATGATGCAGTGGAATTGCATCCCAGGGTATTAGATAAAAAACCGCAACAGTCTTTAAGACCTAAGTTACGGAGGTGAGCACCATGGCTAAGCGCATCATGATGTCATCCCCCACCCTTACCCTTACCAACACCGCCCATCACTGATATTTTCCTCCTGATGTCAAACCCTCAACACCACAAGAGGCACGCACTGAATAAATTAGTGTATGAAATGTTTATCCCCAGTGACCTAACTTATTAAGCAAAGTTGAGTCAGAGGCCATCACCTGCTTGACCTTAATTAGCAACAGATAAGGAACAGATACAATACACAACACAGCAGATAAGGTGAGTAATTCAGTACATATTCCACATTACCAGTCTTGCGCAACTATACCCTTTTCACTCTGACCTGGCCCAAAATTGCCAACCCTACACTTAGGGTGCTGAATTGTAGCAATAAATTAAAACTAGAATATGGTGCTAGTCACAAAGAAGTGCTGTGGGAAGGCTGTAGGGCCATAGCATTGTCTTTTTCTGTCACTGAGCTACGTTAAATAAATTCCGTAAGGATGAAACTTTTGGCCAAGTTGAAGTGAATGAACTATCGGCATAAAGGCCTTCAACGCGTTGCTTTGGCCACACATCACCCAAATTCCAACGTTAACAGTATGATTTGGTGGTAGGTGGGGAAGCGCATCATCCATTCACTCGATGTAGCACTGCCTCTCTCTCTCTCTGTCTCTCTGTCTGTTTGTCTGTCTGTCTGTCTGTCTCTCTCTCTCTCTAATCTCCGAAAGAAGGATGGTTAGTTCGAGGTGAAGGGTATCCTCAGCCTGCAGTCCACTTGGTTCTCATGTAAATGAGCCAGGGATTGCATCTGCTGCTGCTGCTGCTACTGCTACTGCTACTACTACTACTACTACTACTACTACTACTACTTCTTCTTTTTCTTCGTCTTCTTCTTCTTCTTCTTCTTCTTCTTCTCTTCTTCTTCTTCTTCTTCTTCTTCTTCTTCTTCTTCTCCTTCATCTACTACTATTACTACCACAAGAATAATAACAACAACTAATATTACTACTACTACTACTACTTGTACTACTACTACGACTGCTACCGCAATAACAACGAGAACAACAACTACCACCACTATTACTACTACTACTACTACTACTGCTACTACTACCACTGCTACTGCTACTGCTACTACTACTACTACTACTACTACTACTACTACTACTACACTACTACTACACTACTACTACTACTACTACTACTACTACTACTACACTACTACTACTACCACTGCAACTGCTGCTACTACTACTACTACTACTACTACTACTACTACTACTACTACTACTACTACTACTACTACTAACCACTGCTACTGCTGCTACTGCTGCTGCTGCTGCTGCTACTGCTGCTGCTACTGCTGCTGCTACTGCTACTGCTGCTGCTACTACACTACTACTACTACTACTACTACTACTACCACTACTACTGCTACTACACTACTACACTACTACTACTACTACTACTACTACCACTACTACTACACAACTACTACTACTACTACTACTACTACTACTACACTACTACTACTACACTACTACTACTACTACTACTACTACTACTACACTACTACCACTGCAACTGCTGCTACTACTACTACTACTACTACTACTACTACTACTACTACTACACTACCACTGCTACTGCTGCTACTACTACTATTACTACTACTACTCCTACTACTACTACACTACTACACTACTACTACTACTACTACTACTACTACTACTGCTACTACTACCACTACTACTGCTACTACACTACTACACTACTACTACTACTACTACTACTACTACTACACAACAACTACTACTACTACACTACTACTACTACTACTACTACTACACTACTACTACTACTACTATACAACTACTACTACACAACTACTACTACACAACTACTACTACACAACTACTTCTACTACTACTACTAGTACTACACTACTACTACTACTACTACTACTACTACTACTACACTACACTACTACTACTACACTACTACTACTACTACTACTACTACTACACTACTACTACTACACTACTACACTAGTACTACTACTACTACACTACTATACTACTACTACTACTACTACTACTACAAGATGCAAGTCAACGGTAGGGGAAATAGACACAGGGTAGAGGAGATACAGAGGGATGGACGAGATGGCCTGATATGGAGGTGGGTGGTTAAGTGGGATGAGACGCCTTTACTCAGTGAAAATGGGTGTTATCTGAGAGGCGACTTCGGTGATGAAGAGATAAGTCACCTAAGGGAGATGGGGAGAAGGTGTGTGTGTGTGTGTGTGTGTGTGTGTGTGTGTGTGTGTGTGTGTGTTGAAAGTGTGATGGATGCCAAGGAGTAGGCAGGCTGGGCTTCGATGGCAGTGTGTGTTTAGTTAGGACGGACCTGATTCGGAACTTGATACAGTGTGTTGATTGGTAGGCATTATCGTGGTGTTCATTTAAAAAACTTCCTCCAGGCACAAGAAGACGGACATCATCATCATCATCATCATCACTAATCATCATTATCATCACTAATCCAGAAGAACAAAGTAAGAAAGTAGTGTCCTCATAAATTTAGCGTCTTCAATACAGTAAAAAAGATTTAAAAAAAAAAAAAAAAAGACAAACAATTGTACTGCGCTCGTCAATGTTTTCAATACCTCCACAGAGACCAGATCATCTCCCGCTGTACAATCTAAAAGTTACCTGCCATCAAGAAGGTACCGCTAATGGCAGAGAAGAAGATGGCGGGAAGATCTGCACTGGAACGCAATCAGGTATGTGAGATGCAGATGTTTGCCAGGCACAGGTATACGCCAGGCATAGGCATACACCGAGAACAGACATACAGCAGGCACAGGTATGTACCAGGCACAGGTATACAACAGGCACAGGTATACAACAGGCACAGGCATATGCCAGGCACAGGCATATGCCAGGCACAGGCATATGCCAGGCACAGGCATATGCCAGGCACAGGTATACATCAGGCACAGGTATGCACCAGGCACAGGTATACAGCAGGCACAGGTATGTACCAGGCACAGGTATACAACAGGCATAGGCATACAGCAGGCACAGGTATGTACCAGGCACAGGTATGTACCAGGCACAGGTATACAGCAGGCACAGATACAGTATGTACCTGGCACAGGTATACAGCAGGCACAGATACAGTATGTACCTGGCACAGGTATACAGCAG
>NC_136965.1:15590905-15620905 GCF_032717465.1 Coenobita brevimanus | reverse complement strand
AAGATAAAGGTCATATGCAGAGTAAACTAAACAGCATACAGGATATTCGAATTTAACATGTTAGAAGGGTTAAGGGTAAAACAAGGGCGGAGGGATTCGATATTAGGAGTTCCTTATCAGCAGTCATGATCAAAAGGCAGTGTCAGTCTTCTATGCAGGGCCGGATCCAGCACTTTCAAAAGAGGGGGATGTTACGTGATTCCTAGCAGAATTAGTACTTACTGCATTTAAGGAATCAAACATCAAAGTTCTCTTTTATTTTAACTATCTCAATTATAATAGCGCAATAATACTGGCAAATGTAAGTGCAGTAAAGTATATATTGCATATTTTTTGATAAATAGCAATGCTTTTATTACAAGTTATCATTAGTTTGCCCGAGAATAGGGGGAGTGTACGACCCCTCACCCCTCACCCTAAATCCGTGCCTGCAATGTGTCTGTTCCTTAAAGATAACTAAACATACTTTATCAATGGAAGTGTTGATGGTCAAGCAAAATACTGACCTGGTTTTTTAGAACATTGGGTCAAAGGTTATGTTCACAAGGCAAGGTCAACAACAACAGTCTTTATCCGATTTGCATAAAAGTGTGTGGTGGGATTCAGGGTAGAGAAAAGAAAAAGGGGATTTGATTTTGAGAACCATCCCTCAAAGATCAAGGAAAGGTCAAGGTAACAGGGAAAGGTCAAATGTTCAGTCTTATAAGTCACACTTCATTGGTCTAAGGTAAATTAAGATCTGTGGATGGACTGAGTATCATCCAACTATCGAGAATTTCAATTTTGAGAAAAGTAGGTCACGGGTTAGGGTCAGAGAGTAAGATCATGTGAAACAGTTTTGACCCGACTTGGACCATGTACTGTGGAAGGGTTGAGGGCCAGTCAAGAAGGAAGTAATTTGACACTGGGAGTAAGTGGTCCAAGGAGAAGGTCATGTGCAAAGTCATACAGTCAAGGTCTTTCAATCTGGAACTCAAAGGACATTGAGAGTTCTGGATTACTGAAAATTCCGGACTGGTAGACAGGCCCTCTGAAAAGCCCCCTTAACACCCCAGACATTAATATAATAACTAAAATTACAGTGAAATGACTGCGTGTTTTTTCAACTAACCCATTAGGTGTGGTGCAGTTGTGGGTGTGTTGCAGGTCTATTATAGGTAAATCCAAGGCATCTGTAATCCAAGTTAATCCTCGGGTTGTAGGAGCCATCACGAGTCACAATACACGAGAATTTCGTGAAAATTCCGAGAGTAAACCACACTGGGAGATGTACAATGCCAGACTACAAGCCGAGGACTCCCTGACCAGCCACCGTGTTGTTCAGACCTCTGGCCCGTCTCTCTCTAGTACTGGACTTGGGCTCAGTTATAGAGGATGATTTTCTTGCGTTTTTCCCAGTTTTGCCATTCTAGGGACTTAGTCTCTGGCACTGAGGAGAATTATTTCTGTTTTTCACAGCTTCTGCTGGGACTCTGTCTCAGAGAGACAGACGTTTGTCTGACTGTGTGTATGTGTTTATGTGTGTGTGTGTGTGTGTGTGTGTGTGTGTGTGTGTGTGTGTGTCTTTTTTTTTTGGCCTGCCGTTAGTGTCCCTCACTGTAGTACGACGCCGAACCCTGAAGGGATACCGGTAGGGTACTTCCATGAAGGGGGGCCATTAGGGCCTAGTTATAGGAGGTAGTGAGGGCGGCTCTGCTAGATTAGGTAAGTCCCTCACGGGGCAGTGACGGGTCTCCTATGTCGCCCTTTAAAGGGTGGGGAGAATAGGCACCCATCACTGTAGGGAATTTGGCCATTTTTCTCTTTTTTGAGTGACTGTGCGTGTGTTGTTTGTGTAAGTCCTCATACAACCTCCTCAAGGCTGCTGCTCTCGATGGAGCCACTCCTGTCAGGATCGTTGAACTAGCGCCAGGAGAAAATACCACGAAGTCAGTTGTGATGGGGTACCCCATGAGGATGCCAACAGCTCTCTTGCTGCGCCATCCTCAAGTCAAAGAGGCAACTCGGTGCCAACGAGCCCGTACCAGGGAAGAGACTCTGCAGGTCATCGTCACCATCCGTGGTCCTCTATTCCCAACCATCGATCTGGGGAACTGGGGCGTTTACCATCTTTGCCCCTTCACACCAGAACTTCTCCTTTGCTTTTGATGCCAGCGGTATGGCATCAAAAGCAACCTGTGACCTGCCGCCATCCAACTGTATGCAGAATATGCAGCGGAGCACACCCGACCGAAATCTGACTGGCAAAATTCAAGGCAAAAGAGCCTGTCACCTCCCGCTGCCCCAACTGCTTAGGCCGGCATCACACTTTGCATCCCAGCTGCCCCACCAGAGTGGCACACATCCGCCAGGGTCACAAGTGCCAGGTTGCCTGGGTGAGAGAGCAGCAGGCCACCAGCGCCACTCCTGCACCCCCCAGTACCTTCATCTGGGGCCAGCACCACAAGGCGGAGGCATCTCCTCCTCCATCCCTCGACACAGGGGCGTTTCCCCCTCTATCAGCAGGCTTCACTTGAGGGACAATGTATGCAGAGGTCCACCATCCTCCTTCGGCCCCGGCCCCGGCCCAGGCCCCGTGGTCGACCAGCACACCTGCTCCCACTTCTCCCAACACCACAGGCTCTCCTCTACTTGCCTTCACCATGGAGGAACTGTAAGTGCTGGACAAGATCACCCTGAGCCTGGCTGGATTGCTGGGGACAGTACTGGGCAAGACCCTCGACACAGAGCCCCTAATGAAAACTGTAGATGCCATGGTTGCAAAGATGGTCGAGGCCAAAGCAGCAACCCCACCCCTCTCCCACAGCATCTTGGACATCACGTCAGGCACCTGTCTTTGTGACTGAGCTGCCTTCCGCCTCACTTCCTCAGCCTTGCCCTCGCAGCCCAACCATCACATATCCAGGGCTCACACTAGCCTCGCCTGCGATCAAGGCAGAACACAAGGCCTTTGGCCTTCAGCCAGAAGCTACTCTTCCTCCTCAGTCCCAGACTCCCCTGCACACCTCCGAGTCTTGCAGTGGAACTGCTTAGGGGCAAGGAGCAAGCTCACCCACCTTCAGGAGGTGGCTGCTAAGGAGGACGTGCATGTCTTCCTCCTTCAAGAGACACTCCTTCCCCGAAGCTCCTCCTTTAGACTTGGAGGCTTCAGGGGCCATTTTCTCCCCTGAGTCCAGGGTGCCACACGGGGGTGTGCTATCCTGGTGAGGGATCACATCCCCTGCTCAGACTATGACCCTCCTATCCACTGCGGTGAGGGTGTTGAGGTACAGGGAATCATCCCACAGCTTGCTTCAACCTCCTTGACTATCTTTAACCCTCTCAGGCACAGTCACGCGATTCGCATTCCATGTGGTTTGTTACAAAGAAGCACAGTCACGCGAATCGCGTTCCTAAGCACACACAAAATTGCCAAAAATTAAGTTTCTGGCTGATTTGCATCAAATTTTGAAGCATTCTAGCGGGCGCTTTGCTTTCCTCTGGTAATGCATTGACAACACTGAGCCGCTTCATGGGGCCCAGCACATAGCAATAAACCTCAGTCTCTTCCAAGCAGCCAGGCAGTAGGCTGCGTTGTGTGTACTGTCCCTTTAACCCTTTAACCGCGGGCATTGTTTTGCCCCGACTGGCCTCTCCCGCGGGGGTTCCAGCCAAAATGTAAACAAACTTTAAACCTTTATAACTCTGCACAGAATAAATCTAGAGCGAAAAATAAGGTACCATTAGAAAGTACTAACCTTCGGCTTTGCAATGATGTAGGTTTCATGATTTCGTTGACTATCACTGGATGGGCAGTGCCATTAGAAGTGAGCGATCTAAAATCACTATTTTTCGCTCACACACCATTACCTTCGCTCACACACCATTACCAAATGCCAACCTCATTCTGATAATAATACTATAAACATATATGAACACTGCACATACGATAAACACCCACTCTGTGTTCACTGAGGCAGGTAAAAGGCACTGTAATTGCCCACACTTCACTGCCACATCAGCGGTGTTGTAACCACTACTTTTCGCTCACACACCATTACCAAATGCCAACCTCATTCTAATAATAATACTATAAACATATATGAACACTGCACATACGATAAACGCCCACTGTGTTCACTGAGGCTGGTAAAAGGCACTGTAATTGCCCGCACTTCACTGCCACATCAGCGGTGTTGTAATCACTATTTTTCGCTCACACACCATTACCAAATGCCAACCTCATTCTGATAATAATCTATAAACATATATGAACACTGCACATACGATAAACACCCACTCTGTGTTCACTGAGGCAGGTAAAAGGCACTTAATTGCCTGCACTTCACTGCCACATCAGCAGTGTTGTCACTCACACAGCTGGACAGATACTGATGCGTGTTTGGTCCGGGGTGGGGTGGGGGGCCCAGGGGGTGGGAGGTGGGGGCCCGGGGAGGGAGGAGGGAGGTGGGGGTCGGCTGGAGTGAAAGAACTTAATAGCTACTCTCCCTTGAAACAATTGGCGCACGGAAAAAATGTGCTGTATTCAAAATATTCACAAACATTCGAGAATGACACCCGCGGTTTGGTCCAGTTTTTGCAATGTCATTCTGGGATGACACCCGCGGTTAAAGGGTTAAACTCCTACTAATTCTCCCCCTCCTGCCCAAGCCAAAGCCCCTATGGACTCAATGTGATAATTCATTATTTGTGAGCATATTTGTATGTGATATTGTCGATGGAACATAGATATATGTCACGAAAAGGAATTGTGCCTGTTATCATTTGTTAGGCTTAGAGGCAATATGCATGTTCACTGTAGTGGGGTTTCGTCTCTCCCCCTCCCCTACGCCCTATGGTGTGAGTACAAATACGTATATAATGAAGCCAATGCCTAAACTGTATTTTGTGTGAAAGATATTATGGTTGGCTTCGTAAAATTATGGAACTAGTAAGCATTATGGACACCATAAACGATAGTATGGAATGGGGCAAGCATCATGTACACTTTATAGTCAGGAAGGTATAATTAGAGGTGTTTAGGGATGGAATTATTGTGATTCTGATAGTGAAAATGTGTATGGAATTGTGTAAAATATATGTCAAACATGCTGCGAGTGTTCATGAAGGAGTGTGGTGTGTGCCAACACAATAGCGTTGCATCGTACTCTCCCAGCAAAGGATGCGCATCACAGTCACATTCATCCATAGTAAGGAATGGAATAATTGCAGAGGCTGGGGTGGAATCATTGTGGTAGTCACATATTTGTGCATGATATAGTGCGAATATATATATATATATATATATATATATATATATATATATATATATATATATATATATATATATATATATATATTAAACGTATGGCACCCACCCACAGATGCCAGTGGACAGTTATGAGACCGTGAAAAGACACTGAAAAGTTATCTTTTATGTGAACTATTTGTAAATGGTGCAGCGATTGGCAGTACGGAAAGATATAACATGACTTGTGTAGTGCTGCTCTCAATGGAAGGTGTTACATGACAGTGAATAATATCTCTTCTGTTTCAGCTGAGAACCTAAAAAGCTCATACTTGACTTTCTGTCACTGCTTGCCAAAATGGAGAAGAAAGGTTTGTCTTCTGACCAGTGGCAAAAGGTTCTCTTCGAGGAGGAGACCGAGAGCGAGGTAGATGACAAGCTGAGTATTGTTTCAAGTGAGGAGGACTAGGATGATGTTCAAGAGCATTCCCCTCGGGTGTCTTTGCCCACACTTGTACCTTGACAGGAGCAGACACCACCACCACCAGTGTCAGGACTATCGGCCCAGCCATCATCTTCTCTTGGACGACAGGCATTACCTTGGCTTAGACCTCTCGCTCCTACAGCCATCGCGGTCTCTCCATCTCAAGCTTCCAGTTTCCCCTTGGCCGAGCCTATGTCACCAGTAGCAGGGCCTAGTTACGCGACACTGGCACCTGCACGTGACGCAGTCTCTGCAGCGCAACTGGTGCAAGAGGCAACTGTGTCATCGTCCCCTGCCTGGTCGACAAGGGCACTGTCTTCGACAGCATTCATTCCTCCCGACATTTTCCAGCAGCAGGAGACAGTCTCGTTTCCTCATCGTCAGAACCCTCACCACCTCGACGAGGCCAGCGTGGTCCACAGCACGGCTATGGGGGGTGGCCAAGGGGTGTCCAAAGAGGCACAAGGGTGTTGGTACGCTGACCCACTGCCACCACTGCAGGAGGTGTTGCTGCAACAGATCCAGGGTGGAGCAGTGGCCCTTTCACTCCAGCTAATTGGCTGTTCGCAGGATCCCCAGGAATGAAGGTGGATCTGCCAACAACTGCCCTCCAGTTCTTCCAGCTGTTCTTCACCAGGGAGTTGTTGATGTATTTCACCCACGAGACCAACAGCTACGCGTCATTCCTGGGGACTGAATTGGATGCATGGTTCATCTGCAATGAAGAGGAGACAGCCAAGTTCCTGGGGCTGTACTTTTTCCTGGGGGTCATGAATCTGCCGAGCATCAGGCATTACTGGATGAGATCCCGCCTCCACAACTACCCCCTGTTCACACAAGTGATGAGTGGAAGGCGTTTCAGGGCCATCCTGAAACACTTCCATGCCTTCAACCCACTTGTGATACCCCAGGACAATCACGACCGGCTCATCAGGGTTCGCACGGTGATGGAGTACCTCCTTCAGCAGTTCCAGAACACCTACTTACCCGAGGAGCACCTCAGCCTGGATGAGGGCTCACTGCCGTGGAGGGGGCGCCTAAGTTTCCGCATATACAACCTCATGAAGCCCTCAAAGTATTCAGTCAAGCTTTATATCCTGGCTGAGGCTTCCTTGGGTTACATCTGGAATTTTGAGGTGTATACGTGGCAGAAGAGGGCGCTGGAGACCACCATGTGGAGCCTCATAGAACCGCTGAAGGATCTGGGATACAAAGTTTACATGGACAACTATTATGACTCTGTATCCCTGTGCAAACGCCTCTTCAGTGCAGGAACCTACATGTGTGGGACCCTACGCCTGCCAAGAGGAACACCAAAGCGGCTGTAGGACATTGCAAGGACCAAGAACCTGCCTAAGGGAGGCATGACAGTGATGCACAAGGACAACATGACAGTGTTGCTGTGGAAGGACAAGCACATCATCAACATGGTCTCCACCTTCCACAGCACAAGCACCATTCTGAAGCAGGTTCGAGGGAAGACCAGGGCTCCTGACGGGAAGACAACCAATGTCCAGAAGACCGTGGACAAGCCCGTCGTGGTGGATGACTACAATTGACACATGGGTGGGGTGGACCACTTTGACCTGATGGTCCAGTACTACCCCATCCAGAAGTGGACCATGAAATGGACCAAGATGATCACCTTCTATTTCATCCACATGGCCACTTTCAATGTGTTCGCCTTGTACAAGAAGTGCTCATGCAGGTCAGTCAGTCTGGTCGAATTCGTGGAGGATGAAGCAGAGTGGCCCACATCAGGGCACGTCATCCACCATGCCCCTGACCTTCCAACTTGACGGCCAGCAGGACATCCAGCACCTGTGGCACCTGCAACATTTCCAGCACAGGTGCCATCACCACCAGCTCCTGCACCAACACCACCATCTCCAGGAGGAGGGGCCAGGACAGGAGTCAGCATCACCATCACCTGCAGGACCAGCACAGGTGCTGAGAGAACCTTCACCAGTTCCTGGTCCGTCAGGAGAACCTGCTGCCGCTGCCATGCCCGGGCCTGCAGCTGCACATCCAGGACAACAGGGCTGGGGAACGCCAGGAGGACATCCAACCAAGCGTTGTAATTTCATCAGTGACAGAGTGCGGTTGCATAACACACTGGGCCACCGATGGGAGAGGATCCCTAAATGGAGGAGGCTGCGGTGCACCCTGTGTTCCCCGGCGAAGATGAGGAGGGACACAAGTCACATGTGTCCTGTTTGTGATATGGCAGTGTGTGTGGGTGATTGCTTTGAACGGTTCCATGCAGAGAGAAGTATTCCCTAGTGGAGCCTCCACAGACACACACACACACACACACACACACACACACACACACACACACACACACACACACACTCACACTCACACACAAGCTAACTTACACACACACGAACACAGACACACTCACACATATTCACACACACTCACACACACACACACACACACACACACACACACACACACACACACACACACACACACACACACAAACACACACACACACACACACACACACACACACACACACACACACACACACACACACACATTCACACACACACTTACACACACACTAACACACTTACACAGACACTCACACATGCACACACACACACACACACACACACACACACACACACACACACACACACACACACACTCACACACACACTCACACACTTACTCACGCACTAACATAGACACTCACATTCACTCACACACACACTCACACACTTACACATACACTAACACACACACACACACACACACACACACACACACACACACACACACACACACACACACACACACTCACTCACACTCACACACACACTAACACACTTACACACACACTAACACAGACACTCACACACACACACACACACAAACACACACCCACACCCACACCCACACACACACACACACACACACACACACACACACACACACACACACACACACATTCACACACACACTAACACACTTACACACACACTAACACAGACACTCACACACACACACACACACACACACACACACACACACACACACACACACACACACACACACACACACACACACACACACACTAATACACTTACTCACGCACTAACATAGACACTCACATTCACTCACACACACACTCACACACTTACACACACACACACACACACACACACACACACACACACACACACACACACACACACTACAAAACTCTTCATCTTCCAATCCCACAAGGTCCTACAACTCCATCAACACCCCTGGAGGAAGTGAGTTCTCCGAATTTTGTTGATATGTATTTTGACCTATTATCAATACGCCTGTAATTTTCAGGCAAATAACCTTCTTCTCCAACATATTACACATATGACAGAAAGTAAAGCTTCTTTAGCAGTAGGTTAACTTGGAAAAAGTAGTGTTCATGTGTAGTAGGTTACAACCATTAAAAAAAAAAACATCCTTGGAAGATTTTACAGTCTGTAAAAAAAAAAAAAAAAAAAAGCTTGGGGAGCGTAGTCTTTAGGCAAAGGGGGAGAAAACACTGTACTTTTTTCGCTTGCGGTAAAAGTAGGTAGCAACCGGAAGAGTAATCTAGCTTTGTCGTCCTATTACTTGAAAACTATTGGGCGTATTGACTTCCTGTAAGAACCATGATAAAGAGCAGTAAATTCTACGTATGTTCATTTGCAGAATATAAGCCTTTGGGAGCATTTTCTGTTGGAAAAGTTGGGGGAACAGATTTTGTTTTTTTCCTCGCTAGCAGTAAAGTAGAAAGCACTCGGAGGAGTAATCTCACTTTGTTGGCCAATTACTCGAAAACTATTGGACGTATCGATTTCCTGTAAGAACCATGATAAAGAGCAGTAAATTATATGTATGTACAAGACATAACAATTTAATATCTATGATAAGAATTCGCTGTTACGTAGGCGGGAATATAGTGAATGTTGTGTGCGCATCACGAAAGTGATGCACGGACATGAGTTCCCAATCGTTTTTGGCGATTTACTCAAAAACTATGAGACGTATCGAAACCATCTTTGCTCATTAGAAAGCTCGTGAAATTCTGCATAATATTATTCATAAAAACATAAGGTGAGCGAGAAAAGTTCTGAATCAAAGCTCATTGAATTTTTTTCAAAAATGGCTTTCAGTTTTCAGTTATTTTCTCGAAAACTACATATCATATCACAACCGGATTTGTCTCTTTAGAAAGCTGATGAAATTCTCTATTAAAACTTTAGATAACATTCTCCTGTACAGTATGATGAAAAGCATTCGATTGGTGATGTTGGGAAGTGAAATTGATGTAGTGAAATGTTTATTCACGGCCGCCTAATATTGTTTTATTCGTGTTTTCCTGTTTTTCTGTGGTGCTTATCAACTAGAACAAACATCAACGAATAAGTTGATATAGGTTTCATGGCAGTATATTGGTGTTTGGGTGGCGAAAATAAGGCGAGAATACGTGTTATTTGCCGCGCACGGACAGCCGGGCTGGGCGGCCTCGCAGAAAAAATTGTGTGCCGGAAAACTTACCGAAACTTATCATGCACGAGAGGGTTAATATTTACAAGAGTCTCAGTGGAACCCTGGATCTGGGGGAGATTCTGACCCATGCAGTGGCTGAGCCTACACTCACTGGGGGGGGATTTCAATTCCCACCATCCTGTCCTGTCCTCACCCCTCCCAACAAACGAGGCAGGTTGGCTATGTTGCCATTGCCCTTGAGGAAGTTGCGGGGGTCTCCTTATTAAATGACTTGTCTGAGCCCACTCACGCCAGTGGTGGTAGACTTGACCTCCCCTTCCTCTCTGCGTCTCTTGCCAGTGTATCCATATGGTCCCTGCACCCTTTCCTCACCAGTGATCACTTCGCTGTGGTGACGTAACTACTGGCAGCTCCTCTCCCACCTCCCCCGCCGCCTCTGCCACGCTGGGACCTATGACGGGCACACTGGCCGGAGTATGCGCAGGCAGTTGAGGTCAGCCTGGACACTGTCATTCCACTGCCTTCCCTTGAGGACTATGTGGAGCATGTCACCCATGCCTTATGTCATGCTGCTGCTGCCAGTATTCCCTTCACCAAGCACCCCGCGGTTTTCGTCAAGGACCATTGGTACTTTGACGAAAGGGTCCGAGAGCTCAATCATCGGCTGAACTTGGCCCGCAAGACCTACCTTCGGAGGCCTTCCTCTTCAACCTGGAAATACCTGGCTGCAGTGGCCCGACATATTTCTTGGGAAAAACACCGCATCCGGGACGAGGCTTAGATAAAATGTCAGTCCCTCGGCTCCACCTCTACCCTTAGGGAGATGTGGGCTAAGATAAAGTCCATCTCTTCTCCCCAGCCAGCAGGACCACCATCCCACCCTGACCCAGCTGGCGAGGCGAACCACCTTGCTGCCCACATTGCTATCAGAACTGTATCCACAAACCTTCCGCAGTCTGTCAGTGACTTGCAAGTTCGCCTTGCAGGCCCTCACAGGGACTCTGTTGAGGCTTCTTGCTCTCGTCCTGATGTTGCCGACCACCTCTTCACTGTGGGGGAACTCGATCGGGCTTTGAGCCACAGGAAGGATACAGCTCCAGGTTCAAATGGACTTGTCTACTCCTTCCTGGCTTGCACTGGCCAGGGAGGGATGGCTCGTATCCTTGACCTTTTGAATCAGTCATGGCTTGAGGGGCATCTCCTGAGATTGTGGACGACAGCCATTATTCATCCCATCTCTAAACCACGTGATCCAGCTGCCATGAGGCCTATCTCACTCCTCAGCTGCATGGCTAAGACTGCTGAGAGGCTTGTCCTCTCCCATCTCGCCTGGAGGCTGGGCCAGCTCCACTGGAGAATTTTTGCCTACCTCCCTGGCAGGAGTGCTCAGTATTGCTTGGCCTCCTCTCTAGGTGAGCTGAGAAGTGGTCGTGGTATGGCTGTCTTCCTCGATCTTGAGAAGGCGTTCAAGCTTGCCAACCCAGATGCAATCCTGGCAGCCCTTGCAGCGAAGGGTGTGGGTGGTAGACTTCTTACTTGGGTTGAGGAACTTCTTCCTAGGCCGTCCTGCTTGTGTCCATTTCCAGGGCCAACTATCCCACCCTTACCCGCATGTCAACGGCACCCAGCAGGGCAGTGTGCTTAGTCTACTGCTATTTAATGGGCTGGTCAAAGGTCTGCTCATAGTCAACTATGGTTGCGGTGTTACTTTGTTCTGTTATGCCAGTGACTTAGAGCTGGTCTTCTCATGGCAGGACTGTTACACCCAGGCACCATCTGCTCTCTCCCCCTTCATGCCAAGTGTTGTGAACTGGGCCTTAAAATAAATTTTGATAAGACAAAATGTCTGCCTTTTGGTCTTTGACACCCTGACCGTCCCCTCCTTATTGGGGGACATCAGCTTGGCCTTGTTCGCTGTCACCAATACCTGGGCGTATGGTTCGACAGCCGTCTGACATTTGCCAGCCATGTCCGTTACCTAAGTGAACGAGCTTCTACCTGAATCTCAGCCCTGAAAGCCCTTTCTAGCCACAGCCTGGGTGCCTCGTACTGCGTCCTAGGAGCCTTTTATGTGCATGCAATCTGCTCTGTAGTTGACTACAGTGCTGTATGTCTTATTGCAATCTCTGAGTCACTCTGTCAATCTTTGGAGGTCGCGCAAAATACTGCTCTGTGGGTGATGCTTGGTGCACCTCCTTGGACACGCCTAGTCAACCTATGGGCTGAGAGCGGCTTTCCTTCCCTGCAGCACCGCATATGGGCACGTACTACAGCCGTCGTTACACAGCTTTGCAGGCAACGGCCCCACCTACGTGTGTCTGCACTCCAGTCTACCCTTGGCCGGCCCCCAGATCCACACCCTGGGGGTGATTGGATACTCCGTGCTGCTGACATTGTTCGTTGGCTTGGTGTCACTGATGCCATTCAGGGTGGTCCTGATTTACCTGGCTCTGGGTATGCCCCTGCTCCTCCTTGGCTACCACCTGTGATTCAGTGTATTGTGCCTGCTGCAGTGTTCCAATGCCTCTCTTCCTGCCGTACTCCACCAGGATGGACTGCACAGGGTGGCTGCTCTCCAATCTCCTGGGGCTGTGGTGTATTACAGTGATGGGTCAGTCAGTGCTGCCTTTGTCAGTGGCCGGTGGGTCAAGTCGTGGCATGTTACATTTGGCGTTTCCTCCTATGAGACAGAGCTAGTCGCCATTCTTGGTGCTCTTAGGCATGCTGACTGTCTTGGCCATGGGTGGGTCGTTATCCACATGGACTCACTCTCGTCTTTCCACAGACTTCAAGCGCACCGTTTTACTGACAATGTGCACCTGCTTACCTCCATTATTGCTACAGCTACCTCTGTTGCTCGGCGAGGGGGCAAAATCTTTCTCAACTGGCTACCTGGCCACGTTGGCATTGCTGGTAATAAGTATGCAGATATTTTTGCTCGCACTGCCTCAACTCTTCCTTATGTCTCTTTTCCTTTGCGACCAAGCCTCTCCTGTGTCATGAGAAGGGTGATAAATACTGGATGCCTTTCACATGAGGAGCATGAGTTCCAAGTGTGCGAGGGCTCCCGTTCTGCCACCTGGTACGCTGCTGCAACTTCGTATATGCCCCTTTCCGTTCCATCAGGCACCCCGAACTACCTTACTAACCGGATTCGCCGCTTGTGTATGGGGTTTCCTTGTTGCAGCCAGATGGCAGGTACAGATCTGGAGCCATACTCGCACTGCCTTACCTACAGTGACTGGCCACTGCTTCATTATATCCTACATTGCCCTGCTACTTCCCGTGTTCGCTTCAGCCTGGGTAGACATCTACTCAGGAGAGTGGAAGATTATGACACTGCTGCAGCTATAGTTGCACATGCATCTGCATCTGTTCTACTAGACGTTGTCTCCTCCTACCAACCCCCTCGCTAGCTTTTACCGCCTTCACATATAGACTTTTACTCTGACGGGCTTTGTCTGCCCGTGTCCTCCCTCCCTGATGTCAGGGGGGACCAGTCTAAACAACAACTACAAGCCGGGCAACATCCGGGACTTTAGGAGTGGTGGCGTGCACAGAGGAGAAAAGATGCGGAGTAACGACTCAACGTTAAAACTGCGAGGCCATTACCTTCACGCCATCTAGTGCACAAGCGAGATAAGGTAGAACGGGATATAAGAGAACGGTTACGGGGTAGACTATGTTTAGATTATGAATCGGGAATATATAAGCCTTCCACGTGACACTAAGTTAATCTTAAATAATTACATTGTGCATGAGCATCCTTCACCATTGATAACATGAGGCTGGTGAATAGTGTCCCATATAATGTATTTTGAGACAAAGATTCATTCCAGTGATAAAAGTCTTTGACTCGGAATATAATGGATGTATTAATAATACAGACAAGAATATTATAGTGTATTTATTGAGTATATAGATGTACATGCTAGGTTACTTTATTATCCCGAAAACATTCACACGGGCAACACAAACCCATAGCCGTTTGTTGTGTTAGCTCTGTTAATCCTAAGCATCAGGTTGATTGTACTGGAAAAAATGCCTTTCCATTGTTTTCAGACGCACTTCTACCACATTCCTGTGGATGTCTATATACCTGAGGATATCTGTATATCTATATCGGCATCTGTCTGTCTCTCTGTCCATCTATCTATCTATCCGCGAGTAAATCACTTAATTACACGCGATTCATAAATATGCTAATACTCACAGGGAAAAAGAATACACGAAATATCCCATGTGCTTCGGCTAATTCGTGTTTCCTTTTCCCTGTGGATATCAGCTCTCTCTCTCTCTCTCTCTCTCTCTCTCTCTCTCTCTCTTTCTCTGTCTCATATATATATATATATAATATATATATATATATATATATATATATATATATATATATATATATATATCCATCCATCCATCATTCAATCCTACATTGCCCCATGAGGAGCGTAGGAGCCCGGGGCTAGGCAGTTGGTCCCGACATTTAAGATGAGAGTGACCAGCCTCACTCATCCCTGAGTGCTATTACATGAGCAATGAACCCCAACCACCCGTTGGATATAAACCTTCACCGGCTCAATCCGATTGGAGTGCAATAATTACCCACTAAAACCACCAGGCGCCAAAAATCTGGTTATATGGTTACCACCCAGCGTAGTAAATGCTTTCCTGGTGTACAGGAACCATTTGGCTTGTCACTCAGTGTAGAGTCACCCACAGGGTGAAGGAAGGGGAAAAAATGAAGGAAAGAAAGACAAGAGGGAGTGTAAAGTCCCCCTTAGGCAGAAAGACAAGGAAAGAATGAAGGAAAGAAAGACAGAAGAGAATGGAAGGAAAGAAGGATGAAGAAGAAAGGGCAGACACCCTAGAGCAGCACTACATCGAGTGAGTGGATGGTGGGCGCCCCCACCTACCACAAATATATATATAGATATATATATATATATATATATATATATATATATATATATATATATTACATGGTTCTTACCTGCATGTAATAGTAATTTCCCGTTATCGGTATACGAGCAATATCCTTTAATAATAGATGGTGCATATCTTTACTGTCATTTTCACAAGATCAGTAATACGGCAACATATACGAATCAATATTGTCAATAAATATTGATCGTATGAGGGCCGGTAAATAATATATTGCGTTGCCAGTGTAGCGGTATTACATCAGCAAGTTCACATGACCCTTATCAATGCCCAACGTATCCTTTATCATTCGTGTAATGAAACATAGCAATCTCTCCAGATTTCTATATTAGGTGTACGTGCCGAGGCCCAGTTTCAGCTGTTGACTTCTTAATCTGTACCAACATTTATGACCGAAGTACATTTGTTTATGCATAACAGTTTGTTACATCTGTTTTACGTACCCCTTTTTGTCCTTTGGGAAGAAATGAAACCGTAGGTTAGTTCCAGTTCGTCGGTTTTTCCCACAAACAATATAGCGGTGTCCAAGGTTTAGAGCCATGTTTACTTGTACCGCCACTCCCCCTCGCATCCCGTCTGTCAACTTATGTAAACAAACAGACGACACACCCGCGACCACAATGCCATCTGTTAACCAAGCCAGTTAGTTCATTACACTGGTCTCGTATTCGCCCGTAAACGTGCGATTCCACCGGGGCAACACAGGCAACATGTAGTATGCGACTTGCCTGGTTTTCAACATGTATGTTGAATGCGGCATTCAACCAGGAGACATGTTGACTGCGACAAGTCAACATTGTTGTTTCATGTAGCATGCCACATGCCAATGTTTATGTTGAATGCCACAAAACCATTTCCACCGATTCAACAAAAACTGAGCCAGTTGTCAACACGATGTAACAGACAGACAGACAGATATGTAGATAGACAGAGCTTAACAAAAAATCATACAAGTAGATACCGTGTAAAACACACACACACACACACACACACACACACACACACACACACACACACACACACACACGCTGCCGAATAACTTATAAAAAGGTTTGAATGTACAGAAAGACGAGTGCTAAGTGCCCGCCATCAAGAAGTAGGCACAAATGCAAAAATTTTCTGAAGTACCGTACCTTAGCTTAACAAGAGACAAGATAGAGAGAATAATGTAACAAATGAAAGATTTGCTGGTGTTGGCACAGTATTAGGACTGGAAGAGAGAGAGAGAGGGATGGGGGAACGGAGAGAACAGAAGTAGAGAAGAGAGAGGATATGCGACAAACGTCGAGAGAGAGAGAGAGAGAGAGAGGGGGGGAGGGGGAACGTGTGTGTGTGTGTGTGTGTGTGTGTGTGTGTGTGTGTGTGTGTGTGTTCTTACATAATTTCTTACCTAATTGTATCTTTACAGGAATGAGTCAAGCTCGTACTGTCCCTTGTCTTAAACCATATTTATCGTACATATCATTAAATTTGTGAGTTGTTTTGGCACACACTATTTCATTCGGTAGTGCATTCCATTGATCAATTGCTCTGTTTGGGAAACTGAATTTCCTTACGTCTTTATCACCTCTCTTCTTATGCAGTTTTTTGCAGTGTCCTCTTGCTGATGCTTCTCCATATGTTAAGTAATCATTTATGTCTATTTTCTCCTTTCCTGATATGCACTTATATAGCATTATCATGTCACCTCTTTTCCTTCTCTCCTGTAAAGTTGGTAGATTCAGTTTATTTAGTCTTTCTTCGTAGCTTAGGTCCCTTAAGCTTGGAATCCATCTTGTAGCGGCCCTTTGAACTTTTTCAATCTTGTTTATATGCTTTTTGAGATGAGGACTCCAGAATACTGATGCATATTCCAGGGTTGGTCTAATGAATGATGTTATTATCCTTCTTAGCATGTCTTCATTTATGTATGTGAATGCTATTCTCATATTTGCAAGCAGTGTATACATGTTCCGTACCTTCTTGCTGATGTGGTCAGCCGGAGATAGTCTGTTATTGATAATCACACCTAGGTCTTTCTCTCTTTCTGATGTGTATAGGGTTTTATTTCCTAACTTATAATCCCAATCAGGTCTTTTTCCACTTTTACCAAACTTGATTACATGACACTTGTCCACATTGAATTCCATTTGCCATGTGCTACTCCATTCATGAAGTTTATTTAATTCTTCTTGTAGCTCTTTGCAAGAGTCTGTGTTAGTAATTCTCCTTTGTATTTTTGCATCATCTGCAAACATATTCAGATAGCTCTCATTTCCAGTGTTACTGTTTATATCATTTATATACACTAAAAACATGATTGGTGCCAGCACTGAACCCTGTGGTACTCCACTAGTCACTTCTTTCCATGATGAGTAGTTTCCTCTTAGTACTGTCCTCATTTCTCTTTTTAAGAGAAAGTCTTGCATCCAACAAAACAGTTTGCCTCGAACTCCTCCTTGATGGTACAGTTTCCATAAAAGTCTTTGGTGTGGAACTGTGTCAAAAGCTTTCTTGAAATCTAAATAGATACTGTCCACCCATCCTTCCCTTTCCTGTATTGTGTTTGTTACTCTGTCATAGTAGCTCAACAGATTAGTAACACATGATTTTCCTTTTCTGAAACCAAACTGTCTTTCTGTTATCATACTGTGTTCATCTAGATGATTTACCCAAGCTTTTCTTATAAGTTTTTCTAATACCTTGCTTACAACACTGGTCAGTGATACTGGTCGGTAGTTGAGTGGATTTTGTCTATTTCCTTTCTTGAATAAGGGGACAATATTTGCTTTTTTCCAAATATCAGGTAGTTTACCTTGACTCAAGGATTTCTTGAAAATTATAAATAATGGTTTACTTAACTCCTTTGCACATTCTCGTAATACCCAACATGAAATTTCATCAGGACCACTTGCTTTTCCTCTGTCTACTCTACTTAACTCCTCCTGTATTACTTTTTCTACTATTTGTATATCTAGTAGTATGTGTGGACATGCGTGTTCCACATAGTCCCTCTCAAAAATTTTTTCTTCTGTAAAAACTAATTGGAAATTCTTATTTAGTGCTTCACAAATATCTTTCTCTTGTGTATAAGTGATTCCCTCGTCCGTAATGGATTGTATTATATCTTTTACTTTGGTTTTGCTTCTGATATAGCTGTAAAACAGCTTTGGTTGATCACTACTTTATTTATTATATCCTCCTCAAACTGTTTTTGGGCTTCCCTCCTTATTCTTGTATAGTCGTTTCTTGCCCGTTTGTAATTATTATACGCCCTTTCACTATTGTGTCATCTGTATCTATTCCACAACAAATCTCTTCTTTCTTTTGATTTTTTACATTCTGTATTGAACCATTTCTGTATTTTCTTATCTGCTTCTTTGTGCTGTGGGATGTACTTCTGGACTCCTATTTCATAAAATTCACAAAATTTTTTATATACAGCATTTAAATCTTGTCCTTTAAGCTCATTTTCCCAATCAACTTCTAAGAAATACTTCTTTAGGTCTTGATAATTTTCCTTTTTATAGTTTAGGCTCTTTTTGTAACTGTCATTGCTGTTTACTATGTCATATGCTATCCTGAAGTTATAATTTAGTACTGCATGATCGCTTTTGCCGAGTGGAGGGTGATATATTAAACTGTCAATATCATTTTCTTGCCTAGTAAATATTAGATCTAGCACTGAAGGTACATCAAGTTCTCTTTTTCTGGTGGTTTCCCTCACATGTTGCGTTAAGAAAAACTCTTGTACGAGATCCAGGAGCTTTTGGTCCCAACAGCTTTCTTGGCTATTTATATCTAGAGTATTCCAATTTATATTTGTATTGAAGTCCCCAGTTAGTATAATTCTTTCCGATTTCTCTTCCATTTTATGTAGCAATGATCTTATACTCTGAATTGTACTCTCTGCCAGGTCCTCATATTCGTCTCTTTCCCATGTGTTTGATCTGGGTTGCATGTACAAATTGGCTACAATTACTTTACCTTCAGATGTGTCGATCTCTACTGCAGTCAGTTCTACTTGTGATGGTATATCTAGTTTTATTTCCTTGACTTTTAGATTTTTCTTAGTTAATATTATAATTCCTCCTCCTTTTTTTAAATTTCTGTCTCTTCTCCATATATTGTATTCCTCTAAGTTTAGTACGTCATTGGATATCCTTGGTGTTAATTTTGTTTCAGTTAGGCATATTATTTGTGGTTCATTTTCTCTGACATAATCATTCATCTCTAATAATTTAGATGCCATTCCATCCACATTTGAGTACATCAACTTTATCATCTTGTTTATATACTTGTCATGACATGGTTCTACTACCTTCCTCCTTTTTCTTCCATCTTGTTTGTGTACCACTTTCGTACCTGCAATCCTATTACTTTGTAAAAAAATTTCTTCTTCTCCTCTTCTGATCTTCCCTCATTTTTTGTTTTTGCTTCCTCCCTTTTCTCTTTCAGTAAATCCAGTTCCTCTTGTGTTAGGCATCTTTTTATCCATACGTTATTGAACTCCTCTTTTTCCATAAGATTCTTTGCATTTTTTAGTATCTCTTCCACAGTGTTTACACTCTGGAAAGTCACCTTTAGAGGTCTTGTCTTGCTTTTCTCGTATTTCCCTAACCTTTTGTGTTCCTCTATGTCTTTACTACAGATTTCCTCTGATACTTCTTTCAGTAAGTTCATTACATTTGTCATCTCCTTTTTGTCTCTTGTGATCTTGTTTTTAATTTCTCCCTCTTCTATACCAGTGATTACTATAGATTTGTTTATCTCTACTGAATCTCTGACTAACTTTGGATTGTTTTGGATTATTCTTTTCACCTCCTTTTTGATGCTTTTTTCCTCCACCCTTGTTTCTAAGTCTTTCTTTACTTTCACCATTTCAGCATACGTGGTTTCTTCATCATTTTTGTAGCTTTGCACAGCTTCATTCACTTGTGTTATCTTCTCCTCAATATCACTGCTCTGGTCAATAAGACTGCTAACTTGCCTAATTGTCTCTGTGTCATTTTTGAACTCTTCCATAACACTCTCGTGATTGACTACTGTACTTGCCATTTCACTCATTTTCTTCCTAAGTGTACTCAATTCCACTGTTAGTTCACTGATGGTTGTGTCTTTCTTATTGGCCTCCCTTCCTAGTTTTTCTATTTCTTCCTTTTGCAGGTGCATCTGCTTCTTTATTTCATCAATTTCATTTTTGAAAGCCATTTCTAGTTTGTTTACACGTTCGACCAGTCTATTGTGAGTCTCTACTTCAACCAGTTCTTGGTAGAAATCATCATTTTGCTTTTTACCTTTATCCCTTTTCTTTTCCAAATTTGCTTTACTAAAGTATGCATCCATTTTGCAATACTTAAAGTACAAAGCATGTACTTACAATCTCCGTGTTGTAGTCTAAACAAACCTCAGAGATGACTCAGCGTATTCTTTCGTCTTGGTTCTATTTCCTGTTTGAACAAGTCTTGTTTAAACTTATTATTTTTTCCTTTTAATAATGAACAATCATTTAGTATAACCTGGTACTGAGCTTGACTCATACAAAGATACAAATTTAGGTAATGCCACTGGCCGTGATGATTTGGTACGGAGCGCCGGTAACCCACGTCCGCCTAGATTGAATCCCTGTGTGTGTGTGTGTGTGTGTGTTCTTGGCTAATCCCCGCAGTGCATCTAGTTTAATCTGGTTATTCTTGTATTGTTCCAAGCGTATATCCCATAGAACCACGAGTTTTCTATATTCTATAAATTCTTCGTTTTTTTCCTGAGACCAATTCATCTTGTTGCTTTCAACATGGAATCCCTCCCGCGACTGGTGGGAAGGCGGGCAACACCAGGCAACAGGCTAAATCTTGTCGCATGCGTCACGTTCTACGGCCAACTTGTTGCCACCTGTTGCATGCCACACAGTCACATGCTACATGTTGCCTTGTGTTGAACTGGTTGCAACACACTTGGCCTATGCGACAATGTAGCATGGCACATGTTGCCGAAATGTTGCCTCGGTGGAGTCGCGCCCTAAGAGGTAATACTCCGTATCTTTTCTCCTCCGTGGGTGGCGTGGGTACGAAAATGGACGGATGGGCTCAATTGAATCGCCATTTTTTCACCCTTGTTATCGCTGAGTAAAAATTCCGAACCATCAGGCTTTCCGAACCATCACATTCCGAATCCAAGGAATTTGACTGTATATAAATTCCTCCTATATACCATTTATAAGATGCTCGTATTGCATCTTCAAATGCTCTTTCTTTTCTTTCATACACCACAAAGTCTTTGGTCCATGTCGTCGTGGATTAAGGAAGCTCCCTAACACCTTCCTTGGCAATTTAGTTATGAAGAAAGCTCTCTAACACCTTTTTCTTAGTGATTTATTTGGTTAAGGAAGTTCCCTAACATCTCTTCCCTAGCGATTTATTTTTGGATATAGCTGGTTAATACCTTTTTGTACGTTATTTATGCAGGGTATGTCGATATTGGAATGACTTGTTTTTCACAAAGAGGACATGAATGTGCAATAAGCAAACTAAATCGCTCAGGAAAAAGTGCTAGGGAGCTTCCTTAACCCCTAAAAGACGGAAACCGGAATGTTTTGACATACGCTCAGGACGGACATAATCGGCTGGTGCGATATGGTGGGGGGTTGTGGGGGGTTGGGAAGGTTTGGTTGGGGGTTGTGGGGTGGTGCGGTGGGGTGAGGGGGGTGGTTGGAGTAAGTGGGGTGGGGGTAGGGTGGGGGTTGTGGGCGATGGGTGGAGAGTGGGGGATGGGGGCGGGGGGTGAGGGCCTGGGTACGGGAAGGGGATGGGGTATGGATGGAGGGTGGGGATGGTTGTGATGGGTGGGTGGGTTGGGTAGGGGGAGTTTGAGGTGTGGGGGTGTGGTGGTGGGGATGTGGGGGTGGGGAGTTGGAGAGGAAAGAGGGTTGAGGGGTAGGGAGTGGGGGTGGTTTGGGGGATGGTGGGGGGTTGGGGGTTGTGGGGAGTTAAGGTGGTGATAGGGGGCATGGGGGGTTGGGGGTGGCGCGTGGGACGTGGTGGAGGGATGGGGTGTGGGGATGGGGGCCGGTGGGGAGTATAAGTGGCGGTGGAGGGAGGAGGTGGGGGATGGGGGTGGTTGGAGGCGGTGGGAGGATTGGGATAGGTGGTTGGGGGAGGCGGGGATGGGGGGTGGTGCGTGGGTGTGATGGTATGGGGAGGTGGAGGGGGTGGGGCTGGGGTGGGGGGGTGACCACATATGCGGACACCCGTCTTTTCTGACGAGAATACGGAACTAATAATGAGGTATAGAGGATTGAAATACGGAAGACTAAAGTAAATAAGGAGGAATAAATAAAATACGAGGCATGATTTTGATTTATTGCTCATTTCAAAACACTCAAAGGCAAGTCACTGGTCCAGGAGAGTCTATTAAAATTTTCGAAAAGACATTTTTTTTTTTTTTAACTGAGGTGAATCTAGAAATTTTGGCTCTCTGGTTTTTGTTTTATTTGTTTTGTTTTTTTTGAGGGAATAATTTTGGGGTCATCTGGCCTTGGGTTCCTTCTTGTTTGGAAAAAAAGCTTCATTAACCCCTTCAGTAATGGAAATCTTGCCCATGTTAAAATAATTCAATATTATTTTTATCAACCATTATTTCCAATCTTTTTTTTTTTTTCATTCTTGCTCTCTAAAAATTTTTAATCAGCTTGGGAGAGACTTTTCAAACGGGGGGGGGGGTATAAGTCCAAACTGTCATATATTAAGGAGGTTCCCTAGCACCTTTTTCTCAGCGATTTATTATTATTATTATTATTATTATTATTTTGGCTACGGAGGTGTAGGTATAGGCCCAAACTGTCCTCGATTAAGGTGGTTCCCCAGCACTTCTTCCTCAGTGATTTATTTATTTATTTATTTATTTTTTGACACGGAGGGGTAGAAATAGGCGTGCATTGTCGTCGGTTAAGGAGACTCCCTAACACCTCTTCTGTAGCGATTTATTTTTGGGATACGGCTGCGCAGCATCATTTTGTGAGCTATTTCAGCAGAATTTGGTAACAGTAGAGCGATTTAAGTAACACGGATGAGGGGGGCGAGTTGTAAAAAGTATAATAAATCGCTTAGAAAGAGGTGTTAGGGAACATCCACAACCGACGAGAAAACGGGTGATGCTGGAAGGACTTGTGTAACAGTGAAGAGGATAGTAAGTTGTAAAACGTAAAATAAATCGCTTAGGAAGATGTGTTAGGGAGCATCATCAACAGAGCAAGAATTAATTACATTGCTTCTCATGCTAAGTAGCCCTTGATTTTTGTCCTTTTGCTACTTATTTCACGTAGCTCAGTGGCAGAAAAATACAATACTATATAGCACTGCATCCTTCCCACAGCACTTCTTCGTGACTAGCAGCATATCCCAGTGCTATAGTTACTACTCAGCGTTCACGAGGGGAGATGGCAATTATAGACAACTTCTGGATAGCATAATGAAACACGTCAAGGGTCTGAAGGGGCTAAAAATGGTGTCGTCTTGGTGTAGTTGTTTATGGACGACTTTGACGAGCAGAGGAGCAGGTGTCAGACCCGGAGATGTAACTCGCCATCCACTCCAGGTACTCTGTTGGTACGAGAAGAGTGAGTGAGTGAGTGAATGAGTGAGTGGGTGAATGAGTGAGTGGGTGAGTGAGTGAGTGAGTGAGTGAGGGAGTGAGTGAGTGGGTGAGTGAGTGAGTGAGTGCGCGAGTGAGATGGAGGAGGGAGAAGGGAGTGGTAGACCGAGGATGAGATGGAGGGATGGAGTAGAGAGGTATACGAGGGAGTGGGGTGTAAGTAGGGGGGAGGAGTGAGTGAGTGAGTGAATGAGGTAGGAGGGAGAAGGAGGGGGGAGACCGAGGATGAGATGGAGGGATAGAGAGATACTGTACATGGGAGAGGGGGGTGAAAGCTGGAGGGAGGGCAGCGAAATGGCAGAGGACAGGGTGACATGGAGGCGACTTGTTTGTGGTCACCTCTTATGAGATTAAGGCGTCTGGCTATTGCAAGACAGATAGAGGACACGAAATATTAGGTGTCGTGTGAGAAAGCTATCTAATTTCTATACGACGTTCCCCATAACTTGGTAAATTTAGCAGCCAATTCCCAGCAGCTCACAGGTAGAATAGGCCATTGCCACGGCTCTACTTGGTTTCCACAGCACTTCTTCGTGACTAGCACCATATTCTAGTGTTAATTTCTTGTTACAGCTCAGCACTGAGACTGGACATATTTCAATTTTAGGCCAAGTTATAATGGACATAATCTAAGAATGTCTGTACACCCCGACACAAACACAGGGTATCCTCTGTTGGCATGAAGTTTAAGGTACACAGGGTGTCTCAGCTGATGACAAACTACGTGCAAGAAATGATTCCTGGGGCCATCCTGAGACATCAGTGCAAGATGAACGTATGTTGGATGCGCAACGGATTTGAAGTATGGGGGAATTAAATCTGAATGGTTATGGCGGGAAAATAATATTTACATCCACCCATGATGCTGTGCTGTGTGCCCTTCATTCCTACATACTTTTTTTTTTTTTTGTAGACAACTCAAACATTGCTGAATACGGCTATTGATCTGAAGTGAAGGACAATTAAGTATGAATGATTATGGCAAAAAAATATTATCCACATCCACCCATGATGCAGTGCTGCATGTTTTTTATTCCTTTTTTTTCTTTTCTTTTTTTTTTTTTTTTAGACAAGTCAAACATTGCTGTATATGGCTGTTGATTATTATGTAGGTTATCTTCAGCTGAAACAAGGTAATCGAGCGTAATAGGGGTGGCAACACAGGTAAGAAATGGACAATACACTGTGCCTCACTCCTTGTATCACAGGCTTCTCATCCCTTTATACTTACTTATATCTTTATTTTGGGGGGACGGGGTACTATTCAACTCATGTATGTATGTATGTATGTATCCGTCTGTCTATCTGTCCATCTATCTATCTATTTATTCCTTTAGTTTTACTTTATACCTCAAACTACGTACAACATGGTCAAAACAATGTGCTTTTTCCCTGATTTGGATGCACAGGTGGCTCAGTTACTTTTCCCATAATTGCAAAGAAAATCAGGGTAACTGACCACCTGACGAAGGGAAAAAAAAAAAACAATCCCTGGCAAAGCACTACGAATACTACATTATAGTTTGCGTGCCTGACAAATGCTGTTAGGTTAGGTTAGGGCAGGGTAGGGTAGGTTAATTTAGCTTCAATTCGTTAAACTACGTTAAATGAGGATATTGTAGTTAGATTACGTTGAAAAAAGCGCTTAGAGGAGGAGTAAACACGGCTGATTAAGACTGTTTAACCGAGTCGGTCATGATCACGTGATGGTTGTGATCATCAGCATTTTACCCTCTCGGAAGGGAGCTGAGAGCTCATATAGTCTGATCTAAGTGCATAGCCTTGACCTTCACACACGCACACACCCACCCCCTTGGTCAAGGAGGACAGTGACCACCCGTTTCGTCAGTGAAACTTTTTCTCATCCAGAGCAAGGCCCGAACCCCCGCCTTAGCTGATGGTAAGCAAGAGCGTTACCACTGAGCCAGCGAGCAGTGTGTGTGTGTGTGTGTGTGTGTGTGTGTGTGTGTGTGTGTGTGTGTGTGTGTGTGTGTGTGTGTGTGTGTGTGTGTGTGTGTGTGTGTGTGTGTGTGTGTGTGTGTTTAAGGTTCAGATTAGCTTAGATAAAGTCACATTAGGTAGTTAGGTTAGGTTAGCACAGTCTAGTTGGATTAGACTAAGCTAGGCTACTATCCATTTCAGAGGCGGAGTTGCGCTGTTTTTCGCAAATATCTCCTAAGCGAATCGTTGGATCAGTATGATATTTCAACACAGTACTTTTGACATCCGGGCCTAATTTATGACCCTTAAACCATACTGCTACATATGTTACATTAGGAGTTTACTGAAGGATATTAAGCCTAATCCAGTCATCAAATCTAAGGTGTTATACAAAATCGGACGAGTGCGACTGTGTGGGGTAGCTCCTCCACTAACACCCTGAACAACCCTCTGACCATTCCTTCCCTACCCCCCAGCATCGCGTTCACCCCCTCCCCGTTTCCCTCTTCACTCCCAGTCACACCATCCCTCTCCCATCTTTGCACTTCCGTTTTTTTTTTTTTTTTTTCATTCTAATTGCATACATAATATTTGAATATGACAGGTTGTATGTATATATTAATGAATATTACGCATCATATACAATAGAGCATTGGAGTTTATAATTTTGTAATAATATAAATAGAGACAGGTAAAACAATATATATCAACTGGACCATGTTCACATTTTAGGATGAATACACAGTATTGTAATAATAGTAATAACTTCTCCGAGAAGGTTCAGGCAACAAGTGATACAATTTGTAGTTCGTGATTTTCAATGGTTGACCATAAACACTGCAAACATATAGGCATAGCTTCTATTACATGTACGTAATCATCCTGATGTACAGTACTTTCTACGCGAAATACGACTTGCATCCATTGCAAATAATCATATCAATACGTCTACAACTACATAACATTCTTACATTATAATACAGTGCTGGGATAATGAGGGAGGGACACAAGAGTGATGAAGGAGGCGAGGAGCTCGGGGAGAATAGGAGGGATAACGAGGACGAGAAGGGGGAGAAGTAGGGGTAGTTAAGGAATAGTTTGGGAGGGTGTTGGGGGGGCAAAACTTTCCTTCGAGTGCGTCAACATGACTAGTCGACTTTCTGTTATTTTTCACGAGTAAACTCCTCACATAACATAAATAGCAATATGGTTTAAGGGTCATAAATTAGGCCCGGATGTCAAAAGTAGTGTGTTGAAATACCATACTGATCCAACGATTCGTTTAGGAGATATTTGCGATAAACAGCGCAACTCCGCCTCTGAAATGGATAGTAGGTTAGGCTGGCAAAGTGCTACAGAGGAGAAATCATAGCGAATTACGCTCTCAGGGCTACGTATTCTCTTTGGTTCAGGAAGCTCCCTAACGCCTTTTCCTGGGCGATTTATTTTGCTTATTCCTCCTTACTATCCTATTCTGTGTTATGTAAATCCAGTATCAGTGAATTCTGCATAAATAACGTACAACATATTATCATCCAGCGTATCCAATAATAAATCGCTAAGAAAAAGGTGTTAAGGAGCTTTCTTAACCGACGAGAATGGGGTGACTCTTTGGCCCGTATTCTCGTCGGGTAAGGAGGCTCCCTAGCACCTCTTCCTAAGTGACTTATTTTCCAAACTACACATTAATATCCCCTAGTTTGCTTATGTCTTTTTATTATCGACACAGATTGCATGAATAACACACAAGAATGTAGTAACGGGACAGAATCAGAAATGAATCGCCAAGGGAGAGGTATTAGGGAGCTTCCTTAACCGACACGACTACCAATGACTCTCTCTGACTCACTGTTGACTCTGGTAAAGACCGCAGGGTAGTAAGCACTGGCGCACTGATACCCCCACGACACCACGCCGATCGCCTCCATACGTGAGTCATCCCTGGGAGTCACCATGGCCCCCCCTGAGTCACCCTGGGGAAGGAAGGAGAGGAAAGGATAGAAGGAAAGTTGAGATTAATGAAGTGTCTGTCTATCGCCTCCAGTCAGAACTATCTATCCCTGCTAGTAAGGTACACATCCAACACAATAAAGTACACATGCACAATCTTCCTGTACATTCAGATAAAACATGGAACCTGCATACCCAGTCCTGTGATATGTAGGCCCGAGTTGGTTGATGTACATGTGGCAATTATCCTCCATTTCTGATTGTTATATATATATATATATATATATATATATATATATATATATATATATATATATATATATATATATATATATATATATATATATAATTATATATTTTTTGGGGGGGGCTGACCCCTCCAAGAATCATTGGGAGGATCATGGTCCCCAAATATCGCATTACAGATGAGCGTCCATCGTACAACATGTACTAAGATGTCAGTCTTATCTGCCCTCCTTCCCCTGTTTTGCATCCTTTATAATGTTTGGAGGGGGGGGGGTGACCCCTTTAAAACTAATGGTGTATAATGTTATGTTGTGGAGAACATTAATAAGCAACCAACAGATATGACCTGAGACGTTTCGTTGACATCCAGGTGCTCACTTTCCCCCATTTCTGATCGTTTTTAATTTTGTTAGGGGGCATGACCCCCTTAGAACCATCAAGGGGCAACTCTCCTCATATATCGCATTACGACTAAGAGTCCCTTGTACACCATATACTAGGATATCAGAGCCATATCTACCTTCCTTTGATTATTTCTGAGAATTTTTAATTTGGCTAGGGGGCTGACCCCCCCTAAAAATCATGTTTGGAAAATTGTATATAGCGGAAGACCTTTCCAGAAACCTAACGAACTCACCTGGGAAGTTTTATTCAAATCCATCAAGTAGCCTAGGAGTAGTTATAACACACGCACGCACGCACGCACACACACACACACACACACACACACACACACACACACACACACACACACACACACACACACACACACACACACACACACACACACACACACACACACACACACACACACACACACACACACACACACACACACACACACACACACACACACACACACACACACACACACACACACACACACACACACACACACACACACACACACACACACACACACACACACACACACACACACACACACACACACACACACACACACACACACACACACACACACACACACACACACACACACACACACACACACACACACACACACACACACACACACACACACACACACACACACACACACACACACACACACACACACACACACACACACACACACACACACACACACACACACACACACACACACACACACACACACACACACACACACACACACACACACACACACACACACACACACACACACACACACACACACACACACACACACACACACACACACACACACACACACACACAGTATAGCGCTACGCCATATTGAGCAATGCCGAAAACTATACCATCCTGAGTTGCAGAAATGATAAAATCGTGAGAATATGTTTTAAAAAATGCATTAAAAGTAAGATCCATATTCTCCTCGGTTAAGGAAGATCCTTAACACCTTTTCCTAAGTGATTTATGTTGCTTCCTACATATTACTCCCCTCCTCTGTGTTATACAAGCCCTTTCAACATCGTCATACTCTTCATATATAACGTACCAAGGGATAATTAAAAGCCATATCCAAAAATAAATCGCTTGAGAAGTGGTGCTAGGGAGCCTCCTTGCCAGACGAGAGTACGAGCCATAACATCGTCACTCCAATGCCATTTTTTTTTTTTTTCATTATAATTTTTGGTGCCAACCGATGCATTTACCGAACTATATATAAACTGGGTTCCTACTCTCGTCAGGCTCCCTAGCACCTCTTCCTTTGCGATTAATTTTTGGATATGGCTGGTTAATATGGTTTTGGACTTTTTTTTTTTTTTTTAATGCAGAGTATGGCGATTCTGGAAGGATTACTGTAACACAGAATAGGACAGAAAGGTGCAAAAAGCAAATAAATCGCTTACTAAAAGTAGTTAGGCAGCAACGAGAATACGGGTCTTCTTATAGTAAGTGTTGCATTTATGCCGATATCTGACAACTACCATTAATAAGCCTCTCCAAATGCAAGTAAAATTTTCTTCATATATTATGAATAAAAAATAAGTCACTGAGCAGAAAGGCTTAGGTAAAAGCTACAGATAATTCAGTTAACTCAGTAATAACTGAGCCCAGTGACTGGGATGGGGGTCTGGCTTCTGGGCTTCTTATATCAGCTTTGGCC
>NC_136965.1:15540905-15580905 GCF_032717465.1 Coenobita brevimanus | reverse complement strand
CTGATCTCTATATTTTTGGGAATGGGGCTGACCCCCCAAGATACATTGTGGGGGGCACCCTTCCTAAATATCACATTACGGAAGATAGTTCATTGTACGGATTCGAATACCAGCTGTGACAGGAATTTAATTTCCATAAAGCAAGCTTTACTGATCTGCTGTAACACCCGCCGACATGTCGTACAAATATCCCCCCTAATACCAATACACCAGTCCTCTATGAGACAGCCCTGGCATGTATTTAATATGGACGGTGGGTGTTAGCGCCGAAGTGGTGGCATGAGGAGGTGATTGGTATGTACAGGACTACTGGGTCTTGAAAACAGACTGAGGAGCCTATGTCCAGAGTCAGACACACACACACACACACACACACACACACACACACACACACACACACACATGTATTTACACCATATCTGCAGTCCTTCCCCTATTTTGTATCCTTTTTCTGTTTCAGAGGGGGGCTGACCCCCCTAAAAGTAATGATGGATTATTATCTATAGCGGAGGACATTATCATGAAACAGTCAAATTGATCTGAGAAGCTTCAGTGAAATCTATATGCACAATACCCTACTTCAGATTATTTTTATTTTTGGGAGGGGGCTGACCCCGCAAGGAATCATTGTGGGGTCATGCTTCCTAAATATTGCATTATGATTGAGAGTTCATTGTACAACATGCACTAAGATATCAATGCCATATTTACCCTCCTTTCGCTATTTCAGACACTGTTATACTTGGTTAAGGGGGAATGGTGGCACTAAAAATCATGGTTGATAAACTGTATATAATGGAAGAACTTTGGAGTTACCGAACAAACTCACCTAGGAAGTTTATTAAAATCCATCAAATAGCGTAGATTAGAAAGTGCGCGCACACACACACACACACACACACACACACACACACACACACACACACACTTTGACTTGTCGAGATGTGCGTCACGGCGTCGACAAGGGCGCTTGTTAATGCTCAAGAGAAACCCAGGACCATAACATGCTTTAAAAATATAGAGTTTACATGTGTGTGAATAATGAAGGTAAAGGTGTATTCCAGATCACGAAGGACCGCGCCATTCAGGAACTAATAATAATAATAATAATAATAATAATAATAATAATAATAACAATAATAATAATAATTATTATTATTATTATTATTATTTAATAATAATAATAATAATAATAATAATAATCATTATTATTATTATGATAATGATAATAATAATAATAATAATAATAATAATAATAATCTATTCTATCTATCTATCTATAGCCCGACGCCCTAATCCCGCAAAGGGTGGCCGCAGACAAAACGCCTCCAAGTCACTCTGTCACCCACCATTTGATTCCCCTCCCCCCAACTCACCCCCCCCTCCCTCATATACCTCTCAACTCCATCCCTCCACCTCATCCTCGGTCTACCCCTCCCTCTCCCTCCCTCCACCTCACCTACATACACCCTCTTAGTCAGTCTTTCATTCTCCATCCTCTCCACATGTCCAAACCACCTCAGTGTATTTCTCCTAATCTTTTCAACCACATCCACATCTACCCCACAACGTTCCTTCACTTCTTCATTCGTCAACCTGTCCCTCCATGTCACTCCACATGCTCCTCTCAAGTACCTCATTTCCACTGCTCTCACTCTTGACTTGCTCCCCTCTTGCAAGGTCCACGCCTCGCTTCCATACGTCAGGGTAGGGATCACAATACCATCATGCAGTGCCTTCTTAACTTCCATACTCACCTCCCTATTTCTCATCACTGCTTTCAGTGTGCCAACAACCTTCCTTCCCTGCTGTACCCTTTCACGTACTTCATCCCCCAAAGTTCCATCCTTACTCATCACACTACCCAAGTACTTGAATGCACTCACATTCTCCATATCCTCACCATCCAACCTCACTGCACACTCTGTGACTTCATTCCTCTCAAACACCATAACTTTACTTTTGTTTACATTAACTTTCAGCTTCCTCCTCCTACACACTGTCCCAAATTCATTCACCAAACCTTGCAACTCCCATTCATCTTCACTCAACAATACTGTATCATCAGCAAACAGCAACATAATAATAATAATAATAATAATAATAATAATAATGATAATAATAATAATAATAATAATAATAATGAAATAAATGTCAGAGGGTGAGAAATACATGCATAAAAGACACTACAGCTGACAGGAGGTATGGAAAAAGAATCACATACAATAGATATTTTTTCGTTAATTTATCAGACAGGTAAAGACAGATTTTATAATCATGGTCTTTCTGTATCGTTGCTGACTAACCACTCTTAAGGCGGTATTCTCGTTGGTTAAGAATGATCCCTAACACCTCTTCCTTAGTGATTTATTTTTGGATGTAGCTGTTTAATATCCTATTGTATGTTATTTATGCAGAGTATGGCGATGTTTGAAGGATTTATGTAACACAGAAGAGGATAGTTAGGTGTAACAAACAAAATAAATCTATTAGGAAAAGGTGTTAGGAAACTTCCTCACTCAGTTAAAATAAAGACCTTAGGCTGGTATTTTTGCACGGTTAGGAAGCTCCCTAACACCTCTTCCTATTTTTTTCTGTTATATTCTTGTGTGTTATTCACGTAATCTATGCCGATATTAGAGCATTAAAAAAAAAGGTTGTTAATGGGTAGTTTGGAAAATAAATCGCTAAGGAAGAGGTGCTAGGGAGCCTCCTTATTGTTAAATAGGGTCATCATTCTCGTCGGGTAAGGAACTTCCCTAGCACCTCTTCCTTATCGATTTATTTTACGATATGGCTGTTTAATATCCTTTGGTACGCTATGTACGCCTAATATGGCGATATTCAAATGGCTTATGTCATACAGAGAAGGACAGTAAGAAGTAGTAAGCAAAATAAGCTGCTGTGGAAAAGATGTTAAGTCCCGTTCACAGTAGGGCTCATGTTGTGCACTCTGTTGCACGTCATGTTGCTCAACTCGGGTTTTCGCGCCGCGGAGGGTCTGTGCCCCGCGCTGCTGGCAAATCTGGCCAAGGAGCATTTCATGGTACCGCGCACCGTGGAGCCCTAAGTAGCCGTCTATCTTCCCTCTGAAATTACTTAAAGACAGCTTCTGCTGGCTCCACATCTTCGTTTTCCCATTCTTTTTTTCTTTCTGGGATAATACCGTGCCACAATGCTCTACATTAACAGTCTCTTGAACTGCTGAGGTGTTGGTATCTAGTATCCTCCTCTCGCAACTCAACAGTAAACTGGCATGCACTGCCCATTGACCTTGTGTGGACATCAGCGGCCTCTGCAACATGATTTTGACATGACAAGCAACAGAATGCGCACCATGAGCCCTAGTGTGGATGGGGCTTCAGGGAGCTTCACTAGAATACTGGTATAAGGCTTCCTAACACATCTGCGCACTCAGTTTTAATATAGGGGAATATGCACTATGTGAGGTTACTATGGAGATTACGATGAAGGTAACTGTGGATATTACTATGGAAGATTACTATGTTACTTCCGTAACAAGGGTGCCACCTGTTGTTATTATCAAATCTGAAGATCCAGTTGACACTGTTTTAAACTTCACTTCAACTAATTTTGATTACTCACTGTATAAGCTAAATTATCTAAATATTACCAAGTATATCTGTGTAGTCTATCGCTCCCCCATTGGTTCTTCAGATCCCAGTGTATTTGACTCCATATCCACACAGTTGAGTAACCTTAACTTTGCCCTTAGCACCGAAATTACATTTCTGGGTGATTTTAACATACATAATGTTGAATGTTTTTTTTTGCATTCTGCCAGGACTGACGATGCTGGTCTACAGTGCGAGCTGTTTGCCAATCGTTTCTCACTCAGTTGGTAAAGCAACCAACCAGAATACCTGATAATCCTGACCATAATGCCTATCTCTTGGATCTATTCCTGACAAATAATCCAGATCAATACAGGGTAGAAGTACTGTCACCACTTGGATCCTCTGACCACAGTCTCATCAAACCCTCATAAGTCAGCCCCCACAAACCTCCCCGTTCTGAGCCTGTCGGGGTGACCCGATAGCACTTTGATAGGGCAAACTGGGATGGATTTAGAAATTATCTTGCTGACATTCCATGGCAGTCATTCCTCTCTAGTGATGTCAGTTCTGCCCAGTCCCACATTAATGACTTAATACTAGCTAGTATGGATTTATTCATACCAAGTCAACAGTTCACTAAAAAATCGAACTCTCCGAAGTGGTTTGATAGCAAGTGTGCCAGAGCAACGGCCAAAAAATAATTAGCATATAACTCATATTTAAAATTAAAAACATCTGAATCACTCTATCAATTTAAAATTGCTAGAAACCATGCAAAAGCTGTAATAAATCTCGGCAAATCAAACTTGATTCAAAATCAAGCATCAAAGCTACTTAACAACCCTAATGACAATAGAATATTCTGGTCAGCTCTCAATTCTTTCAATAATAACTTTAACAAGTCAACATCCATTCTCCCACAAAAATTCTCAGATGGCAACATTACAAATGACCCGTGTAGGAATGCAAATATCTTTGCTATTTGGCAGATATTCTACCTTAGAGGAAGTCAGCCAGAACGTCCCAGTACTTGAACTTGACTCTCCCGAAATTGTTCCACTTAAACTTCAGACTAGATACATAAAATCCATCCTAGACAATTTACCAACCTCCGAAGATCCAGGACCAGATGGAATCCCTCCAACTCTGTTAAAAAAGTGTTCCCCAGAACTTGCCTCTGTTCTAGCTAAATTATTCAGACTATGCATACGTACTTCTTTATTCCCTAATTCATGGAAAGAAGCCAATATCCACCCAATTCCGAAGAAAGGAAGTTCCTCTGACCCCTCTGATTACAGACCAATAGCTATTACATCTTCTCTAGGTAAAGTATTTGAAATTGTAATTAATAAGCACACAGGTAAACACTTTGAATCCAACAACTTAATCAATGAGACAATATGGTTTTCACCACGAAATATCCATCATTGACATACTCAGTCGCCTGACTCATACCATCCATCAATCAATTGACCAACATGGAGAAACTCAAGCAGTGGCCCTTGATCTTTCTAAAGCTTTCAGCAGAGTATGGCACCGTTCCCTGCTGTCTAAACTCCTTTGCTATGGACTAACGTCTTCTGCTCCTCTGCTTTCCTTATATCTCAGTGGCAGAAAAATAAGGGTAAAAGTAGATGATGTATATTCCAATTTCCACTCAATTAATGCAGGCGTGCCACATGGATCAGTACTGGCACCAGCTCTATTCCTTGTCCATATTAATGACCTCTTATCTGTCACCCACAATCCCATCCATTCATATGCAGATGACTCAATACTTCATAGTTCATTCACACTCAGACACCCATTTACAAAGTTTAATATCTCTAACTCTCAACTCAGTACAGCCATCTCCATAAATCGACACTAATCTAAGATCAGTCAATGAGGACAAAATAACCGTGTCTCATTTAATGCTAGTAAAACCAAATATATACAATTTACTAGTAGACAGATATTGCCAGATTGGTATGGTACCTTCAATGCTACTAATATTCCCATCTCCAAAAGTATTGAAATTCTCGGTGTTTCACTTAACAGTGCCTTCGCTGGACCTTTCATGTCAGATCACTTGCAAAAACCGCCTCAAAGAAACTTGGATTATTGTACAGAGTCAGTAACTTCTCCACTGACGAGCAGTTAGTTATAGTTTATAAGAGTCATATGCTCTCACTCTTGTGGAATGGATGTGGAGAGGCTGCACTAAAACAACTAGACAAAATTCAAAGCAAATTGTTAACAACCCTGATATTACAAATAAACTACCTCCCCTACAAGTAAGAAGAAATGTTGCCTCCCTTACATTATTTTACAGATATTTTTATGGCAAATGCTCAGACGAAGTTGCCTCCATTGTGCCACCCCTCAATGACTTCCCTCGTGCTACACGGGCATCTGGTAGTGCTCGTGACTGGAATGTCACACAGCCATATTGCAGAACTTCTGCCTATCAGAATTCTTTTATTCCTCGAACTGCATCTCTCTGGAACTCGTTTCCCAGGAGTTGTTTCCCCCCAGGCTTCAACCCACAGCTGTTCAAGGCCAACTGTTACATATTTTTTATGAATGGAGAACGCCGGTAGTGTGGTGTATGGATTATTATTTTTTTACTCATTTGTTTTTCCTTCCTCTCTCCTGTTATTTAACAAAATAATAAAGAAAAGATTACTATGGAGATTACTTACCACACCATGGAGTAGTGACAGTGGTACTTGCAGTCTCGCTCGTAGAGGATGCATGGAAAGTAGTTGAGGACTCGCTCGTAGAGGATGCAAGGGAAGTAGTTGAGGACTCGCTCGTAGAGGATGCAAGGGAAGTAGCTGAAGTCTCGCCTGTAGAGGATGAAAGGGAAGTAGTTAGATTCTCCTTGCAGTGCTCATAAGAAAATAATAAGGATCTCAGAGTGTCTGTGTACACACACACACACACACACACACACACACACACATAATATATATATATATATATATATATATATATATATATATATATATATATATATATATGTGTGTGTGTGTGTGTGTGTGTGTGTGTGTGTGTGTGTGTATTATGTGTGTGTGTGTGTGTGTGTGTGTGTGTGTGTGTGTGTGTGTGTGTGTATTATGTGTGTGTGTGTGTGTGTGTGTGTGTGTGTACTCACTTTGATCCAGGAGCCAGCACGGATCATGGTAGGGTCTGCATTTCTAACATACATTTTTCGTATGGACATGACTGTTGAGAATAATCCTTTGTAGACATTTTTGTTGCCGTGAACGTGGGCAACACACTGCTAGATGTTTCTTGTGATCCACTGAACCACAGTTTCCCTGAAACATCAATGTAACCATCCCCAGGCATGTGCACTTAGTGCTGATAGGTGAGGTGGTGGTTATGGCATTATAGCAAGCAATGGCCACCACAGTTGTCACCATTTTTTGCTACATATAGTGGTTAATTCATGGCATCAATGAAGTCATAGAATTCGAACTGCGGGTGTGCAACCCTCCACCCACCCCCTCTCTCTCCCTCTCTCTGTGCATAGATGCATGAAGCTCCACAGAAATGCCCTGCCATACTTTTCCGCTTTTTGATGCAATATTCATGAAGAAAAATAAAAAATTTTGAGGTATGTGGAGTTGTACACAAAAATTAATTCCCCCGCCCTTAACTACAAATGTATGTACATTAGCCCCACAAAGGTCCTGGGTTCAGAAATTTGCGTGTTCCCCAGGCCGGCTCCGGGACCATTTTTCAGGGTTTTAAAGTCGATTATTTTTCTTACACATGTGAAGAGAATCGTCAGGTGAACCTGGCAGTGTGTTTTCTGGCTTCCTAAGCCCGTCCTGTGATTCGCTATGATTCGTGGAAGAATTCACAAAACAACTGCACATATGCCATTAACATGTAAACACATATGCCATTAACATGTAAACATATGGATGAAAACATCCGAGATGAACTAACCGCCTGAGTACTTGGGATGGTAGAGTAGGGGCATGTAACCATACTATTGGCCTTCGTTCCCTCCCACAATTGTCTTTTTTTATGCAAGAAAGAAGGAACCACAGGCCAGGAGCCCGCAAACCGTTCCTTCCAAGAAAAAAGCAAAAACAATACAAAAAAGAGCCAAATTCAAGATCCGTTCATTTCGAGATGCCTGGACACACTGCGTTTGAAAGGCTGGAGATCATAGGAAGCAGGAAATACAGACAGAGGGAGACTGTTCCAGAGATGACCTGTTGCATAAATGAAGGAGTGGGAGTGACAGTTAACTCTTGCATTAGAGAGTTGGACAGAGAAGGGATGAGAATTTGTTGCTAGACGGGAGGTGGAGGGATGCAAGCAGACAGTTCAGAGGAGGAGTGACCACTGAAGACAGTTTCAAGTGGCGATAGAAAAGAGATAAAGATGCAACACTGCGGCGAAGACACAGAGGTTGAAGGGAGCCAGTAAGAAGAGGAGAGTTAATGAGACAAAAAGCCTTTGACTCCACCCTATTGAGAAGAGCTGTATGTGGGGAGCCTCCCCACACATGAGAGTTGTACTCTGCAAAGGGGCGAATAAAATCAACATCTGTGCAGGGGTAAAGAAGGTACGGTGTCGGCTAAGCACACCCAATCTCTTGGAAGCAGATTTTACAAGAGATGTAATATGATCTTTCCAAGATAAGTCCCGCATGAAGTAAACTCCAAGCATGTTCAACAATGATGCAGGACTTATCTGGATATTATTAAACATTAGTGGGTACTCCTGTGGAAGATTGTGTTGGGTTGATAGGTGTAAAAACTGAGTCTTTGATGCATTAAAAACAAACAGATTATTTTTACCCCGGTCAGAGATACGAGCCAAGTCAGACATTGGGTGTGCCATAGCCTCATCCTTTGTTTGTTGAAGTAACTGCTGATATGGATGTTACGGGAGCCGAATGGAGAGGTGAAGGGTGGAATTATCAACGTACGAGTGGATAGGGTTAGATGTACAGCTTAGAAGGTCATTGATGAATAAAAGGAAGAGAGTTGGTGATAGGACAGAGCCCTGAGGAACACCACTGTTGATAGATCTAGGAGAAGAATTATGGCCGTCTACAACAGTGGCTACAGAACGACCAGAAAGGATGCTATAGATGAAGGCACAGATAGAAGGATAGTAACCGTAAGAGGGCAGTTGGGAAATTAAAGCTTTATGCCAGACTCGATCAAAAGCCTTTGAGATGTCAAGTGAAATGGCAAAGCTTTCGCCAAAGTCCCGAAAGGAGGATGACCAGGAGTCTGAAAGGTAGGTGAGAAGATCGCCAGTGGATCGTCCCTGACGGAACCCATACTGACGATCAGAAAGAAGGTTGTGATAGGAAAGATGCTTTAAAATTTTTCTGTTAAGAATTGACTCAAAAACTTTAGAGACACAGGATGTTAAAGCAACTGGACGATAGTTAGAGGGTTGGGAATGGTCACCCTTCTTTAGGACTGGCTGAATGAGAGCAAACTTCCAGCAAGAAGGAAAGGTACAAGTTGACAGACAAAGGCGAAAGAGTTTACCTAGGCAGGGTGTAAGCAAAGAAGCACAGTTCTTGAGGACATCAAGAGGGACTCCATCAGGCCCATATGCCTTGTTAGTATTAAGGCCAGTGATGGCAGAAAATACATCAGCTGAAGAAATTTTAATGGTAGCCACGAGAAAGTCAGAGCGGGGAAGTGATGAAGGAGCAGCACCGGAATCGTCTAAGGTGGAATTGGAGGAGAAAGTCTGAGCAAAGAGATTTGCTTTATCAGTAGATGAAATAGCTACAGAACCGATGAGGTAAAGTTGTTAGAAAGGTTGTTTGGCAAGGTGCCAGAAGGAGCGGGAAGAATTCGAGTTGGAGAGTTGAGAGCATTTAGTACGGATGTAATTATTTTTAGCAAAGCGATGAACAGACTTAGCACGATTCCAGGCAGAAACATAAACAAGATGTGATTCAGGGGTGGGTTGGCTCTGGTACGCTTTAAAGGCCCAGTCCTTGTTGTGGACAGCATTAGAACAAGCGTGATTAAACCAAGGCTTTCTTGAATTAGTCAAAGGATATGAGAAGGTACTGTATGCTTCCATGCCTGAGAGAATAACCTCTGTAATATGCAAGGCACACTCAGATCCCTCCCTCCCATGGAAGCAATAATCATTCCAAGAAAAATCAAAGAAGTACTGCCTGAGGGCCTCCCAATCTGCAGCTCCAAACTGCCACAGTCGACGTTTCTTTGGAGGGTCCACAGGCCGTACCAATGTGATAGGACAAATTAAGATAAGAAAGTTGTGATCAGAGGAGCCCAACAGAGAGGAAAGACTAACTGTAAACAGAAGGATTAGTTGTAAGGAAGAGGTCAAGTATGTTTTGAGCTCTCTCCAAGGCAGTCAGGGATATGGGTAGGGTGCTGTACAAGCTGCTCTAGGTCATTAAGGATAGAAAAGATGTAGGCTTGTTCACCAGGTGGATCAGTGAAAGGAGAGGACAGCCAAAGGTAGTGGTGAACATTGAAATCTCCTAGAATGGAGATATCAGAGAAGGGAGAAATGGATAGACTGTGTTCCATCGTAGAAGTAAGATAGTCGAAGAATTTTTCATAGTCAGTAGAATTAGGGGATAAGTAAACAGCGCGGATAAATTTAGTTAGAGAATGACAGGAAAGCTGAAACCAGAGAGTAGAGACTTCAGAAGAATTAAGTTCAGGAACACGAGTGCAAGATAAGTCGTTGCGTATATATACACAACAGCCACCTTTGGCTTTGAAATGAGTGCAGAGAAAGTAGGAGGAAACAGAAAAGGGTTTGCTGTCAGTTGCCTCAGACAGCTGAGTCTCTGTCAGGAAGAGAGGGTGAGGTTTAGAGGAGGAGAGGTGGTGCTCGACATACAGAAAGTTAGAGGAAAGGCTGCGAATGTTGCAGAATTGAAGAAGAAGTGTCAGACAGTGGTTCCAGGCATCTCGTTGAGTTTTTGAAGCTCGTGCTAATTCAGTGTCACCGTGACCGGTACGGTGAAGTGTCATTCAGCGCCAACACCTACTGAGGGGTTCACTGGAGGCAGTTTTCAAAGTGCTTAGCCTCAACACTAAAGAGAAGAATCCAATTATATGAATCACCTAAAAGTGCAATATATATATATATATATATATATATATATATATATATATATATATATATATATATATATGACCATTTATCTGTCATCTGTTTATATACCTATGTACGTATCTATCTATTTTATCTACAGTATCTATGGAATCATTTATGTCTGTCTGCCTTATCTACCTATCTAATTACTTATCAGACTGCCTGACTATCTATATCTATATCCAATTACGTATCTGTTCTTTCTTGTATCATTTTTATCTATCTATTTATGTTCTGTCTATATTTTCCTAAATAATAAATAACGTTATTCCCATCAATCTATCTATATTTCTTTCTATCTGACTCTACACAGAAGTAAACAACACAGTTATCAACAAAACCGACCCTTCCCGCTAACTCAGACGTAACCTGTAAATTAATTCTGCTTCCCACACTCACCCGTGGCGTTAACTACACACATGAATCCCTTGGCGGTCTTCCTTGTTTTAGTCTTGAAGAGAACGACGAGCAGGCCGGTGGTACTCTCCCCCTCCACCTCCATCCTGCCGCAGAACCTGAAATGCCGAGGTTGTGCAGGCGTGAGTAGGTGGTTGGTGGATGCAGGGTTTGGAGAGAGAGAGAGAGAGAGAGAGAGAGAGAGAGAGAGAGAGAGAGAGAATCATTTTGTCAAGTGTGAGACAAAGAGGAATCATTTGTCAAGAGAAAGAGAGAGAGAGAGAGAGAGAGAGAGAGAGAGAGAGAGAGAGAGAGAGAGAGAGAGAGAGAGAGAGAGAGAATCATTTTGTCAGGTGTGAGACAAAGAGGAATCATTTGTCAAGAGAGAGAGAGAGAGAGAGAGAGAGAGAGAGAGAGAGAGAGAGAGAGAGAGAGAGAGAGAATCATTTTGTCAAGTGTGAGACAAAGAGGAATCATTTGTCGAGAGAGAGAGAGAGAGAGAGATAGTGAAAATCATTATTGTGTTAACTGGCAGTGTACTCCACATGGATTTACATAATTTGCAAAGCACTCATATAATTGAAAGACTTGTGTATAATGACAAACATAATTATTTGTTGTTCATTTATATTAGCTTTTATTTAGTACGGTGAGTAGCCAATTGGGTCATCTGGCTGTTAGCAAATAAGTTAATATATATATATATATATATATATATATATATATATATATATATATATATATATATATATATATATATATATATATATATATATCTCTTAGAAAAGCCCTGTAAATATTCCCATTGTCTAAAAGAAAAATCTCATTGTAGCAATGACCTCTTAATACCAGTAATTATAGTCCCCTGCAGCTTAACACGCCCATGAAAGACATCACTGAAGAGTAAATCCCCAACTGGGTGGATTTGACAGGCTTGGACTAGTAATGATCCTGGCGCTTGTTTGAATGCGCTCACTGACGATGACAGTGTCCTACACAATCATGCAGACTAAGGAAAAGAAAGCTGGGAAGACTGTTTTACGTGGAGAAATCCGAGAATTCCTGAACCCAGTGAAACGTGATGGTAAACTGAAGTTCATTTTCTTCTCTCCCAACGAAATTAGGAGAGCCAGAGAACAACTAGGCTCCCGAGAGTGTAGCACAGCCCTCTTCCAGTAAAGTAGTTGTTGTGGGAGTCTTACAAAATAACCTGAATTGCTGTTGGAATATCTATAGGCCTTTATCTTACACTACTGAAATGGCGGATTGTGAATGTGATGGAAAGATTAACCTGATAAGTGAGTGAGTCAGTTGGTATCTCTGTGGGAGTGAGATGGTGCTTCAGCCCACAGATGACGACAGTAGCCATAGTGTGAAAAGTTTCGGTTCTTAGTGTATTTGGAAGGCTTGGGCTATTGAAATGACGGACTCTGAGTGTGGTACACGGATTGATATAGTTAGCTAGTGCTGTGTATAGGACTGAGATGGTGTTTTCAAACAAAAGATGGTGTCACGATTTTCGTAGATCGTATTATAGCAATTCGTGACATTGTATTAGTATTATTATGGGAACTCTTGAACAGTACTGAAACCCATAAGTTTGCTCAGTCAGCTAACCGCTCGCGTTTGCACTCAGATTTGAAACAGTTTTCATAACATTCGTCACAGCTTCATACGTGACTGTCTTTATGTATAGACAGTGCGTTTCACTGAGTGATATTTTTATGTAATTGTTCCCACGCCTTGCTTTTCTAGCCATTAAGTTAAGCCACGCCCATTTCTCATGCCCCTGTACCCGGCCTGGGAACACTAATTAGTTAGTTGGTGTTGGACAGCCACGAGAGTAAGGCGACGTCGTGCGCAGTGCTGAGAGCAGGACCCTCATCATAGCTGCTATGGTGGTACCAATCTTAAGTGGCGATTTGGGTGGGGCACGAACCTCTGTACAGTGGTGCCACGTGTTCCATACCCGCTATGTGAACGGCTCTGATATATGTAATAGGCGTCACAATAAGATAAACACATAAGAATATAATGGTAACGTGTGTATTATAATGTATGAAAGAACAGTAAACTGATTATGCATAAAATATTTATACGGCAATACAGAAACGTGGCATAATTATTTTACAGTGGTGCTTAAAAAAAAAGTAGTCACTTTTATTGGCTGTTACCGTCTTTCTGGGGTTGGTAATAATGTCACAATTATGATTATAAGATAATGTGCAGGAATATAAGCAAATATATGCCAGTTTCTTAGTAAAAAATATATATATACACTAAACCCTCGTGAGCGGCAACACTCACACACATCCAGTCCGACCTGGTCATCTGTGAGGGATAGAGGATTAATAGGCCTGTTTGGGGACACCTTAAAAAAAACGCGCCAAGCCTTTAACCTCCTGAGTGGTGTGGAAATAAAGTCAAATTTACAATATGTACATTATAACGTAAAAGAAAATAACCAAAATGTATCCTAAAATACTACAGTCGAGAGAGAGAGAGAGGGGGGGGAGAGGCAGACTAGGGGCAGTGTTGAGTGCAGCTGAGTGAGAGATGGAGGAAGGGAGGGAAGGAAGGAGGGAAAGAGTGACTGAATGAAAACAAATCACGGCGCCACAACAACGAGGTCATCTGGCGCCATATGTAAAACAATAATATTTTTAAACATAATTAGATATAGTAAAAACAAAATAAAGAAATGAAAGCACAAGTTTATAAGTCACTCATAAAAGATACAAAATTGACGCACATCTCCCCCAGGAGAGAGAGAGAGAGAAAGAGAGAGAGAGAAGGCAGGCAAGGGGCAGTGTTGAGTGCATTGTCAAGGTGAGGGAAAGATGAAGGGAGGGAAGGAAGGAGGGCGAGAATGATTGAATGAAAAAGCGCCGTAACACTGAGGTCATCTGGCGTCATATGTAAAACAATAATATAATAAAAAACAAAATAAAGAAATGAAAGCACAAGTTTATAAGACATAAAAGAAACAAAATTCCCTAGGGTGATGCACATCCCCCCAGGAGAGAGAGAGAGAGAGAGAGAGGGGCATCGCGAGTATGGAAAACGTGGCAACACTGTACAGAGGTTCGTGCCCCACCCAAACCGCCACTTTAGAATGGTACGACCATAGTCTCCAGCAACTCCACGATTCCCCACATCTCCCCACCGAGTTGGTGACCGGCAGTAGTGGACGTCAACGTGTGAATTACAGCACCTCGAGCGGTCAGAGACGCCCAGCCTCTTCGCAGTTACAGGTCCATTTTTCTCCACTGACCAGTATTTTCGTTCGTTGCTTTTCTAGGCTTAAGATAATTCAGTTATTTGAGTACGTGAGTGAATTTCCTTTGCTTTGATATTTTGAATTCACATTGAGATTCTTGTAATGTAAATTTATTTTGTTGTAATTAATAAGGTTACAGTTCTTTTCTTTGAGCTTAATTAAGTGTAGAATTGTGTTTGATTTCTCCACATTGTACTTTCTTTAATTTGCTTCCAGTTTGCACAAATTTCTTATATTAATCACGACTGGCATTTAGGCCAGTTCTTTGGTATTAATTCTTAAATAAATAGGAGTTAGCACCAGCAAGAATGCGTCTTTATTATTATTATTAAGACTGTCAGGGGTAAGGACACTTTCTCAAAGGCCAATAGTACTAACAATACAGCATTCGTGAGTAAGTAGTCCCTGCTGCGTACTGTTGAGAAAATTCATGAAATTCTCGTCTTTAGAGAATTGGTGAAGTAAGCCGGCATAAAGTAAAATTTACTACTTGCTTTCACAAGTCGATTCCTTTCTGACAGCTGACTATTTTTTAGTATTTTATACATATTTTCACTTCCCCCCGTGACAGATGGCGTTAGTAGGCTATCCATATTGTAAAAGGCTTCAGTTCATAGTGCATTTCGAAGGCTTGGAGTATTGAAATGATGGACTGTGAGTGTGATGCAAGGATTAAACTGGCAAGTTAAGCCGCATTTTGGCGGCCCAAGCTAAAGCTTCGGATTCGAAGCTCGTCTAGGGGCGCTTGGTTTCTGTCCGCCAAAACAGAAAGCCGAAAAATTACACTTGCTGATTGCAGTGTAAACAGACCACAATCTCTTCTTAACATGAATTGGTCATTTTCCATAGAGCACAGGACAAGTATTTTACCACCATAAATGTGCATTTAGACCGAAAAACCTATGATGAAAACCCCCGCTCACTTAAAAACTTATAAAAGGGTGGGGAAAAAAGTACACAAGTGTGTTGAACTCAACAATTACCTGTTGCTTTACAATTTTTTTTTCCTTACTTTAAGCATGGATCTTCAACACAGGACAAGTATTTTACCACCATAAATGGGAATCTTTACTTTCAACCAGCAGGCCTTCTAGGTTTTTCCACACTACTTTTTGGCCTAAGCTACCAAAATTGGGTGGAGGGGGTTCTCTATAACATTTCTGTTGCAATTTTTTTTTTACTGAACTTCTCCAGGTTAAGATTGGTTGGTTGTTTTCAAGAGTAAAATAAAAATAATTTGCGACGGAAATGCAAGAGAAGAAAAGTGCCTTAGAATGGTCGGAAATAGTGGAAAATGATAGTTAAAAGTCGTAAAATAGGAATGGTTGAAACTATAAATTTACCCATAAATGTGCATTTGCAACCAAACAGTGTTAAGATGAAAACCCGCCTCACTTAAAAATTTCAAAAGAAAAAAAATACACAACTGTTTTGAACTAAACAATTACCTGATGCTTTACCCAGGTTTTTCTCTTTTACCATGTTAATAATTGGAGTGAATTCCCCTTCCTGTCCTTTTTTATATCTACCAAACTTTTGGTGTTTTCATTAGGCGTCCACCCAGCCATAACAATGTTTCGCCTATTCTTACCTGTACTTTCATTCTAGAGATTACACCAGACCTGCATTAGGCAAGACCATCACAGAGAGTTTCTACAAATCAAAATTGTTTTTCATTCTCCTGCAAGAGTGGAAATATCTCGAGAATTAACCTGCTTGATGTGATATTAATTCACAATTCACAGTCTGCCCTTTTAATTATATCAACTGAACCTCTATATGATTATGTCGTTGGTATTTGTCACCAACAACCAGATATAAGTATGGATAATTTCATGATATATTTACTTGTCATTGCTGGCCATTGTGAATTGCTACACCAGAGTCTTCTCCTTCTTGTTTGTCCACCAAGACTGCTCCCAATCACGCTTCGGTGAGATACGAAGACGCGCTTGGTTTCTATGGCCTTGGATTGGGCCGAGCTTCGTATCCTTTGGTCCGCCAAAACGGGGTAGCTTGGTTTCACCGTAGACCAGCTTCGAATCCGATCCGCCGCTTGGTCCGCCAAAATACAGCATTAGTGTAATTTAGCTAGATTGTGCTGACTATGAGACTAATATGCCATTTCCAACCCACAGATGGTGTTAGTAGTAATATAAAAAGCTGCGGTTCTTGGTACTAGAGGTGTATAGTTACCGTTTTTCTCTACCAGAGTCCTTGATTTGGTAACCCTGGGCTTGAGTATCAGTCAAGACAAAGAAAGACCCAGCCACTTAGGTGTTAGTGTTAGTGATTTCTTCTGCTAGGTTTATCAATGTTAGGATGTTAGACATTTTTTTTCTGCATGAATTTATTGATACCGTTAACAAAAACTAAAAGAAGTAAAAATAATAACAATAAAACTGGCCTTCAAGTCAGTGGTCGATAGGCATAAAAAAATAAAATCTGCACTATAAATATGCACAATGAACCCAGCATAACCAACGCAGTCCTCTCCCTGTGTGCCATGAGGCTACTACACTTAGGCTGGTACTCTAGTTGGGCAGGAGGCACTCTAGCACCTCTTCCTTAGCGATTGGGGAGGCTGGTGGCTCAGTGGTAGAGCTCTGGACTCGAGATCACGAGGTCGAGAGTTCGCGCCCCACCCGGGTAGCTGCCTTTGCGGGAGGGGTAGCGGTCGCCTGTAACCCTAGCAAGGCTATATGATCTATCTAGGTCTAGCTTGGGGGAATAAACCTTCCTTAGCGATTCATTTTCGGTTGTGGTTGGTTAATAACCTTTTGTGCGTTATTTGTGCAGAGTATGGCGATGTTTGAAGGATTTATATAACAAAACAGTACAGTGAGGTGTAATAAGCAAAATAAATCGCTTGGAAAAAGGATTTCCATAACTGAATACGAGAGTAAGGTATAAAAGGTAAACTAAATTGCACAGGAAAAAGATTTGTGTAACAAAGAATAGGACAGAAAGATATAATAAGGAAAACAAATCGCTTGGGAAAAGTATGTATATAACACAGGACGGTTAGGTGCAATACTTATAGCAAAATAAATAGCTTAGGAAAAGTTGTTACGGAGCTTCCTTAACCAATGATAATACGAGTCTTAGTGCATGTAGAGTGGAATAGAGCCGTGCAATAAAGCCATAATGTGTGTGGATACATATGGAAAGATGAATAGAATGAAGTGAGGCCTGGAAATATCTGATAACTATGCATAGTAACGCAATAGAGAATCGAATAAAAGGATTACATCAGTAGGACAGGGACTGACACAACATGCACAATGGCAAAAGACGGTATTGTGGTGCGGTTAGGAAGCTTACTAACACCTCTTCCTTACAGGTTTACTTCTGATTCTGCCCCGGTACTATATTCTTGTGTTTTACTCATGCCATCTACGATGATGTTGAAAAGATAAAAGAAGCAAAAAAAGAGGATATTAATGGGCAGTTTGGATAATAAATCGTTAAAGAAGAGGTCCTAGGGAGCCTCGTTATCCGATGTGAAGCTCTGACCCTTAGTGGACGAATTCCCCCCATTGTTACATTACTCACTTCTTGTTAAGGGAAGCACCATCACTAATCTGAAGATAGGAACGTCTACAACCTGGCGACCTCCTGACAAGAAATGGATCGCAGTAGATGGACAGAGTAGATGCAGCTGACTCCGCCTGCGGGTGGTGGTGGAGTGGGGTTAGTGATGGAGTGGGGTTAGTGGTGGAGTGGGGTTAGTGGTGGAGTGGGGTTAGTGGTGGAGTGGGGTTAGTGGTGGAGTGGGGTTAGTGCTTGAGTGGGGTGGGAGGTGGAGTGAGGTTAGAGGTAGAATGGGGTTAATGGTAGAGTGGCGTTAGTGGTGGAGTGGCGTTAGTGGAGTGGGGTTAATGGTGGAGTGGGGGTTAGTGGTGGAGTGGGGGTTAGTGGTGGAGTGGGGGTTAGTGGTGGAGAGGGGTTAGTGGTGGAGTGGGGTTAGTGGTGGAGTGGGGGTTAGTGGTGGAGTGGGGGTTAGTGGTGGAGTGGGGGTTAGTGGTGGAGTGGGGTTAGTGGTGGAGTGGGGTTAGTGGTGGGGTGGAGTTAGTGGTGGAGAGGGGTTAGTGGTGGAGTGGGGTTAGTGGTGGAGTGGGGTTAGTGGTGGAGAGGGGTTTAATCATAACTTAGCAGCTGTAAAAGAATAAGTTATACTCATTTCACTTTCACTTGGCCCAGATTTCCTTCCTTTTGCAGCTTATTTCACGCAGGTCAGTGGCAGAACAAGATGATGCAGTGGCTCTACATCCTTCCCATTGCTCTTCTTCGTGACTAATATTATATTCTCGTGCGAGTCTATTGATACAACTCAGCGTTCAAGATAGGGAGAAGACAATTTAGGCCAAGTTAGAGTAAAAGGAGTATAGGAAACGATGTCACCAGTTATATCTTCATGAGGTACATAAATATTTCTCTCTCTCTCTCTCTCTCTCATTAACCAAACGCCTTAATCCCGTCAGGGGTGGCCACAAGCAAATCGCCTCCATTTCACCCTCTCCTCTGTCATCAGCCTACCCACTCTCCATCTCACATACTCCTCTCTCATATACCTCTACACCCCATTCCTCTGCAGAGATTTTCCTTTACATTCTTCTATATAATTTATTATTTCTGCAAGCCAGGCCTAAAAAGAAAAACATAAGCCACAGAGAATGGAATAGTGATATGTATTAAAAAAAAAAAAATGCAGCGCTCCACCAGACTCACATATGAGGGACGGCTGTGTATGCTGGTATGAGAGGAAGTGTGGCAGTGGGAGTAGAAAATGAACTGATAAATACATGGTGTGGGAGGGAGTGTGGCAGTGGGAGTGGGAAATGAACAGATAATACATGGTGTAGGAGGGAGTGTGGCAGCGGGAAATGAACAGATAATACATGGTGTGGGAGGGAGTGTGGCAGCGGGAAATGAACAGATAATACATGGTGTGGGAGGGAGTGTGGCAGCGGGAAATGAACAGATAATACATGGTGTGGGAGGGAGTGTGGCAGCGGGAAATGAACAGATAATACATGGTGTGGGAGGGAGTGTGGCAGCGGGAAATGAACAGATAATACATGGTGTGGGAGGGAGTGTGGCAGCGGGAAATGAACAGATAATACATGGTGTGGGAGGGAGTGTGGCAGCGGGAAATGAACAGATAATACAGCGTGTGGGAGGGAGAGTGGCGTTGGCAGTGGGAGTAGGAAATGAACAGACGGGTTAAACATGGATAGCGCCTGATTGAGCCGTACCCGCAACACACGAGAAGCCACAGGGTTATAGATGGACCTCCTCATGCATCACCAAGGAAGTGATAATGAACTTCCGTAGCCAACACAACTAAGATCCTTGGCACAAAATTAAGATCCTTGGCACGAAATTTAGAGCCTTGGCACAAAATAAAGATCTTTGGCACAAAATTAATATACCTGGGACAAAATTGAGATCCTTGTCACAAAATTAAGATCCTTGGGAGAAAATTAAGATCCTTGGCACAAAATTAAGATCCTTGGCACAAAATTAAGATCCTTGGCACAAAATTAAGATCCTTGGCACAAGATTTAGATCCTTGGAACCAAATTAATATCCTTGGGACAAAATTAAGATGCTTGGGACAAAGTTAAGACCCTTGGGACAAAATTAAGATCCTTGGGACAAAATTAAGATCCTTGGGACAAAATTAAGATCCGTGGGACAAAGTTACGATCCTTGGGACGAAATTGAGATCCTGGGACAAAATTAAGATCCTTGGGACAAAATTGAGATCCTTGGGACAAAATTGAGATCCTTGGGACAAAATTAAGATCCTTGGGACAAAATTGAGATCCTTTGGACAAAATTGAGATCCTTGGGACAAAATTGAGATCCTTGGGACAAAATTGAGATCCTTGGGACAAAATTGAGATTCTTGGGACAAAATTAAAATCCCTGGCACCCACCTCAAATGTCCAGCGGCATTGTTGGTAGTTCGGGTACCTCCCTGGGTAGTTCCTTGAGGAGATCTTGACCGAGCTTCCTGGGGCCAGTGTGTGCTTTCCGCAAGACAGGAAAGACGACTCTGGAGGGGGAGAGAGAGGGGGGTGTTATCCTCGGTTAAGGAAACTCCCTAACACCTCTTCCATAGTGATTTAATTTTGGAGGGGAAAGTTGTGATTTTTTACTGTTTTACTAAGGGCCAATTACATGACTCCAAGACCCGCATTCTCGCCGGTTAAGGAAGCTCCCTGACACCCCATCCTTAGTGATTTATTTTCTTTACTACACCTTTCTGTCCTTTTCTGTGTTACATAAATCCTCACAATACCTCCATACTCTGCATGAACAACGTACAAAAGATATCAGCCTATCATATTCATATATATATATATCGCTAAGGAAGAGGTTTTAGGGAGCTTCCTTAGCCGATGAGAATATTTAAAGAATTTCATCGCTTTCATTTTCAGCCTCAGTTATACTGGTATATAAATTTATATTAACCACTCGTATCAATATGATAATAATAATAATAATAATAATAATAAGCAATAATAATAAAAATAATAATAATAATAAATAATAAAATAATAATAATAATAATAATAATAATAACAATAATTAATAATGATAAATAGAAGAAGAAGAATCTATCTACCTGTCTATTGTCAGACGCCTCAATCCCGTAAGGGGTGGCCACAAACAAATCGTTTCTAAATAGCCCTGTCCCTCGCTATTTCACTGTCCTGCTCCCAGCTCACACCCCCGTCTCTCATATACCTCTTCACTCCATCCCTCCATCTCATCCTTGGCCTCCCCCTCCCTCTCCCCCCCCTCCACCTCACTCACATACATTCTCCTCGCCAGTCTCTCACTCTCCATTCTCTTCACATGGCCAAACCACCTCAGTGTGTTTCTCCTAACGCATCCTATCACATCCACATCCACACCACAACGCTCCTTCACTTCCTTATTTGTCAGCCTCTCTCTCCATGTGACTCCACATGCTCCTCTCAAATAACTCATTTCCACTGCTCTCACTCTTGACATCTGTCTCTCCAACAAGATCCAAGCTTCACTTCCATACGTTAGAGTTCGTATCACAGTACTGTCATGTAGTAACTTTTTCACTCTCATGCTCACTTCTCTGCTTCGTATCACTGCTTCCAAGGAATCAGCAACGTTTCTTCCTTGTTGTACCCTTTCAAGCACTTCACCCTCCAAATTTCCATCCTTACTCATCACACTCCCCAAGTACTTAAACACTCTCACATTTTCCATTTCCTCCTCATACAGACTCACTGTACATTCACTGACTTCACTTCTCTCGAAGACCATAACTTTACTCTTCCCTACATTCACCTTTAGATTCCGTTTCATACACGCTCTCCCAAACTCATCTACCAAGCCTTGCAGCTCGCCTTCATCTTCACTTAGCAGCACAGTATCATCTGCAAACAACAGTACAGGAAGTTTCCAAACACTGCCCTCTCTCACTAGGGCCGCTCCAACATCCACTGCCTTACCTTGTATCTCATTTATAACCCCATCCATATACAGATTGAACAACCGTGTAGACAATGACACATCCCTTTTTCAATCCAAAAAAAATCACTTCTTTCACTATCCACACGCACTGCAGCCTTAGCACCGTCATACATACTCTTCACGGTCTTCAACAACTTCCCATCTGTTCCATATTATATTCTTAATACTTTCCACAATCCTTGTCAATCCACCCTGTCATGTGCATTCTCCAAATCCATGAAGGCTGCATACAACTTCTTTCCCTTCTCTAGAAACCTTTCCAATAAAGATCTTTGATTATCTGATCTACACAACCTCTTCCCTTCCTAAAACCTCCCTGTTCTTCTCCAACTAATTCCGCTGTTATTTCCCTAACTCTGTCAATAAGTATCCTACCATATCTTTTCCTATTACACTAAGACAAATGCCCCAATGATTACCATATACCGGATACTTCTTTTTCCCCTTTTCCTCTGTACAGGGGAATAATTATACCTGACTTCCATACAATAATGTAATAATAATAATAATAATAATAATAATAATAATAACAATAATAATAATAATAATAATAATAATTACAATAATAATAATAATAATAATAAGAAGAAGAAGAAGAAGAAGAATGAAAATAATAATAATACTAATCATCATCCGGACCTCCTTTCCCACCGTAGGGCAGGGTGGGGAGTAGCAGTGTCCAGAGAGCCCAAATTTGCCCAAATCCAATGGGCCACGCTTCCATTCAAGCCCCCGGAATCCTGGCTCTAATAGATACGTCAAAAACATTCAGCACGTTCTGTAGCTTCACATAAATGTATCCGATTGAGTCAATCCGGACGCTGCCACGTTAAAATGGCGTGCCAAATCCCTGGTCATGCACTTCTCACAACATTCATCCAGCCAGCTAGATCTCTTGTCAGTTCCCTAGCCTCACCGACGTCCAAACCTCTCTTCCTCACACTCTCATCCACCATATCTCTCCGCCTTCTCCTTGGCCTACCTCGCCTCCTCCCTCCTTCAAATTCGCTCAGATATACCATTCTATTGTTATCCATTCTCTCCACATGTCTATACCATCTCAGTACACGCTCTTCAATTCTGGTCTCCACCGACTTCCTCGTTCCACATCTTTCACGAATCACATTATTTCGTAACCTATCCACCCTCTGTACTTCACATACATTCCTCAGCAGTCCCACCTCTACTGCTCTTACTCATGACTTTTCATTTTCATGCCACACCATAGTCTCACATCCATATGTTATAGTGGGGACTAACACTCCTTCGTGTAAGCCTCGTGCAGCTGCAACACTCAGACCTCTGTTTCTTATCAAGTCCTTCACTGCAGCAGCTACTTTTCTCCCTTTTGTCACTCTACTTTCAACTTCTTTTGCACATTTTCCTCTCTTATCTGTCACTGTACTTATCTGTCACTGTACTCAGGTATTCGAACTCTCTCACCAATTCCAGTCTCTCTCCACTCACTGTAACATCACACTGGGAATCAATTTCTCTCTTAGTAACCATCACTTTACTCTTTTCTACATTTACTCTCAAGGCACGATGCTCACAGGCATCAGCAAAACTCTGCACTATCCTACCAATTTCTTGTCCGGTACCTGGAAGCAGCACTGCGTCATCAGCATACAACAAATTTGAGATATCCCATCCATCACCATTCATTACCAACGCCATCCCTCTCTCCATTACTCGTGTTTTTACTTCTCTCATCACCCCATGTATATTGAACAACCATGGGGCCATCACACAACCTTGTCGCACGCCCACACCGATCGTGAACCATTCACTTAGATGCCCATTAACCCTTACACATGCTTCACGACCATCATAAAAACTCTTGACGGCACCTAACAATTTACCATCTACACCATACATGTGCAAAACTTTGCACAATCCTTCTCTGTCCACTTTGTCGTATGCTTTTTCCAGATCCATGAATGCCATAAACACCTTTTGGTCCTTCAGCCTTCTCTGCTATCTGTCTCACTGCAAATATTTGATCCACACATCCTCTGCCATTCCTAAAGCCACCCTGTTCATCCCTCACTAAGACTTCTGATATCTCTCTTACTTTTTCTATAATAATTCTTCCATATACCTTCCCGACCACACTCAATAGATTTATGCAACGATAATTCTTGCACTCACTTTGCTCACCTTTATTTTTGTACAGGTGTACAATCACAGCCTTCTTCCATTCTGCTGGCACAGTTTCACTCATCCATGCCTTCTTACATATCTCCAACAAGCACATCATTCAGCTCTTGCCACTACACTTAAGCATCTCTGCATGCACCTCATCAACCCCAGCTGCTTTACCATTTCTCAGCCGCTTCACAGCACTCATCACCTGTGAGAGTGTCACGTCTCCTGGCGCTGCATTCCTTCTCTGCACACCCCCAAAACCCATCTTGTTTACAGCTGCTCTGCTTTCTCTATTCAGATTCATCAGGCTTTCAAAATATTCTTTCCATCTGGTTCTTACTTCATCTCCATGGGTTAATAATCTACCACCTTCATCCTTCACACCACCACATTTCTCTCCACTTTCATTTCTTCATTTCCGCACTTCTTCCCAGAATAACTTCCTATTTTCAGGGTAGTTTGCATTCATTTTTCTTCCTAGATCATCATTTACCTCCTTTTCCTCTGCACTAGTCTCTTTACGTGCTTCTTGCTCTCAATATATTCATTTCTTATTTCAACTGAACCCCTGTCCTGTAACCACTATAGCCACTTCTTCCTCTTTTCCTCCACTGCTTTCTTAACCTCCTCATCCCACCATGCCGTACCTTTCCTCTTTGTTGTTACTCTTGCCGCACCACACACCGCTTAAGCATTCCTAACTACGCAGTCTCCACATGCATTCCACAGGCTGTCCAGATCCATTTCATTCCAATTCAGTGGATTCTAACTCCTCTGCTTTGGTCCTGTAATCATCTGCCATTTCTTTGATGAGAGTAATGTATGATAATAGTAGTATGATAATAATAGTAATAATAATAATAATAATAATAATAATAATGATTAATAATAATAATAATAATAATAATAATAATAATATTATTATTATTATTATTATTATTAATAACAATAATAGTAGCCTAATAATAATAATACCTTTGAAAATTGCGTAAAGTAAGTGAACGTATTGATAAACATAACAAACATATCAGTAAACATTCAGAACACCTTGTTAGTTGAAGAAGCTCCCTAACACCTCGTCCTTAGCTATTTAATTTGGATATGACTTTTTATTATCCTTCCGTACGTCAATTACGCAAAGAAAAGCGATATTAGAAGGATTAATATGACACCAAAGAGGACGGTAAAGTGCAATAAGCCAAATAAATCATTTAGGAAGAGGTGTTAGGGAGCTCCTTAATCAACAAGAATACGAGCCCGGAACTAGTATTGTCGTTGGTTAAGGAAGCTTCCTAACAGTTTTTCCTTAGCAATTTATCTTTGGATATGACTGGTTAATATAATTTTGTACGTTAATTATGCGGAGGAAGTAAATATTAAAAGGATTTGAGGATTTATGTAACAAAGAAGAGGTCAACAAGGTGTAACAAGCCATATCCCTTTTGGCCCTTTTCCTGACAGAACCACAAATCTCACCCTCTACCGATATATCTCCATTTTGTTTTCCCGGTTACCATCTTACAAACTTTCGTAACAAGGGCGGCACCTGTTGTTATATCAAATCCTAATATGCAGTTGACACTATTTTAAACATCACTTCATCCAGTTTTTGATTACTCATTATATAAATTAAGTTGCCAAAACATTACCAAATATATCTGTGTAGTTTATCGTTCCCTCAATGCTTCCTCGAAACCTAGTGTATTTGATTCCATATCCACTCAGTTGAGTAACCTTGACCTTGCCCTTGGCAATGAAATTACCATTTTGGGTGATTTTAACATACACAATGTTGAATGGTTATTGCATTCTGCCCGGACTGACGATGCTGGTCTAGAGTGCAAGCTGTTTGCAGAATCATTTAATCTCACCCAGTTGGTAAAGCAACCAACCAGAATACCTGATAATCCTGACCATAATGCCCATCTCTTGGATTTATTCTTGACAAATAATCCAGATCAATACAGGATAGAGGTACTGTCACCACTTGGATCCTCTGACCACAATCTCATCAAAGCCTCATTAGTTAACCATCCTACACCTCCCTATTTTGAACCTGTCAGGGTGACCCGATGGCACTTTGACAGGGCAGACTGGGATGGATTTAGAAATTATCTTGCTGATGTTCCATGGCAGTCTTTCTTCTCTAGTGATCCCAATTCTACCCAGTCCCACATTTGCGACTTAATACTAGCTGGTATGGATTTATTCATACCAAGTCAACAATTCACTAAAAGATCAAACTCTCCAAAATGGTTTGATGGCAATTGTGCCAGAGCAACAGCCCAAAAGTCATTAGCATATAACTCTTACTTAAAATCAAAAACATTTGAATCACTCTCCCAATTTAAAATTGCTAGAAATCATGCAAAAGCTGCATTAAATCTATCTAAATCAAACTTTCTTCAAAAGCAAGCATCAAAACTACTTAATATCCTTAAAGACAATAGAATATTCTGGTCAACTCTTAATTCTTTCAATAATAACTTTAACAAGTCATCTTCCATTCCCCCACTAAAATCTTCAGATGGCAATATTACAAATGACCCACGTGGGAAAGCAGATATCTTTGCTAGTACCTTTGCCAGAAATTCTACCATAGATGATACCAGCCAGAAGGTCTCAGTACTGGAACTTGACTCTCCCGAAATTGCCCCACTTAAAATACAGACAAGATACGTAAAATCCATCCTAGACAATTTACCTACCAACAAAGCTCCAGGCCCAGATGGAATTCCGCCAATTGTTTTGAAAAAGTGTTCCCCTGAACTTGCCTCTGTCCTAGCTGAATTATTCAGATTATGCATACGTACTTCTTTATTCCCAAATTCATGGAAAGAAGCCAATATTCACCCAGTTCCGAAGAAAGGGAGTTCGTCTGACCCCTCCAATTACAGACCAATAGCTGTCACAACTTCTCTTGGTAAGGTATTTAAAACTTTAATTAATAAGCATATTGTTAAACATCTTGAATCAAACAACTTAATTAGTGATAGACAATACGGTTTTCGCCACGAAAGATCCACCATTGACATACTCAATCTCTTAACTCATACCATCCATCAATCAATTGATCTTTATGGAGAAACTCATGCAGTAGCTCTTGATATCTCTAAAGCTTTCGACAGAGTATGGCACCGTTCCCTGCTGTCCAAACTCCCTTGCTATGGACTAACGTCTTTTGTTCCTTTGATTTCTTCTTATCTTAGTGACAGGAAAATAAGAGTAAAAGTAGATGATGTATATTCGAATTTCCACTCAATTAACGCCGGCGTGCAGCAGGGATCAGTTCTGGCGCCAACCCTATTTCTGGTTCATATTAATGATCTCTTATCTGTCACTCACAATCCCTTTCACTCATATGCAGATGACTCAACACTACATAGTTCATTCACACTCAGACATCCATTTACAAAGTCGAATATCTCTACCTCTCAACTCAGTACAGCCATCTCCATAAATCAAGATCTATCTACAATCAGCGAATGGGGACAAAACAACCTTGTCTCTTTTAATGCTAGTAAAACTAAATATATACAGTTTACTAATAGACAGATATTGCCAGATTCGTACATTACCTTCAGTGCTACTAATATTCCCATCTCCAAAAGTATTGAAATTCTTGGCGTCTCACTTAACAGTGCCCTCAGCTGGACCTCTCATATCAGATCACTTGCTAAAACCGCCTCAGAGAAACTTGGATTATTGTACAGAGTCCATAACTTCTTCGCTAATGAGCAGTTAGCTATAATTTATGAGTCATGTGCGCTCTCAGCTTGAATATTGCTCACCCTTGTGGAATGGTTGTGGAGAGTTTGCATTAAGACAACTAGACAAAATTCAGAATAAAGCTGTTAGAATCATTAACAACCCTGCCATTACATATAAACTACCTCCCCTGCAAGTAAGAAGGAATGTTGCCTCCCTTGCATTATTTTACAGATATTTTTTTGGCAAATGCTCAGACGAAGTTGCGTCCATGGTGCCATCTCTCCATGCCTTCCCTCGTGCTACACGGGCATCTGGTAGCGCTCATGACTGGAATGTCACTCAACCATATTGCAGAACTTCTGCCTATCAGAATTCTTTCATTCCCTGAACTGCATCTCTCTGGAACTCGCTTCCCCAGAGTTGTTTTCCTCCAAATTTCAACCCACAACTGTTCAAGTCTAACTATTACAGATATTTTATGAACAGAGGACACCAGTAATCTGGTGTATGGATTTTTTTTTTTTTACCCATTTGTTTTTCCTTCCTCCGTTCTGTTATTTATAAAAATAAATAAAATAAAAAAATAAAATAAATCACTTAGGAAGAGGTGTTAGGGAGCCTCCTTAACCGACAATAACACCCATTACACCCACCTTTCCTGTGCTGGACCTGGCTTCCATCGCTAAATGGGATGATGTGGCCTGACTCGTTGGCTCTGGGCTGGCCCTGACGCTGGCCACTCCAAGGAATGAGGTGGCCAGTTTCGTTGATTCTGACTTGACTGCCCAGTAACCCCTGCAGCTGCGCCTCAAATCCTGCCCCTCTGTGGAATGTGGAATATTAGATTTTTTTTTTTTTTTAATGCAAGGGAGAAGGTATCAAAAGCTAGAGGCCTGCAGAAATGTTCCTTCTTAAATAAAATAAAATAATAAAGGCCCAGATTCAAGATCCGTTCGTTTCGAGATGCCTAGACACACTGCGTTTAAAAGCCAGGAGGTCATAGGCAGTGGGAAACACAGAAGAGGTCATAATCAGTAGGAAACACAGACAGAAAGACAGAGGTGGTCATAGGCAGTAGGAAATACAGGCAGAGGAAGACAGTTCCAGAGCTGACCTGTTACATACATGAAGGGAGTAACGGTTAACCCTTACATTAGAGAGTTGGACAGAAAAGGGATGAGAGTTTGCTATCAGCCGGATGGAGATGTAAGCAGGCAATTCAGAGGAGCAGCGACTATTGAAGTAGCGACAGAAAAGAGGTAATGATGCAACAGTGCGGCGAAGAGAAAGTCTGAAAGGAGTCAGTATACAGAGAAGGAGGAGAGATAATAGAACAAAAAGCCTTTGTCTCCATCATGTTGAGAATGTTGATGAGAGAGAAGAAGCAGAAAGACGAGTGTTTGGGAGTGTTACAGTATTATAAATCTGCCATTCTTGACATTTAGCAATCTATTATAATGACGCGTTAACAGACTATGGTTTCTTATTTAACAAACTGTTATTACCTCCGTAAACGAAAGCTGGAGGAGGCTGTGTATTCACCCCTATTTGTCTGTTTGTCCCCAGCATAAGTCTAAATGTTGTTGATTGATTCCAAGGAATTTTTCTGGATAGGTGGGTCAAGGGCCAAGGAAGAGTTGATTGAATTTTGATGGTAATCTGAGTTGTCCGGTATAGGCGTTGGTAGAGGTATGCGTTCTGTGATCTGTCTACTTGTTTTACCTGCGTTCGTAGGGTTGAAGAGGGGGTGTGAAAGGGTACAAAATTTATACTGGATGAGGCACACGGAATATCCATGCTGTCGAACCCAGGCCGGTATTCTCGTCGGGTAAGAAAGCTCCCTATCACCTCTTCTTTAGCGATTAATTTTCCAAACTACCCATTAACATCCTCTGTTTTGCTTCTTATATCTTTTTGATATTGACAGACTGCATGAACGTCACACAGGATTATAGCAACGGAGCAGAATCAGAAATAAACCCAGTAAGGATGAGGTGTTAGTAAGCTTCCTAACCACACCGGAATACTGCTCAAAGCCTGTTCCCCTCGTGTCCCTCTTCAGCCAACAGTACAGTTTGGGATCTGGGTAGAAATGGATTACAGGTGTTACACAGGGCGTCTCGGGATGAAAGGGCATAACTTTGGAAACGATAGGTCGTGCAATTCTATGTAAAAAGGCTCTATCAGCAAGAGTCTAGCTCTCATCCCTTACAAATCTACAGTTACTGATGACCTAATGGGCGAAAATGGTCTCCCTCGTAATTCACCCAGGACAACAATAACTGTAGCCTCGTAATGGGCGAGATTTGGACACATGTTGATATAGTATTTTTTCCCCAGCTCTTATTTCCAAAAGTTATGCCCTTTCCTCCCGGGACACTCTGTATAATAAGCTGCCTTTACCTTCAGTATGTGAGGCATTTTGGAAGCAGAATATAACAGTCCGGAAACATGAAGAACGTAAATGAGGTAATGGAACAGGGGTAGAAGAAAGGTTGAGCAAACACCGATGATTTTCTACTGTCTTAAGCTACAGTTTTTCCGTGCAGTCCAGGAGTCAAGCTTAGCACTCTTCTTGTCTGGATGAGTACTCGACTTACTAAAATAATAACTGATTTCCCTTTTCTGACTGTGATTCATTTGTCAAGTTTTGGTTCCGTCCTTACACAACTGACTCTCAATGATACTAACCTGGATTTAACGAGGAAGGCCTGACTATCGCTCCACACACACTGCAAAAGTAAAGGTTAAGTTAGAATTGATTGGAGTAAGTTGAACTACATCCATTAACACTATACTGTGTTCACTATACCTTGGCCAAAAAATTATCATCCTCCATCTTGAATGCTGAGCTAGAACAATAAATTAACACTAACAAAAAATAGTGTTAGTCTCGAGGAAGCGCAATAGAATAGGTGTAAGAGCCACAGAGTAGTCTTTTTATGCCAATGAACGATGTGAAATAAGCTGCAAAAGGTTGAAAATCTAGACCAGGTTAAAGTGAATGAACTACAGGCTTGATTAAGGCCATTAGGATTGGAAACGTTGTGAGTTTAGATCAATTCAAGATATACTCATGTTAGGTAATGCTAAAATAGTTACGCATATTATTGTTCTTATACAGTAACTTGGCCCAGTTTTTCACCTCTTTCATGCTTATTTCTCGTACCTCAGTGACAGAATAAGACAATTCTATGGGTCTACATCCTTTTCATGACCCTTCTTCGTGACTGGCGCGTTAACTCAGTGTTCAAGACGGAGAGGTGGCAGTTTTAGGCCAAGTTAGTGTAAAAAGAGTACAGTATAGGCAAGCTTAGAATGAGGAAATTAGAATAAGTAATATCAAGTTAATCAACACAGATCAGATAGAGATGAACTAATTAAATCTGAGAGATAAAACTTTTATTTAATCCTCTCATACTGACATTAATATTACCGTTATAATAACTCATAGCGGATGATACTATATGGGATTCTCGTAGTTCAGGAAGCTTCCTAGCACCTCTTCTTTAGCGATTAGTTTTCATTATTACACTTTGCTGCCCTCTTCTGTGTTATTTAAGTCATTAAACATCACCATACTTTGCATAAATAACGTACAAGACGACAATAGCCAGCTGTATCCAAAAAGAAATCGAGAAGGAAGAGATGTTTGAGGAAGCTCCGTAGCACTTCTTCCTTAGCAATTTAATATAGGATATGCTGGTTAATATCCTTTTGTATAATTTTGTGACTATACCGCGTTTCCTACGACGTGATAAATTCTTCGAACCTCTTACAGTTCACTTCCCGGCCACGGGTAGTCAGACTGCAGGGCTGATTTGGCTGGTAACCAAGGAGACCTTCATAACTAAGGCTCATTGAGTTTCATGCCACCTCTGCAGCCTATGACCCGTATTCTCGTGGTTTAAGGAAGCTTCCTAACACCTCTTCCCAAGCGATATATTTTGCTTATTACACCTTGCTGTCCTCTTCTGTGTTACTTAAATCATTCTAATATCACTATACGCAGCACAAATAATGTACAAAACGATATTAGCTAGCCGTATCCAAAAATAAATCGGTAAGGAAAAGGTGTTAGAGAGATTCAATAACCGCCGACAATACCAGCTTATGTCATATAGAAAGGGTTACTGGACTAAAATCATAAATACCAGCTAAGTTACAGGAAGAAGCCATTTAAATTACTATGATATTTTTACCTAACTTGGCCTAAAACTGCCATCTCTCCAACTTGAATGCTAAGTTGTAAAAATGGATTGACAATAATATGATCCCACTCGCGATGAAGTGCAATGGAAAGGATATAGAGCCATAGTATTCTTTTAAAATCCATTGAGCTATGTGAAATAAGTTCAAAAGGATGAAAATCTGAGCCAAGATAAAGTAGAAAGAGTATAATAACTTCTGATAGATGAGCTGCGAGAGAAAAAATTACGGAAAATTACATGCGATGGGAGGAATTTAAACTGACCAACTGTGTATTATTTAACCACGAATGAAAGCATAGTAAGTTCAAAAACAAAACAAAAAAAGTTTATAAATAAAGAGTATATATATTAAAAATGGGTTGCAACTTGGGGGAGCATAATGGACTAGGCTGATTGTAATTTACGACAGCGTAGTAGATTAATAACCAAGTCATTCAGGAGAGCATAAGAGACTAAAGACAGCGTGTAATTTCCTAGGGAATAATAACTAAATATTGACGATGGGTTGTAACTTGAGAGAGACTTGAAACTGGCAGTGGGTTGGATTTTCATCTGTCCTTCCGTCTATCCATCCATCTATCCATCCATCACTCAATTCTTTATGTACACTATAGAAGCGTAGGGTCCCTGGGCTAGGCTACTGAGGCCAGGCATTTAAGTTGAGAGAGAAGTAAGGAGCAGATGGAAAGAATATTTTGAAAGCCTGATGAATGGGAATAGAGAAAGCAGAGCGGCTGTAAACATGATGGGTTTGGGGAGTGTGCAGAGAAGGAATGCAGTGCCAGGAGATGTGACACTCGCACAGGTGAAGAGTGCTCTGATGCGGCTGAAAAATAGGAAAGCAGCTGGGGTGGAAGAGGTGTATGCAGAGATGCTTAAGTGTAGTGGAGAAAGTGAAATGAAGTGCTTGTTGGAGATATGCGAAAAGGCATGGATGAGTGAAACTGTGCCTGCAGAGTGGAAGAAGGCTGTGATTGTATCCCTGTACAAAAATACAGGTGAGCGAGGTGAGTGCAAGAATGATCGTGGCATTACTTTATTGAGTGTGGTAGGGAAGGTATATGGACGAATTATTATACAGAAAGCAAGAGAGATATCAGAAGTTCTAGTGAGTGATGAACAGGGTGGCTTTAGGAGTGGCAGAGAATGTGTGGATCAAATATTTGCAGTGAGACAGATAGCAGAGAAGGTTTGTGAGAAGGACCATAAGGTGTTTATGGCATTCATGGATCTGGAAAAAGCATACGACAAAGTAGACAGAGAGGGATTGTGGAAAGTTTTGCGCATGTACGGTGTAGATGGTAAGCTGCTAGGTGCCGTCAAGAGTTTTTATGATGGTAGCGAAGATGTGAAAGGGTTAATGGGCATCTAAGTTAATGGTTCACGATCGGTGTGGGCGTGCGACAAGGTTGTGTGATGGCCCCATGGTTGTTCAATATATATATGGATGGGGTGATGAGAGAAGTAAAAACACGAGTAATGGAGAGAGGGATGGCTTTGGTAATGAATGGTGATGGATGGGATATCTCAAATTTGTTGTATGCTGATGACGCAGTGCTGCTTCCAGGTACCGGACAAGAAATTGGTAGGATAGTGCAGAGTTTTGCTGATGCCTGTGAGCATCGTGCTTGAAAGTAAATGTAGAAAAGAGTAAAGTGATGGTTACTAAGGGAGAAATTGATTCCCAGTGTGATGTTACAGTGAGTGGAGAGAGACTGGAATTGGTGAGAGTGTTCGAATACCTGAGTACAATGACAGATAAGAGAGGAAAATGTGCAAAAGAAGTTGAAAGCAGAGTGACAAAAGGGAGAAAAGTAGCTGCTGCAGTGAAGGACTTGATAAGAAACAGAGGTCTGAGTGTTGCAGCTGCACGAGGCTTACATGAAGGAGTGTTAGTGCCCACGATAACATATGGATGTGAGACTATGGTGTGGCATGAAAATGAAAAGTCATGAGTAAGAGCAGTAGAGATGGGACTGCTGAGGAATGTATGTGGAGTACAGAGGGTGGATAGGATACGAAATAATGTGGTTCGTGAAAGATGTGGAACGAGGAAGTCGGTGGACACCAGAATTGAAGAGAGTGTACTGAGATGGTATAGATATGTGGAGAGAATGGATAACAAGAGAATAGTATATCTGAGCGAATTTGAAGGAGGGAGGAGGCGAGGTAGGCCAAGGAGAAGGTGGAGAGATATGGTGGATGAGTGTGTGAGGAAGAGAGGTTTGGAAGTCGGTGAGACTAGGGAAATGACAAGAGATCGAGCTGGTTGGATGAATGTCGTGAGGAGAAGTGCATGATCAGGGATTTTGGCACCCCTTTTTAACATAGCAGCGCCCGGATTGACTCAATCGGATACGTTTATGTGAAGCTACAGAACGTGGTGAATGTTTTTGGTGTATCTGATAAAGCCAGGATTCCGGAGGCTTGAATGATGAGTGAATGGATGCGTGGTGGATTGGATTGGGCAAATTTGGGCTGTCTGGACTTTGCTACTCCTCACCCTGCCCTAAGATGGGAAAGGAGGTTCAGATGACGATGATGATGATGATGTTAATGTGAATTTATATATGACAATAAACGGAAAACCTGTTGAAGCTTACGAGTGCTGAGAGGACGAGGAGGATGGCCACGGGAGAGGGTAGTGTTGTCATGGTGCTGGCAGTGGTGGCAGTCAGGAGTCAGTGGTGTCCGTGACTGTGCCTAGCTGTCCTCTGTGTTGGCAGTGGTGCTGGCAGTGGTATTGGCAGTCAGGAGTCAGTGGTGTCCGTCACTGTGCCTGGCTGTCCCTGGTCCTCACTTTATATACACCCCATCAGGACCACCAACACCTGTGCCCACCTGTACTCTTGATTTAATTGCATTTTTGCGGGTCCATTTACCTGTTAGGGTGTAAATACATACGATATAGGTGTGTATATGATTCGTACTCTGTAGTCGCGGCGCTCGACTCTGAGGTTGTCATTATCGTACCCTGGCAACTTACTATTCAAAAGTGCGTCCGATTTCATATATTATACACGAATCATATTATGCACGAATATATTATACACGAATATTATTATACACCAACATATTATACACGAATCACATTATTATGCACGAATATACTATACACGAATATTATTATACACCAACATATTATACACGAATCACATGCATCTCGTATTATACACGAAATCAGACGCACTTTTGAATGGTAGATTGCCAGGGCACGATAATGACAACCTCAGAGTCGGTTATGGAAGCTCCCTAGCACCTCCTCGTTAACTACACTACTCAAAACAATTAAAGGAACAAGATTTTGATCTGTGATATTTCAGAATCTATGCTTTGTTTAGGTTCAGAATTGCTTATGGGTATTCCCCGATATGATAGCAATGAAAGGCAATGTTCAGCAAGGAATCAAAACGAGAACTTTATTGTTGGAACAAGCGAGTACCAGATAACCCCCCAAACAGAAATGAACAAAAGATAGCTCAGCCACGGAATGTCTCAGAATGGTCTTAAAAACTGGTTCTGAAGTCTCTAATAATGAGTGTAACCTCCTCTTGCCTGGATGCACTCCCGACAACGACGAGTCATGCTCCGAATCACGCGTCGTATGGCGTCCTGGGGGATGTTCCCCCACTCTGCCACCAAAGCCTCGGTAAGTGCTGGAACGCTATCAGGCCGAGGTTGGCGAGCATGTACCCTCCGTGCCAGCATGTCCCAGACATGCTCGATGATTGAGGTCTGGTGAGCGTGCTGGCCATTCCATTATGGTGATCCCTTGCTCCTGGAGGAAGTTCATCGAGGGACGTGCAGTGTGAGGGCGAGCATTGTCCTGCATGAAAAGGAACTCCTCTCCCACAGCTCCAGCAAAAGGCCTTACCACAGGGTCCAGTATCTGTTCCACATATCGTGCAGCTGTCAGGGTACCGCCATTCAGCACAACGAGGTCTGTGCGTCCCTCAATGCATATGCCCCCCCAGACCATTACGGAACCACCACCATACCGGTCATGTTCCACAATGTTGCACGGTGCGTACCGCTCTCCAGCATGTCTCCAAACACTCTTACGGCGGTCGTTGGTCGAAACACTGAATCTGCTTTCATCTGAGAACAGTACTGGGGTCCAGTGGCGTAACTGCCACTGTACGTGATCTCAGGCGAACTCCAGACGTGCTCTTCGGTGAGCTGGGGTCAAAACTGGGGCCACAACAGGTCGTCTAGCCCGAAGGCCGTCCTCGTGAAGCCGGTTGCGCACAGTCTGGTTTGAGACACGGACCCCAGTCGGCCGTTGGAAGTCATTTTGCAGTGCCCGGGCAGTACTCTGTCGATTCTGGGTGGCCAGCATTCGCAGGTAGCGGTCTTGTCTTGTGGATGTCATGCGTCTGTGACCTTGCCCAGGTCTTCTGGTGTACAGCCCGTCACCTTGGTATCATCTCCAGAGGCGGTTGATGACGCTAGGAGACACTCCAAGGCCTTGGGTAACCCTTCTTTGGGTATGTCCTTCCTCGAGCATCTGTAATGCTCGAGTCGCCTCAACTATGGACAAATACCGCCGCACACACTCAGTGATGACAGGGAAACACAACAAAATCACCAGAGCCAGAAACACCTCATGTTGATTCTGATTTTGACCAATTCTACTCAATGAAAAATGAAATTTTCACTCTGTATATAGGGGTAGGGTGACACTCCCATTTTTATTGACATACTCAGAAAGGACAACTCAACTCACACAGATGTATTCGGTTCCTCAATCATTGCTCAGCTCACAAAACTATTTCTGAACCCAAACAAAGCATAGATTCGGAAATATCACAAATCAAAATCTTGTTCCCTTAATTGTTTTGAGTAGTGTATTTATTTGTGGATATGGGTGGTTAATACCCTTTTGTACGTCATTTATGCAGAGTATAGTGATATTGGAAAGATGTTCAACAAAAAGAGGACAGAAGGTGTAATAAAAAAAAAATAATGCCTAAGAAAAGATATGAGGGAGCTTCCTTAACCGACGAGAGTACGAGCTCTCATCAGCTTTGGCTTTTATTCTCGTCGGGTAAGGAAGCTCCCTAAGACCCTTTCCTTGGCGATTTATTTTTGGATACGGCTGGTTGATATTGATTTCTACGTTATCTTGCAGGGTGCAGCGATGCTAGAAGGATTTAAGTGAGACAGAACAGGTTGGCAAGGAGTAAGAATAAAAATAAATCACTTAGAAATAGCTGTTAGGGGGCTTCCTTACCCGACGAGAATAGCAGCTTAATGGCACCTCCTTATCGACGTATCTATGCATAAAGTGTGTTAATATTCACTTGTATTATATTTATTTACGTCATTACTACAAATACAAGGGAATACCTAAATCTATCTATCTATAGCCAGAAGCCTTAATCTCCTAAGAGGAGGCCACAAACAAATCGTCTCCATGTCTCCCTGTCCCCTGCCATAACGCTGTCTTTCCCGAACTTACACCCCCTCTCTCATATACCTAAGTCTTTTATTCAAAGCAAATCTCTGAGGAAAAGGAGAAGGTGGTACTGTACAAAGGAGCCTACTTAACCAACAGGAATGCAGTCTTCAGTACATACCCTGAAGTCACTATATGTACAACTGCGGACAATAATAATGCTCCATTTTTCGGTCGAACAATTATGAAATTCTTCCATAACATTCTGAAGCATTACCCTGATTGCACTGGTGTGATTCGAAAGTTTTAGCTCACTGTCTCGTTATTAATCGTACTGAGATGGGTCGATATTTATGTCCTCGAGTGTACAGTTGGCCACGAGGATAGGGCTACACCTTGTTCCTAGGTTGTGGAAGACTGCTGCTTACAGCAAGCCCTACTAGGACGCAAAATTATTTTATGAAGGAAGCTGCCACTACTCTTTAGATGGGTTGGTAACACAGATGGGGACTGGCTAACACAAGTGTCTGCTTCTGCTATATGCATTTACACACGGTATTATGGTGGTAAGTGGTGGCGACCATCATCCACACACATGATTTAGTGCTGCCTACTTATTCCTTCACCGTTATCATTCTTTGTCTGTGTCTGCCCTCCTCTCTTCTTATTTCTCCCACCTTTCCTGTTACTTTTTATAACTCTTCTTTCCTTTTCAGGTGGCTTTACGTTGCGTGACAAGCCTAATGGTTTCCTATAAGCCAGGAAACCATTTACAATACCCCTCATGGGATTATGGCGTCTGGCTATAGGTAATACAAGGGTAGATTTGATTATGCCTCCATTCCATAGCTTACGTTTGTGGCCTAACACTGCATTACACACTGGAAAATATTAAATGGATTAAACAAAACCTTTTACAGCAGATGTAACAAACTTAACACTGAATAATCATCGTTGGCACCTGCAGCACCCTTCCCATAAGCTCATGATCAGTGGCTAAAAGAATGATGCCTCGAACACAGTATAACTGATGAATGAAAAACCGTATTAGTCCTTCAGTGTAAATTTAGCTGAAGATTTAGTAGGGAAAGATATGCAACTTTTTGGAAAAATAAATGAATTACATAAATTCCTTTGAGGAGACTGCACACGTACAGGGAAAGTAGGTCAAAAGAAATATCGAGGAGACATCCTGGTGGTGCATAGTGCACACACACACACACACACACACACACACACACACACACCGCTCGCTGGTGCAGTGGTAACGCTCTCGCCTAGCATCTGCTAAGACGGGGGTTCGCGCCTTGCTCGGGATGCGAAAAATTTTCACTGACAAAGCGGGTGGTCACTGTCCTCCTTGAGCAAGAGGATGGGTGTGTGCGTGTGTGAGGGTCAAGGCTTTGCCCTTATATCGGACTATATGAGCTCTCAGCTCTCTTCCGGGAGGGTAAAATGCCGATGATCACAAAACCATCACGTGATCCTGACCGACCGGGGGGGGTGAATTACACACACACACACAGAGTGTAAGATCATTGCTACATAAAATGGAAGAGAAATCAGAAAGAATTATACTAACTGGGGACTTCAAAACAAATATAAATTGGAATACTCTAGATATAAATAGCCAAGAAAGCTGTTGGGATCAAAAGCTCCTGGATCTCGAACAAGAGTTTTTCTTAACGCAACATGTGAGGGAAACCACCAGAAAAAGAGGACTTGATGTACCTTCAGTGCTAGATCTAATATTTACAAGGCAAGAAAATGATATTGACAGTTTAATATATCACCCTCCACTCGGCAAAAGCGATCATGCAGTACCAAATTATAACTTCAGGATAGCATATGACATAGTAAACAGCAATGATAGTTACAAAAAGAGCCTAAACTATAAAAAGGGAAATTATCAAGACCTAAAGAAGTATTTCTTGGAAGTTGATTGGGAAAATGAGCTTAGAGGACAATATTTAAATGCTGTATATAAAAAATTTTGTGAATTTTATGAAATAGGAGTCCAGAAGTACATCCCGCAGCACAAAGAAGCAGATAAGAAAATACAGAAATGGTTCAATACAGAATGTAAAAAATCAAAAGAAGAGATTTGTTGTGGAATAGATACAGAAGACACAATAGTGAAAGGGCGTATAATAATTACAAATAGGCAAGAAACGACTATACAAGAATAAGGAGGGAAGCCCAAAAACAGTTTGAGGAGGATATAATAAATAAAAGTAGTGATCAACCAAAGCTGTTTTACAGCTATATCAGAAGCAAAACTAAAGTAAAAGATATAATACAATCTATTACGGACGAGGGAATCACTTATACACAAGAGAAAGATATTTGTGAAGCACTAAATAAGAATTTCCAATTAGTTTTTAAAGAAGAAAAAAATTTTGAGAGGGACTATGTGGAACACGCATGTCCACACATACTACCAGATATACAAATAGCAGAAAAAGTAATACAGGAGGAGTTAAGTAGATTAGACAGAGGAAAAGCAAGTGGTCCTGATGAAATTTCATGTTAGGTATTACGAGAATGTGCAAAGGAGTTATGTAAACCATTATTTTTAATTTTCAAGAAATCCTTGAGTCGAGGTAGACTACCTGATATTTGGAAAAAAGCA